>NC_056737.1:1868317229-1868467229 GCF_019279795.1 Protopterus annectens
CTTTCACTGTAGGCTGTGTTTGGGGCAGTACAGCTTCTGGAGGGTCTTCTTCACTCAGAAGTTGCTGGAAGTACTCTTTCCATCTGCATTTGAAGTCCTGTCGACTGGTGAGCCAGTTGTTTTTGTTGGCATCCCTTATTATCTCTTATGAAGGATGTCTGACTATCTTCTTTACCTTTTTGTCTTTACTTTGCAACCTGATATAGATTCTTTATGCCATCTACTAAGTACCTGTCCCGAAGCTGGAAGAGTGCCTCTGATGCCTTGTTCTTTGCTATTGCAATTGCTCTCTTAGCCCACTTGTTAGCCAACCAGTGTATTCCACTTTTTCCTGAACTCCTTCTTTCTTTTGATGACTTCATGGACTTCTGCATTCCACCGCCAGCTTTCTATATAGGTTCATAGGTTCATAGGTTCATAGGGGTGTACTAAGCTAATGGCCCTGGAGCCTTTACAAGCCTAACCCATAGGATTACCCTGGCATTGTGTACCTTCATATGTACCTTATTTCCGTACCTGGCTTGGCCAAATATCTGTTCTATAATCTTTACACATGCTGTTTTGAGGTGCTGCCAGTCTTCTTCACCTCTATCTATTTCCTCCTTTTCTTGAGGTGCTAGAACCCTGAGTAGTTCCTTGAACTGTTTTGCTTTCTCTCCTGTCAACTTCCACATTTTCAGCCTGGTCTCTGTTAACCTTAGAAACTTCTCTGGCAACAGCTTGCAGCTGGAATTGTTGATTCTACCCCAATACCCTTTCCTTACTAGGAGAAAGTCTACACTGAGTTGTAAGTTGACCACTCTTGTATGCGATATTATTTATATATATATATATATATATATATATATATATATATATATATTCGGAAATCTCTCCAACATTGCGCGCGCGCACACACACACACACACACACACACACACACACACACACACACACACACACGTTCATTTATTTATTTGCATATATTTACTCCTAGTTTTCATGGCTACATGTCTCGCTCTCCTTCTGTACTTCTGTGTGTGTGTGTGTGTGTGTGTGTGTGTGTGTGTGTGTGTGTGTGTGTGTGTGTGTGTATGTGTGTGTGTGGAATGACACAGAGGAAGGTGAAGAAGGCGAGTGAGACATGTAGCCACAAAAGCAGGGAGTAAATATATGAATATATGTAAATAAATATATGAATGTATGTGTGTGTGTGTGTGTGTGTGTGTGTGTGTGTGTGTGTGTACAATGTGTTTGTATGTATGTCTATATATATATATATATATATATATATATATATATATATATATATAAATAGATAGATATATATATATATATAAAATAGAGAAGTAAGAATTGCACAAGGAAAGTTGGAGAGAGATTTCTGAAGTGCTTGTAACATGGGTCAGAGCTTAGGAGCTTTGGTGCAGAATTGTAGGGCTGGAAAAGAAGAAGGAGCAATAAGGAAAACATGTCACAAAACATGATAGTATGTTGGCTACTTAGTTGAGAAACAACAGAGTCATATTGGGAAGGAAGAACAACAGATGGGCAGTTGACAGGATAAGGTAGGAACAGATGGGGAGAAAGCCATAAGAACCATACAGGCAAGTGGGACAAGTGGAATGATGCAGAGGAAGGTGAAGAAGGAGCATGAGAGATGTAGCCATGAAAACGGGGAGTAAGCTAAGATGGAAGGTCAAGTGCAGACAGCAGAGGTAAGTGACAAGGTGGAGCCAGAGACTGCCATGTATAATCCAACACTACACAAAAGAGCAGGATGTATGAGAGGAGGTGAGGAAGATGGTTAGCAAGGAGGTAGGACAGATGCATATTGCTTTGCATACATACATATATAGATACAACTATTTCAGGCATGGGTAATAATGCCCTTCTAGCCTGTCAATATACCAAAGAGTTATTCCCATAATAAGTGTCCAGGTTGTTCTTTAATTATCTAAACTAGTGTTTGCTTTAATGTAATTTGGTAGACTGTTCCATGCATCAGCTACTCTCTCAGAACACCTGTTAGTGCACCTCTCATTCCTATATAATTTTTTTTTAAATTTCTACAAGTCTTTTGGGTTTCTAATACCATGACGGGAATGGACCCCATTCCTAAGTCAAAGTATGATTTAAAGTTCATGTAATTAATTAAAAAAAACAGCCAACAATCCCCAAATGCCTATGTTGGGAGTCCAAATGAGCAAAAATAGAATAAAACCCAACAAGGCAACCACGGCAATAAAAATCAGTTTATTACAAGACATAAAATGGATAAGCGCTTTCGCATAGTATTATGCTTCATCAGATCTCAATAAAATGCATAAAACCAAACACATTTATCTAATACAAAAACCAATAAAAACTGCTAACCTTAATGAGGGGTGTGTACCTAGAAAAAGATCTCATCTAGTCTTGAGTCTACACCCATGCAACACAGGTTTAATGCTGACACTAGCATTTAAACCTGGATAGCTACAGTATGTGCCTGCAAAATTTAGATAATTATTATTATCTCCACCTCTTATAGTATGCAAAGCTCATTGTAAAACCCTAAAACTAAAACTGTGTCGTGATGACTCAATATTATGTTTAGTTAATGCGTTGTTGACATCTTTTGTTTTAATTTCATAAATATGTCTATTAACTCTGTCCCTAAACCATTGTATCGTCTTGCCTACATAAAAATAGGAGCAGTGATTACACATAGGTTCATAGGTTCATAGGTTCATACTAGGCTATCTGCCTTAGGGCATTTATAAGCCTAGCCAGAATGTGTTTGGCTTTCGCCACCCATTTTAAATTTATTTTGCTATGCCCTTTTTCGAGGTTAGTATACTGTGCCTCTGTCTAACAGTGACATAGAAGTGATACCCGGGGTAAACGTACGATCTCCCATCCACTCATCAAGATTCCTCTTGAAGAGAGTCAATGAGGGACTCTGCCTAACCTGGACTGGGATTTTATTCTAGAGTGAAGGGAGCCTCTGGGTTATGAATCTGTCCCTCCAGCATGTCCTATTTATTTCAGTGCTGAGGTTCAAGTCTCTCGAGCGTGTAGCTTGATGGGATTTGGATTTTTTGAGGTGCAGCATGCCCATTAATTCCGGGTTGGACATGGCTTTATACGTAAGGCACAGATCGCCTCTGAACAGGCAGTGTGCCACTGAGTAGAGCTGGAGTTTCTTTAACCGGGCAGCATATGGCATCTGTTTGAGCCCTTTGATCCTCTTGTTGAGGTACTTTTGGGGTCTTTCCAGTTGCTGCAGGTGTCTGGTAAGGTACATCCCAAAAGGGGCATTGTACTCAATTATGGGCCTGATGAGGGATGAGTAAAGAGGCACGATGACCTCCCCTGATCTAGATGTGAATCCCTTCATAATTAGGTGGGCTATATAAAATGTTTTTCTAACCACTTTGGCTACGTGGTTGTCAAATGAGAGATTGCTATCAACTTGGGTCCCCAGGTCCCTAATTACTTCTTCTGTACTTAATGGATTACCACCTATGTGGTAATTTGTGGGCACTTTGTTTTTGCCAAAGGGGATGACTATACACTTTTTGGCATTTAGCTTGAGGCCATGGCTCTGGCACCAGTTGTCTGTTTCTATGAGGCTCTTTTGGAGGATGCTTGTGTCGGCTGGAGAGTCGATTATGGCGCCCAGTTTGCAGTCATCTGCGAACTTGGTCAGCCACAGTCCTTCTGTGTTGGCCTGTACCTCCAAGAAATATATACCATAGCCAAGTAAACTAAATGAGTAGTGTTACAGTCTGCATAAAACCAAGGTCTAAAAGTAAAATTCATCTGTGGATGTATAAATTCCTGTATCTTAGTTAAAACATCACATACTCTACACTTACCACAAGGAAAGGTGCCTAGCCTACTAGATATAGTGTTAATATGTTGTTTAGTATCACATAGCAAATCTTTCAAGTTGCTATTAGTTTTATAAGTAAAACTAGGCATGGCACCTACAATCCTACTAGTCTGTGGATCTAAGGTTAAAAGATGCCAATTCTTCTTTATGGTGTTCTGTACAAGATTGATATCACTTGTATACTTAGTACTAAAAGACACCAATGGTCTCTTAGATTTCCCTCTATGTATTAGATTTCCCTCTATGTGTTCCCCCTTTTGTGAGTGTACACCTGATATATTAGACACTTGGCTAAAACACCTTCCTGTATTCCCTTCACCATTTTGGTATCATAGCCTCTGTCCTTAAACAACATTGCTAGAGTGGCCATCTCCTGTAATAACATGTTCTCATCACTACATAGCCTGGTTAACCTTATAGAGTGGCTTTTTACAATATTTGGAAAAATATGCCTGGGATGCATATTTTCATTGTATAGTAAACAATTCCTCCAACAGTTTTTATGGTGTAGGGAGATACAAATCCTGTTCTCAACATTCTTCCTAAGTAAAACATCCAAAAACTCTATTTCCTCATTGGAGAAGTTGACTGCAAACCTAAGAAACTCTGTTGTAGACTCCAAGCGTGTAATGAATTCTTGTAAAGAATTTACATCCCCTTCCCACAGCAAAAAAACATTATCCACAAATCATCTGTACATCTTCACATAACCATATGACACATCCTTGTAGAGATGGTGCTGGTCCCAAAAATACTTAACCAAGTTGGCATATGTATTTGCACATGGGGTGCCCATAGTGACACCCCATTTCTTCAAATACAATTCTTGTTCAAACAAAAAAAGTTATCTAGTATTAATTCCAGAAAAGTACATATTAAGAAGGTATCATCATTAGTATAAGCATGGCATGTGGTCATGATATCCCTTATAGCTTCAATACCATAAATATTCAGTATACAAGTAAATAGATTTTTAACATCTAATTTAACTAGTAAACAGGAACCAATATCAACACCTTATACACGATAATGCAAATCTTTCAAAAATTGTGTAGTATCCCTCAAAATAGTAGGTATTTGTTCCAACAATGGCCTCAAACTTTCCTCTACATACAGCAATAGTGGTTCAGTGATCCAACGTCCTCCATCTTCTATGGGCCTCATAGGTGGTTTCTGGACTGATTTATGGATTTATGGTAGTCCTTTCATAATGGGCACAGTCGGATGTGAAACATTCAAAATTTGATAGAATGTTTCATCAATCAGTCTACACATATGAAGGTCATAAAAGCTGTCATTAATAGTAGCTAAAATTTTATTAAGTTTTTCCTGATCTATCTTCTGATAGGTATTTTCATCCTCCTATAACAAAAGCATTGCTTGTAAATAATCAGTTCTGTTTAACACCACTATGGCACCCCCATTATCAGCTGGTCTTATACTTATTGTAGTCATTTTCTGTAAACAATCTGTCTCTTTCTGATGAGGGACAGTTAATCCATCACACAACTCCTTCTCACATATTAGAACAAGCAAATCCACATGAGCAGGCATCATGGGGATGAATACACTTGGTCACCTGTAACTCCGTATAGGTTACAGAGAAATCAGTTTCAGGGCTTAGAAATTGTAAGATATGGGAGGAGGTGAGGAAGACAGTTAGCAAGGAGGTAGGACAGATGCATGTTGCTTTGCATACATACATATATACATACAACTATTTCAGGCATGGGTAATAATGCCCTTCTATCCTGTCAAGATAACAAATAATTATTCCCATAATAAGTGCTCAGGTTGTTCTTTAACTATCTAAACTAGTGTTTGCTTTAATGTAATTTGATTGACTGTTCCATGCATCAGCTACTCTCTCAGAACACCATTTAGTGCACCTCTCATTCCTATATAATTTTTTTTTAATTTCTCCAAGTCTTTTGGGTTTCAAATACCATGACGGGAATAGACCCCATTCCTAAGTCAAAGTATGATTAAAGTTCATGTAATTAGTATTATTTCAGTCCTTGATGTTAGCCAAAAGTGTTCTTTGCAGTACCCGCAATGTGCCCAGTAGGAACTCCTTCTGCAATTTGTATGGAGTTACATGCATTGGTAATATATCCAAGTATGACTGTAAATTATTTTTATAAGACCTGTTGCCCCTACTGCTACTGGAACTGTTTGGGTATCATTCAACATTGCCCTCATTTCCACTTGCAAATCCTGGTATTTTATGACTTGTGTCTCTCTGTACATAAGACACTGTACTCACTGGGTGTAGCAATTTCAGTAATCAATGTTACTTTTGTCTTCATTTCATGAACTAGTATATCTGGTTTTCTTGCATCTATTTTTTGAACTGTTGGTAATGGGTGATCCCATGTGAAGTAAACTTCATCATTTTCTATGATGCTTTGTGGCTTATGTTTCCAGTGTTTTTCAGCCACTTCAATATTATAATGTTTGCACAATCCCAAGTGCAACAGTCTTGCCACACAATAATTCCTTTCAGTATACAGTCCTTCTGCCATTAGTATGTCACAACCAGCAACAAGGTGTGCAAATGTTTCCAATTCGGTTTTATAAAACCTACATTTGTCTGTTTCTCTTCATGTTCAATGGACTTTGTAAACTGATATGTACATAGTGCACATTTTGAGCTGCCAATATTAACTTTTCATCTTTTGGTTTAAATCCACCTCTCCTTAACCATTCCTGCATTCTATCCTGATCAACATAAGGTTGCTCCAAGAGTTTCCTATACTTGCAGCTATATTTATGCATTTTCCACATTTCTTGCCTTCTCATCTGATCCTTCACCTTATACTCTGTCTTTTGTTTTTTGGCACATTCAGTTGCTGCCTGATTTTTATCCATTTATGGTTTGATTTCCATTCCCGCTTGACGCTGGTATGCTTCTGCTAGAATTAGAAGGGAAGACATCTTAAATTTATTCTCCTCATGTTTAAAACTTTCACTATGTTTGGGTCTTGTGAGGTCAGCAGATATGTGTGCAGTCCCATGATTGCAGATCTATACATGTAATCAATTTCAAGGAGGCCCATACCTCCTTTGGAACGGGGAATATATAATCTTGGTATGCACTGATTTTTAATATCACTCCAAAACTGTAAGGACAAGAAGAGCAAATTGGTTTATAGCTTGAATTTTGTTCCTGGATGTCAATGTTGTTTTCAGGATTAATTTAAGTTTTCTAAAATGTTCCTTACTGAGTTTTATTCACATTTGTTCATGTTAATTGTTGATCCTTCATCAATTCTCAAATAGTTATACACTCCCTCTTGCTGAAATTATTTTATATCACATCCTTGTGCCAAACTGATGTTTTCTTGGTGCTGCAGTTTTCCTGCTTTAAACATTGCTTTTGCACATTTATCAAGACAAAATGACATTCTTATATCATCTGAAAAAGTTTTGATTACTTGCAGTTGTGCTTTCAGTTCCTCATCTGATGATCTATGCAGTTTTAAATCATCAACAAAGAGAAGATGAGAAGTCTTTACACTTTGTTGTTTTCTGGGAGACAAATTATAGCCATGACCTAATCTGTTAAGCAGACAGTTTAATGGGTTAAGGACAAGGCAAAAGAGCAACAGTGGCAGAGAGTCACCCTGGAATATTCCCCTTTGGATTTTTATCACTGGAATAATAAATTGTCCTTTATCATGGCTTAGCTGCAAAGTGGTTTGTCACTGTTTTTTGGTTGCTGTGATGTAATTTATCAGTGTAAGGTGTATCATATACATTTTTAAGCACTCTTTTATCCTTGAATTGAATGTAGGATACTGTCAAATGCTTTTTTGTAGTCAGTCCATACCATCCTTAGATTCTTCCCCTTTTTCCACTTTTCCACTATGACTTTATTTAATAACAAATGATCCTTTGTTCCATATGACTTTATTTTATTGCCCTTTTGTTCTATTGCCATAATTGACTTTTCTTCTAAATGACTATAAACTCTGTTGGCATCGATTCCAGTCTATAGTTTATACATCACCAGAAGGCAAGTTATTGGTCTATAATTTTTAGGGCAGCTTGCAGGTTCACTCTTAAGTAGGAGCACTGTTTTTCCTGTTGTTAGCCAGGTTGGTGTCTGTTTGGGGTGCACATTTAAATAGTTCTTACTCATGGCTAAATCTTCATGCAAAGATGTTAATACTTTTAGCCAGAAGTTAGGTACTGCATCTGGGCCTGGGGTTTTCCAATTAGGGGCTTTTTTTAACTTTGTTTCAAACTCTCTAGCTGTTACTTCATCCCATTTCATATCCTGCACCTTTGAACTTCTTATTCTTTCTTTACTTCTTCTATACATTTAGCATATTTTTATGTTCCACAGGATCGTCATAAATACTTCTCCAAAATGTATCCATTTCTTCTTTTTTTGGTGGTCTTTCAATTCCTTTTACCTTGTTTCCCATTCTCGATATAACTTTTTTGGGTCATCAATAAACTGCTTATTTTGTAGCTTTCCTTTATATTTATCCGTGTATCTCCTAAGTTCTTCTGCCTGTGCTGATATTTTTAGTCTATTATTTCCGATAGTGCATGATAAATCCTGATCCATTATAATACTGCATATTACTTTTATCACGTCTATCTTTCTGAGTATTTTTATTGATCTGTTCCCACATCTATACTCTTCTAACAGTCACACTTCTTGTCTTAATTGCTTTATAGTTTTCTCTATTCAATACTTCTATGATGGTATTCGATTTCTCCCCTTCCTTTCCGTTACTACCCTTTGTTCTTGTGGTATTTTTATTTATTTATTTTACATTTGTTAACCGGGATTGTCTGACTGAGCTGAAGAGCCCCTTTTCAGTGGAGACCTGGGGAGAAAAACTTCAGCATATTATACAATTTTCATTATAAATTAGCATTAAACAGCAATATTACAGGATTATTAAAAGGTATTAAGTGGCAATACAATGTTATACAGTGTCAATAATCAGGAGTATAACAAAACTATTTACAAGATGTAT
Source organism: Protopterus annectens (assembly GCF_019279795.1). Classification (NCBI taxonomy): domain Eukaryota; kingdom Metazoa; phylum Chordata; order Ceratodontiformes; family Protopteridae; genus Protopterus; species Protopterus annectens. Next base: position 1,868,326,086 of record NC_056737.1, read on the forward strand.
AAAAAGAAATATGTCATTAACATGAATATAGTTTTTGGGGTAAGTGGTTACAAAACCCATTTTTATCATAATGTAGTTGCATGAAGGCAAGACAATTACAATAGAATGTTTCTCTGAGGTGATTTGCTTAATAGACAGTAGAAAGAGTATTCAAGGAAGATTAGCAAAAGCTAGTGAGAAGAGTGAGTTAAGGGCAGAAAGTAGATTAAGGTATGAGAAGTAGGGGGTGATTAAGGAGGGAGAGTGCAGTGGCAGAATCAGTGACTTTTAAAGTGCACTTTCGTGGCTGTCTTAAATTGATTAGAATGTGTAAGGGTCGTGATTTCTAGTGGGAGCCTATTCCAGGCAATATTGGGGTGACAACTATACATGTTGCATCTAAATTGGGTTTGTAGATTTGTAGTAGATTTTGGTTAGAGCTTCGGAGAGCTCTGGAGGGAGAATAATGGGAGATGAGAGGGGATAGTGCAGTGGCACTGGGCAGTAGGAAGGCTGGTATAGGATAGAATGGATAATCTAGAGCTGAGAGAGAAGAAGCTGATGGGGTAATTCAAGCCAGTTTAGGTGTTTTAGAGAGAGAGTGATGGGATTTGTAGGTTTGTTGGGCAGCAAATCTAGCTACCTTGTTGTAGGTAGATTCAAGTTTGGTCAGGAGTGCTGAGTTAAGATTTGTGAGAATTTGAGAACTGTACATTAGACTGGGTAGAAGGTAGGTGAGAGAGAGTAATCTTGGCTTCAGGGGCAAGAAATGTCTTGTTACGGTAAAGGAACCTTAGTTTTGAATGAGTCTTTTTGATACAGTTATTAACATGCAAGTCAAATTTAAGCTGATCATCGATGGTTACACATACGAGCTTAGTGCTGGATTCTACCTGAATGGGAGTGTTATTAAGGGACTGTATGGAAAAGCAGGGTTTAATATTGTTGAACTTTTTAGGTAGGAATAGTAACAGCTTTTTTTTAGGGTTAAGGATGAGCTGGTTGTTGGAGAGCCATGTTTCAACTAAGTTAAAAGATGCCTGAGTAGCTGAGAAGAGCTTAGAGGGAGAGTTGGCTGTGGTGATTACTGTAGAGTCATCTGCATATTGCACTAAAGATGACTGAGGACAGGAGGTATAGAGCTGATTAGTAAAGATATTAAAAAGTAAAGGCCCTAGGATAGACCCTTGAGGTATACCCATTTTACAAGGAGAGGAGGGGGGAGTGCAGAGTGCCATCTCACTGATTGAGATCTATCAGTGAGGTAGCTGGAGAACCATGCAACAGTATCAGAGGAAAAGTTGAGGTTATGCAGTTTGTGCAGCAGAAGAGAGTGTGTGACAGTGTCGAAAGCTTTTGAGAGGTCCAAGAATAGGCAATAAATATGTTTATGGTCATCCATGGCTATAGAGACAGTGTTGAGGAAGGATAATAGAGCTGTAATGGTGCTATGTTTGGGTCTGAAGCCATGTTGAGTGGTTGTAAGAAGATTTTCCTGTATTAGATACTGTATAACTTGTTTATGAACACATTTTTCTAGTACTTTAGGCAGAGGGGAGAGGATAGCGATAGGTCTAAAGTTGGAGATATCAGAGGAGTTACCTCCTTTGTGTATAGGTAGATTGTAGCATTGTTTCCAGATGGAAGGGACTCTAGACTCAGAGATAGAGCAATTATTTAGGATAGATACAGGGAGAGCAAGAGAGTCAGCTGCTAGTAGAAGAAAAGTGGAAGGAATATTGTCAGCTGATGCTGAGCATGGTTTTAATTTAGAGAGTAGTTTTGATGTAGCTAGTAGGTACAGGTTTGAGGGAGAAGGTATTTGAGTTGATAGCATTAAGAGTAGGTTCAGAAAAGTTGGAGATGTTAGTAGTAGAAGAGTTTGGGTTATGGTTCAGTAGCTTAGATATTGAATCGCTAAAATAGATATTGAAGATAGTGGCAGTTTCTTCAGATGTCTTGACAGGGCATGGATTGAGGGAGTTAAGATTACATGGATGTAATATTTGGTTATTAGAGTTCCAGAATTTTTTAGAATTAGATTTTAGTGCTTGGAAGGTTTGTTATAGAAGTCCTTTTTATCTTTGTTTATGTGTTTTTTTGTCAGATTTCTGAGTTCTTTATATTTTTGCAGGTCTGCAGGGAGCTTAGCTTGTGACCATTTTTTCATAATTTGTCTCTACTTATCATAAGGGTACGAGTGGCTTTTAAAAGCCATGGAGATATGGTGGACTTAATTCAGACAAAGATTGTGGTAGAATTTTATCTGTTATTAATTTAGCTACAAAGTAATTTATCCTCCTTACTTCTGTTATATTGCATGGATCTCTGTGGACAGTCCTAATTACCATGTTCATTTGTTTTATCAAACTTCTAACTTTTTGGGCTTTATTGACATTCTGCAGTCTATTTCTTTCATTGATCTTAATATGTTTATCTATCTCTATTAAATCAAGCACATCTTCTCTTAGCTCATTTTCTTCTAAACTGGGGGCGCATTTTTTTGTTCTCCATTTCCTGTGGGCATTCTGGAGAAAGTTTTATAGCATCTTCCTGTGGCACACTCTCTTCACTTTCATCCTGTGTCATCCATTGTTCTGTCATATGGGAACTCACTGGCCTGTCACTCTTCAACATTGACTGCGTCAGTGTTGCCACAGTTTCTTGTTCCTTCCTTTGCAGTCCATCTTCAAGTGAACATTTATACTAGTTTCCTGTGAAAGGCTCCAAAATATCTTCATATGGCAACGGACCTGTTGCTTCCCATTCCACTGTTTTTTCCTTAATGTGGATGTCCATTGCTCTACCCTGCTGTGGTGTTTTCTGAGTTAGATTTTCTACACTGAATCCTTCACTTCACAGGTACTCCATAACCTCAATTTCTATTTCTTTAACTTTTCCATTACTAATCTTCTTTTCTACTTTTCCTCTTTGTCTTCTTATTTTTTGCATTGTAAAGTTTTCCATGTCTGGATTCCTTTGCCTGCATTTCTCTTCAAATATTTTTGGTGCTGCTCTTTTTGTATTGATTAGTTTTGCTTTCTCCTTTGCATAAATATTACACCATATTAAATCTCTTTTTCTTTCCCATGTCCATATTTCTTCTTCACATGTCTCCTGATCTTCCTGTTTCTCCTTACTCTGGGGACTCATTCCATCATGCTGTGATGTAACCAGTGTTAGACCTTCTATACCAAATCCTTCACTTCACAGGCATTCCGTAACTCCAACTTTTATTTTTTTAATTTCTACTTTACTAATCTTCTTTTCTAAATTCCCTCTTTGTAATATTATTTTTTTATTGCGAAATTTTCCATATCTGGACACCTTTGCCTGTATTTCTCTTTGAATATCTTTTAGGGCTACATTTTTGTATTGATTAATTTGGCTTTTGACTTGCATAAATATTGCACCAGATCAAACCTCTCTTTCTTTCCCATGTCCATATTTCCTTTTTATACTTTTCAAAAATCTCTAGGTTTTGTTGCTTATATCTTCTGTATAGGTTGTCAGATGATTCTAAACTACTTTTTGATAACCCCAGACATTCCCAGAGGTAGCTATCTCTGAAAGACATATATACCTGAATAAGGTTTCTTCTTAAATGCCTATATGAGACGCAGTACAAGTTAAAATATTTTAGCTTTTCATAATAACTTAAATTTTCACATCCACAGATGCCCTTAGTGTATTTGCTCATGCCTAGAGCTTATCTAAACAACCCTGTATTGGTTAGTGATTGACTGTGTATGCAGCAGCTTGGTAAGAGAAGTTTTTTATTTGAATTTATATTTTATTTTTTAGCACTGCTTTTCACTATCTGTTGGAAGGAAGGGGTAACTTGTAGAGAAATTATTTACTCTGATTTATATTTTCGCTTTACCTTTAATTTTCATTGTTGGTTGTTAGAAAGGGATATGTTTTAGAAAGGCAAACTCTTGTCATCCCAAGAGGCTAGTCGGCTATAAATTCACACAGACTGCAGAAATGACAATCCCAAGCTTATCTAAACAATCATCTTTTGGTTTGTGATTTATTGATCTTTACTGTTAAAAAGAGGTGTGACTGTGAGCAATAGTTAGCAGAAGCTATTGCATTCATTTGCACTTAGTGTAAAGGAATTCCAGCTTTTTTGTGACTTTCACAACTTGTACAGTCAGAACAATATAACTGTACTTAATTTAATATTTAGCTGTATATTGTTTGTTTGATTTTTCTCATAGAAGTTGATTTAAATTCTCTTTGAATTCTGTGGTGACTGATTTTGATTATTCTTTTCTTTTAGAATTTTTTATTCATTAGAAATCTGAATATGGATTTTTTAAATGAATATGCCATTAATAATTTGCTAAATCAAAAAATGTCTTTTACAATGTAATAAATGCTATGTATTTTTAACGTTAACACCTTATAACACAGGTGATCTGTGTTTCTCATGTCAAAAGTTGAATGATTTGCTTACCATTATTAGTATTAAATCTAGAGTTACTGATGATGATTGCACTTGGGCAATCAGCATGGCTTGGAGAACTGTTACATATATTAATGACTGGACTATGAGATAAATAATGTTAGACAATGGGTAAATAGAACTCATTTAGGAAAGGAAGTGTCTATTGTCTATAAAGATCACTTAACTGCTATGCAACAAGTTAATGCCACTGACAACTTTGGAATTCTGGATACAAGTATTCAGCAACCTGAGGATTTAGAGCATACAGAAGGAAATATGAAAAGAAATAAAGGAAGAAATTCGCAACAATATTCATGTCGGTACAAATGATGTCATCTGCAAGGACTCTCTGATTATTAGTAGAGAACTTGCAGCTCTTTTAGATAACATAGCTTGTACAACATATTTTTCACAAATCACAGATAGAAAAGAGAGTCAGGTTACCTTGTATGGAGAGATTTTTTGGGTAAATATCTACATGAAAAAAATGTCCAGTTTTAAAACATGAAAATGTGTAGAGCATCTGAGCCTAATTTTGGGCACACATGTTCAGACAGGATGGTGTGCACTTGCCAAATCAGGAAGAGATTTTTTGCAGCAGATATTTTGCAATATTTGACAAACAGAAGGCAGGATTTTTGCCAGGTCAAATTTTTAACAGTTCACGGATAGCAGCATTTTATTTATTTATTTGACATTTGTTTACTGGGATGATCCAACTGGGCATAGCCCTTTTTCAGTAGAGGCCCAGGGAGAAAATCTCCAGTTAAATCATAACCATAAAAAATGTAACAGTAAAAATACATGAAAAGTATTTACAAGGATATTACAATATAATATCAGTAAGAATAAAATGTTGCACCTCATGACAAAAAGTTTACAAGAAAAAGAAAATGTAAGAAGAAGTATTTTACAAGAAAGAGACAATGTAAAAAGAAGTAAGAGTAAGACTAATACTTGAAGTAAGAAAGATAGTGGAACAGATAAGGAAGAAGAAGGAACAGAGAGAACTGGTTGGAGTGTAGCAGTAAGAAGAAAACCTAGTTAAGGGAGGGGTTCAGGTTGGATGATTATTGAGACAAGACCAGGAACTAGTTAGGTGTAATTTAAGTGTTTTCTTAAATTCGTAAACATTAGAGATAACTCTCAGGGATAATGGAAGTCTTTTCCATTGGAAGGCAATAGAGGAGCTAAAAAGATACTGTCCAATTGATTTTTTAGATTTGTAGATTTCTAGTAGGTGTTGATCAGAGCTTCTGAGAGATCGAGGGGTGGGTGTAAAGGGAGATAAGAACAGTGATATTAGCGCAAGTGGAAGGTTTACTCAGGATAGAATGAATAACTAGAAGTTGAGAGAATAAGAGTTGGTTAGAACATTCTAGCCATCCAAGTGTTCTCAGAGGTAGGTAATGATGAGATGTAAAAGACATGTTAGTGGCAAATCTGGCTACTTTATTGTAGCTGGATTCCAATTTGGAGAGGAGGGAGGACTGTAGATTGGTTAGGATTTGTGAGCAGCAAAAGAGATTAGATTACACAGGAGGGAAGAATAACAGTGGCTGTGGACTTAAATCTTTCAGAAACAGACTGGGATAACATTGATTCAGTAAAACAACAACTGAAAGCACTTGAAAGTACCCACAACCACCAAACAAGTGCTGCGAGCCAAAGGAAACTGAACCACACGAGTCACTAAATTTTTTTAAATAACTCCTCCACGGACCATCACCACATTAATAATTACACAGATATAAATACCCAGCCCATCCAAAACTGATAACATTGATTCAACAATATTAGTAAGGAAATTATTCACAGTGTATGTTCAGGAACAACAATTGGTTCAGACTGAGAAAAAAACTACCAGGGAACAGAACATATTAGATATTGTGTTCCTAAAGGAATTACTGTACTTCATGTTACGTTTTACAACCATTCATGTGCAGTAATCTTGGAGCTATGAAAGTTAATTTGTTGTTAGATAATTCTGCCAAACTGAAATCTAAACCAATGCACAGAAGATTAACAATAGATTATATGGAAGCAAAACAGTCACTATCTGAAACTAATTGGAGTGAAGCATTCAGTGAAACACTGCAGAAGAAATGTGGAAAGCTTTGAAAGAGAAATTGCTTGAATGCAAAAAAAAATGTTTAAGATCAGGATCTAGGCACACAATGTCAGGAGGATATATTTCTAAAGAACAAGATACTTTATTAAGGTCTGAGACAAAAATATAAGAAATGGAAAAGAGGGTGAACTACAACTTTGAAAACTGAAATAAACTCCACAAAGTATAGTATGAGACAAGATCAAGAAACATTTGAAGAAAATGTATATAAAGATATTGAACATAACAGGAAATCATTTTAGAGATGCATACGATGTGGAAGGAGTAAAGACATAAATTGATAAACTGTGTGCAGAAACTAAAATTTATTCACAGACACAACAGATTATAGATATATTTACAAAATACAAAATCTTAAGCAAAAGAGTTTGGCTCCACAAGGGGGTGACACATTTTCCTAGTGATATTCAGGTAACCTCAGATAGTGAAATAAAATTAGATTATATTGAAAAAAAATGCAAACTGGATCCAAACAAAGCAGAGAGTGGAGGCAGAATTAGTAATAATGACCTGAGAACACTTCAGCAAAAACTTACAGTACCATTATATCTATTATTTACTAGGTTGTGTGTATATATATATATATATATATATATATATATATATATATATATATATATATATATATATATATATATATATATATATATATATATATATATATATATATAGGGAGATTCCTCAAGACTGGAAACACACACTTATTAATGCAAAGGGGAGTAGAACAAACCCAGAGTCATACAGATCTTGTCTACTTTCATTTTGTGGAAAAAAGTAATAGAGATGGTAATATTGGATAAATTATTCTCAGAATTGGAAAGTTTGGTACCTGAAACCACGTCAACATGCATGTGTTGAAAATAGATCTATTACCACCAGTAACATGATGTTCTATAACAATATAATAACAGCTATGAATGAAAATGTGTGCAGTGATATAATTTATATAGATTTAACTTCAGAATTTGACAAGGTCATACACAAAATAGTGATCAATAAATTAGAACAACTAGGCATTGATGTACTCTTGATAAGATGGATAGCTTAATGGCTTACACATAGGACATCACAAGTATCATACAGCAATCTACAGGTGAAATTATTGGTTACAGTCATGGTGTCCACGGGGTCTGTCCTAGGCCCATACATGTTTACATTGTATTTTTCAGATCTATCTTTTTCATCTGAGGTGTTCTACAGTCTGTATATAGATGACTTGATGTTGAATAACCTGATTATACTTGTTGCAGATACAGCATATCAGCAAAAGAACTTAACTAAATGGTCCATTTGGGTACAGGAGAATAATATTCTGATAAATACATCAAAAATTAAATATATGAGATTTGGTGGACATAAATTGATAGGTGACTATTTAATACAACACATAGTGATTTAAACTGTGGGCCAGATTCACGAAGCCTCCGTGTAAGAGTTATAACTCTTACACGGAGGCTGCAGTTAAACGGTGTGATGTCAGCATGTCATGCATATGCATGAGGTGCATGAGGCATGCTGAATCACACTAGTAACTCTTACACGGTCCATGTAAGAGAGTAGGGGGCGTGTCTGTAGGCTAAGCCCTGCAAGCGGACACGCCCCCGGAAGACTATAATGGCTGAAAGTAAACAGCCACGAGAGAGGCCATGGAAATGTGAATAAACACACTACACAACACATGCCCCGACTGACCATCAGTGTATAAAGTGAAGAGATGTTATAAAATTAAATTAAAACCTTTTTTTTTTTAAAACCCGTAAATGTTTGCTACTGTGTGCTAGGTGCGCTGGTGTGCTACTAGCACAATCACAGTTAGCAGTCAGTGGAAAAGGATATAAGAACTAAATATGCAGAATAAGCCAAGAAGTAATAGCTTTGCGGTAGAGTTGCCGGCCTAAGAGTAGGCAGGCAGGGTTCGAGCCCCCACAACAACCTTTTTTTTTGTAAATAAGCACTAAAAAGCCCCCTGACAGTATTGTACAAATGTAAATGTATTCCCTTTTGTAAAATGGAATGAAATGGAGCATATATTTTGAAGTAACACAATAATAAAAATAGTCAGAAATGTACTGATAGCTAAGCTGCTGTGAGACAGACTGCCCGTAGCTGAGTACTGTTTAACAAGCTGCAAACTGCATGCCCGTTGCTAAGCACCGGTTTAATAGGCTGAAACTGTTTGCAACTAGCTGTGCTTAGCTGAACATGTGTGTCACTAGCCAATTAAGATTTATCCCAGCGCACACCGTTTGCGCTCCCACAAGCTAACTGCCAGTGCGCATGCGTTATCTCCGTGCAAACGAGCGCAGACCTGGTTTTAAGTGCTTAAAAGTGCTTTTGGCATGTTTGATTGACAGGTCCTCAACTCAGTTCTGTAAGGAAAATCAAAAATCAGTTGCCAGATTTGAACCCAGGATGCCATGCACTAGAGTCAAGGTACTAAACCACTAAGCCATGACAGCAGTACCTAGAAATGCAGAAATAGCATATATATGTGATAAAATCCAGAATGGAGCATGATAAAGCATTTTCAGTGAAGTAGATACAATTCCAAAACGGCCAATCAGAGAAATGTGCGGAAAAGAGGCATATATAAGCCCCATAGGCGGGAATACACAGCAGAAACGATTGTAGAACAGACCTGCAGTCAGAATGAGTGGAGTAGGTGAGGGACGTTGCTTTCGAGCACAGCGTTGGGGCGTTGAGGAGTCCAGATACATGGTCTGGCTCCTTGTCCATCATCACGAGGCCCAACTCATGCAGGGCCAGGTCTCATGGGGAGCGTACAGGGCAGAGGCATGGGACCATTTGGCTCGTGATCTGACCAGTGCTACTGGCATTCCACGCACTGGTGAGCAGGTCCGTCACCACCATGCGGACCTGAAGCGACGCAAGCAAGACCAGTTGACCGAATGGATCCAGGAGGCCCGGGATATGCCCAACGCCCCACTACTGAGTAAGTTACATTTTGCTTATGTATGTAAGGATTTCAACTGGCTGATACTATGGAGATGTGTAGTCCAATATTACTTCTTTCGTATTACAGCTGCAGGTGTCCGCTCTATGAACCGCGAGATGCATGGCTGTAGGCTGGTGCGGCTGCACCACCATGCAGGTTAGTAACCCCACCCAGTACTTGTAAATAAATATTATACTGTAGCATGTATCAGAACACTGCAGTGTATTGATTAAAAGTAATATAATGTGCAAGCAAGATTTGAAAGTCTGCAGGTATGGCTGCAACAAGTTCATCAGTATGCAAGTGTAACTGGAAATATAATTGATAGAATTAAACAGTGCTGTAATACAGATGTCCCACCATTAATTAAAATAGTGTAACCTGCAGTAGTCTCAAGAGTACAGCTTCAGAATCTGAGGTAGTCACATGTGAGATATATCCCCTGTTGAAATGCTGAATCATGACAGAAGTGAGGCTGTTGGAAAGTGTTTGAATCAACACCAGTCTAACATGTGAACAAAGCCTAGAAGTAGCAACCTGAACTGTGAAGTTGCAGGATGTGTGAGAGTGACAGAAAGGGTCATGTATGAATAAATAAAGTAGTAATAACCCCTGAATATATTAGCCCCAGTGTGTTTCTACAGAACTAAATGCATGTGGGAAGTACAACTTAATATCCCAAACTGATTTGAGTGTGTCAGAATCTGGAATGTCTAGGCCAAATTCTGTATATGGTGATCACAGTAAACAATTTGCAGATAGAATGAATGATTATTTGACAGACTAAACAGCCATAGTTGTCCCCTGTCCTGTCATCAAAGTGTAGCAGGATGATGTATCTGATCAAATTAAAATAAGTAGGATAGTGATGTATTTGTAACAGGTCTAGCATGATAGTCAAATAAAATTATTTTGAAACATCAGCTTCAACTTAATTGTGTACCTATTACAAATGTAAATCAATGTGTAACATATGAATGTGTCATCACTTTCTATCTCCACCCAACCCTATAATTCCATATAACAATACCCACTAAATAATGGTATGTGAACATTTCATTAATCATGGACATTTGTCCGTTCAAAAATATATGCATGTCTGTTCGTGCATGTGCCCTGTTCATACCTGCAAATTTGATGGCCTGTTGCCATTAATCAACCCTGCATGTTGTTTGACTGTGTATTTCTGTTCAAATAATGCATGTGATATTGATATGCCCCTTGTTCAATGGTGTTAATATCTGGGTGTTTGTTTGATGGGAATACCAATGCATGCTGTTACAACTAATCTGAATGGAATATAATGCCACTAACCCAAACTAACATAACAACTCACAAACCTAGAACGCTTGGGAAGGCAGGTCCCAGCGGACCCACCTCTCCCACCTCAGCTGGCGACTGCACCTGGCACTAGTGCCCAGGCCGGACCCCCCTCTGGTGGCCCTGTGCCACCTTCAGGTGGAAGCGCTGCAGGGGATGGGGCCGGTCCCCCTCTGCAAGTGTGGCTGGAGGGTTCGTCCACTCACCCTCCAAGGTGTCCGGTCTGTGGTGCAAGGGAGATCCAAGACCCCGTTCTTGGGCCCCCACGCCAGCTTGAGGCTCGTGTGGCACAGCTAACGGCCCGGCCATTGCCCGCCTACACAGCCCCCAGCACAGCCCCATCCTGGGCTGTGAAGGAACAGTGGCAACTGCCTATGGGTGGGGATATCAGTTCCACTGTTGCCATCTGTGGGCTCATGCATCTCGGATATCCCAACCTCCGTCCCCGTCAATTGTGTAACCCCCCCACGTGTGTCATACACCGCCCTTGTATGCGTCTTGTCTGTCTTGTCTGTTAACCTACCCAACCTACCTCCCCAGCTATACCGACTTCCTTCACCTGACATACCACTCTCACCTGAAAAAAAAAAAAGGGCACTCTGTACCCACAAAAATTACGCCCATACATAGCTGTCCATGTCACACACATGTCTGCTTGACATTGAAACAGTTAATTACAATTGGCTCTACAACAAATATTAATGTTGTCCTGACACCTCTTTCAGGGGTGAAAGGTTTCCAATGTCTCACCAAAATACATGGAAATGCACAGCTGTTGCTGCCAAAGACATGGGCATCTATGGGCCTTACCTACATCCCTCCTGCAAATCCCATGCTTGTTTCCCTACTGTCTTACCCTCTTTGTGACCCCTTTTCACCACTTTCCTGTCACCCCTTTTTCTTTTCTTTCAAAGAAATTAGCGCGGGTGTGCGCTTGTGTTAGAGGAGCTCACCGCCAGTGCGCATGCGTGAGCTCCGCGCAAATGAGCGCAGACCTGGTTTAAAGTGCTTAAAAGTGCCTTTATGGCAGTTTGATTGACAGGTCCTGTACTCAGTTTGAAAGTTTGCAAAGAAAAATAAATTCCCACTGTCAGTCTCGAACCTAGGACCTTGGTAACATTAGTCTGTATGACCTACCACTAAGCCATGCTTGCCTTACAAAAACACAGTGCTAAAATAAATATAACATGTAATAGTAGGAATCAGTATAAAGGCAATATAGGAGGTGTACTATCCAAAGCATGTCAGGTAGAGTTTCAGTGGCCAAATTACTGGATTCCCATACTAGTTCAGTGTTAACAGAAACAGCCCTGCTACTTGTTAGCTTGTACATAATAAAGTAATGTAATGTACATATATGAAGGTATGTATATCTACACATACAGATATATAAATATATATTAATACATATGAAATATAGTTGTAGGTGTCAGTATCCATACACACTCACTACAGGAAACAGTGAAGATAAATGCAGCAACCAGAATCTGCAACACAGCCTGGCTCCTGTGAGACCTACTAACCCCTTTAACTGCTTAAAGGTGCCTCCAGCACTTTGATTGATAGGCCCTATACTCAAGTCACAAGCAGAATATAAGCATACTAGTAGGCCCTACCCCAAGACCATTGTAACACTAGTCTGTATGACCTACCACTAAGCCATGACTCTCATACAGGAATATAGTGCTAAATAAGTGGAACATGTAATAGTAGGAATGAAGATAAAGGCAATATAGTATGACTACTAACTAAAGCATGTCAGGCAGACTTTTATAGTCCCAATTACTGGATTTTCCCATACTAGTGTAGTGTTAACAGAAACAGCCCTGCTAATTGTTAGCTTGTACCCAATAATGTCAGCTAATGTACATATATGAAAGTATGTATATGTACACAGATATATATATATATTTATATAGCAATACATATGACATATAGTTGTAGGTGTCAGTATGCATACACACTCACTACAGGGAACAGGCAAGAGAAATGCAGCAACCTGAATCTACAACACAGCATGAAGCATGGGAGATGTACTAACCTTCACACTCACAGAACACTGTCAACAGCATACCAGCATAGTCCACGCCCTACAATCTGAAAGGGCAACGCCTATCTCACATACCCTTTTATAGCAGTGTCCTGAAATCACAGTGAGACATGCAATCAGTACACACCTGGCTGCATGCAATTAGCAAATGCTGTCTTACAATTGGTGCAGAGGCCATCACATGGACCTATGCAGATACCTACAAAAGCAATGAGTACCCACACTACACTCATGCAATACATTCATTGCACAAAACCGACAGAAAGAGAGAGAGAGACAGAGAGAACAAAACAGAAATAAAGACAGCCAGCAGCAAAACCAGCAGCAGCAGCAGCAGCAAACTTCAAGCAGCACCAGTGACACACCAACAGCTGCCACAAACACAGGTAATGCAAAGTAGCAGGTTAATACTGCGTTTACTGTGACACCTCCAAATGTATCATAGTTCACTATCTATAGGTATGTGCATGAGATAGGTTGTGTGTACATAGTCCTGAAATATAAACATATGTAATATTGCTGTACATGTTACCCATACTTAACACTTCCATAGCTTAGAACACAAGGCCAGTTGTGCATATGATGCAGTAGTTCCCAGGGTCAGTAGAGGTTCCTCCTCATTGGTGTGGGACCACTGTGTATGTATGGCACTGTTCAGGTACATATCCTGTAGTATGGCCAGGGATTAATATCAGTCTGTCATGTGGTGCTATGTCCTCCAGGGGTGAATGTAGCACACATCCAGGGATACCATTTCGTAACAGTGATGCTATGTGTTCTGCAATGATGAAGGTGGCTCTCACCTGGACATGTGAGAGGATAGGGAGGTGACAGTCATTTGGGATAACTAATACCACATGTGTAGGAGAATGGGGGTACCTGCACCTAAACTGTCTGCAACAATGTTGCCAATATCTGTGCATGTGGTGAATGTGAAGCATCTTAACACTGCTGACCACAGATGCCTTGCTGTCATGTGAATCTGCCCTGTGCTGCAGTAGCCTCCTACTATTTTTATACAATATGCCTGTATCTGTACTCCACTGGACATGATTAATAAGTGGTGTGCAGTTGTTCTGGGTTAGATATGTGTGTGCACAGTACATGCAGTATGTGGGATGTCTGTGGTAAGCATATGCAAAGGTGCTGGCGGTGTGTGTTGTGGCTACCACTGGCACAATGGGCTGCATGGATAGCATCACTGTCATAACTACTGAATAACTGTGTAATTAAATGCATACATAGCAAGGTAGTGTACTGTGCTTGTGGTGTTGTTCGGATATGTAAATCCAGGCTGAGTAATGTGTGCACATCACAGGGTTGGGTTGGATGGCAACACACATCCAGTATGTAGGGATGAACACCCAGAATGTGTCAGGCGTGTCGCCTGTGCAGAAGTATCCGGCCATTACCTGTGCATCCCCACAACACACACACATGCAACATATGGCAGAAGTACTATAGCAGTACACACATGTTCATAGGTTCATACTAGGCTATTTGCCCTAGGGCATTGGTAAGCCTAGTAGAATGTGTTTGTCTTTCACCACCCAATTACAAGTTATGCTGCTATGCCCTTGTCCGATGTTAGTATACTGTGCCTCTGTCTAACAGTGACATAGAAGTGATACCTGGGGTACAACTATGATCTACATCCAGTCATCCAGATTCCTATGGAAGAGAGTCAATGAGGGACTCTGCCTAACCTGTAGTGTCAGTTCATTACAGAGTGAAGGGAGCCTCTCAGTCAGGAGTATGCCCCTCCAGCATGTCCATGGATGTCAGTGCTGAGGTCCAGCTCTCCTGAGCATGTGGCTGTATGGGACTCTGATTGCCTGAGGTGCAGCATGTTCATTACTGCTGGGTAGGACATGGCTGTATATGGCACGCACAGATTGCCTCTGAACCGGCAATAAGCCACTGAGTCCAGCAGGATTTACTTTACCTGGGAAGCATATCACATCTGTGTGAGCCATTGCATCCCCTTGATGAGGTACTGTTGTCCTGTACCAGTTGCTGTGGGTGTCTGGTTAGGTACATCCCAAAAGGTGCATTGTACGCAATTATAGGCTTGATGATGGATGAGTAAAGAGGCACAATGACCTCCCCTGCCATACATGTGAATCCCTCATGATTAGCTGGGCTATATAACATGTCTTTCAATCCACATTGGCCATGTGGTTGACAAATGACAGACCGCTACCATGTTTCTACCCCAGGTCCCCAACTACGTCTTCTGTACTCAACGGCCTAACACCTATGTTGTACTGTGCCACCAATGTGGAGGCGTGGGAATCTGCATTGAATACTGATACTCCCCCTCCTTTGTTCAAGTGTTGTGGCCGACAAGAATGGTAACAGCTATAACCTGGTAGTACTGGTGTGCTCCTGTGAAACCTGAAACAGGTTCATGTTACTGCACAGATATCGATGTCCAGCATGTCAAGTAGGGTTTTGAGTGTGCGCATCCTTAGGTCTAGACTTCTGGTGTTGAGTAGCATCACTCTCACTTCCTCATCCTTTGTGATACAAATGGATGTGGGTTTGCCTTATGAGCCTTGCCTAATATAGGCACTATGGGTGTAGCAAGAGTCTCCGCCAAATTCCAATGGCACAGGGGTGACAGGTGCAAGCTGTCCCTAGCAAAGCATATCACCCCAAGATGGCAGGCATTGGCACACCTGTGAATGACACCAGTATATCAGTCAATTGTTGGAAGGGATCATCGTGCCTTGATATTGTGGCATGGTTCTAGGTGAGGGTAGGATGCTACTCAAGGTCAGGGTCAAACTGTCTTGGGCTACGTGCTCAGAGAGCTCTGTACTGTCTCATGTCATGTAGTCCAGGGAGGAATGTGTCAGGCCATTCACACCAGCATGGACAGTGACTGAGTCATACCTGTACTTGCCTTGGGGTTACCTGAGTATTTGTGTTATGTGGCAGGTCATACTGGCCGACAGGCTGCACACCGTGACCCTCACCTCATTAAGCCTGGTGAACGTGATGTTAGTGTGCCTGATGATAGAGGCACCTAGTACAGGTGTATGAGGTGTGTTGTTTACTGTTAATGGCTGTGAGTGTTCAGCACATTGGCTTTGTGTGATATGTGTTGCACATGTTCGTTTCCGTGGTAGTGGTTGCATGGATGTCTGCTTAGGAGGTCTCTGCTGCATAGGCATAGCTGTGGTCCGAGCCTACAAGTATGTTTATGTGTGATCATGTGTTAGGTCCGCTGTTGTGGTAGGTCTATGTGAGACTGGAAGTGTAGTGTGTGGTCTCCTTGGCCACCTGACTGGTTATGGCGGTATTGAGTAGACAGAGCCTAGCCTCCAGTTTGGTATATGGTTGCATCACTCACATGAGTTTGAATTTGTTGTTAGGAGGAGGGGTTGTCTGTGTACATGCATCTGTTCCAACATTGTCTCTGGAGTACCACACTCACCAGCTGGACTGGGAGGGAACTGACAACTGACCTCTGGACATGCTAGAATACTATTCTGAATTCTGTAATAATTAATGATTGAAAACAAGGTACAGTGGGGAGTGAGGGTGTACTGACATTACCTACAACTGCTGACTGATATAAAAGCATCAGTGAGCAAGTGCCAGGTAACCTAAGTGCAATGTGTCACAATTAAGTAAATGCAACAAAGAGAAGCAGTCACTTGCTGTCATGTGTAACATGGAAATACGTACAGTAAGCAATGCAGATATCAGTAGTGAGTCACAGACGTGTTGACAAGCTGTGTACTATGTGGAAGTAGCATACCAGTGAAATAACAAGCTAACAAATAACAAGCATATAAACAAAGGTAGATCCAGGAGGCCTGGATGTAGTGGTTGCTACAGCAAACAAGGTGTAGCAATGTCAGTAAGATACAGCTCAGATATGCAGGCACTATAAACCTGAAACCAGATGTCCCCAGCTATGAATGGCAGAGTACAGCCTATTGTCACACACGAGTGCAGACCACAAACCTTGTTAATGTTAAATAACTGGCCTGAAGGCCAACTGCCCATACTAGAACTAATACACTTGTACACTGGGCCCTCAATCAGCAGTGCCCAACTTCAATGGATGAAAGATGTGTCCTGCCACCACAGTGCTTGCCACCAACCTCTCTAATGTAAAACAACTGGTCTGAAGGCCAAGTGCTTAGTACAAATGACATAGAATGATAGCTACACTGTAATCAAGTTTTAACCAAGCAGTAATAAGTAGAAGTTAATACTCCCTGTATAGAATGTGTACCATGTATTGTTGAGATACTATGCTGATAACCTGTTTGTGTACCTTTCCAGCTTGACATGGCTCCAAAAAGGAACCCATCCTATTCTGCTGCAGGGGATGACGTGATTCACCAGAGCCTGGTGCGTGACTATGCCATCCTGTTCTCACGCACCACCCAGAATCAGCAGGAGAGGTCTGCAGTGTGGCAAAACCTCGTTAGCAGGATAAATGATGTTGGCATGCATGAGAGGACATATGAGCAGGTGAGACATCACTGCAGTGATTTGATAAGAAATGTCCGCCAGCGTGCTGCAGATATCCGCAGGCAACAGGTTGCCACAGGTGGGGGGGTGGCCACACATCCCCCCTCACCAGACAGGAGGGGCTACTGCTAAGTGTTGTGGATCCAGCCCCAGAACAACAACAGCAACACCCATGCATCATGATGGAGGTTGGATCCACACAGCAGCAACACACTGAGCGTGCAGGTAAGATGCCATATTCATTTATTGTTATTACTTTTACATTTGTTGACCCAGATAGTCTAGCTGGATATATGTCCATTTTCAGTAGAGGCCTGTGGAGAAAAGCTCCACACATAACGTAATAAAGGCAGACAGACAAGTTGTTAATACAGACAGCCAACATGATAGAATTGTACACCAGCCTGTTAACTAAATCAACATACATGTAAGGAACTCAAACAGTTTAGAGTCATACACAATATACCGTTGGTTTAAAAGCAATCCTACCTAAAGCATAACGGTTATGCAATAAGGCAAAAGCCAGATACATAATAGTTAGGGCTCAGAAGGGTAGAGAAGTAGAAGGAGTATGAAAGATACAATGATATGGAAGAGGCAGGAGTCAAGAAGGAAGTGAGGAAAAGAAGGAAGACAGTCAAGAGGATGTGGGAGGGATGGGAGAAGTAGGTCAGAGCATAGAAGGACATCAAGGTGAAAGAAACAGGGTAGAAGCTAGTTTCTATGCACAATGAGGGGTTAAAGGTAAAGAGAGGGTAGGGAGAGGGACGTTAGCCTGTACTCCAAGAAGAACAAAGCCAGTGGTTTGGGAAGTACAGTTTGAGGTGTCGTTTGAAGAGAGGTAAGGGTGAGATTAGAGTTAACCCTGGTATGTACATATGACTGTTCTGTACACTGTTACTTCATGCACGCATAAGGTGTGCATGTGGTATGTATCTGTCATCATGATATATATACAGACATTATGTGCAGCTGATGTGTATAAGGGAACTAGTGTACTACTGTACTGTATCATGTGCAAAACAAATGGCACACATGTGCCCACTGACATTACTCTCTTCACACTTCCAGGTCCCTCCCATCTAGCAACGAGGCAGGCCATACATGCTGGTGAGTCTTTTAACATTATCTGTAAAGCAATTTAGAAAACTAGGAAGAGTAGTGTAACTCTGTAGTAGACTTGCTGGTGACTGTGTTCACAATACCCGTAATACAGTTGTAGTTGATTGAGTAGTGTAACACGGTACTGATGTTTGTGTTTACTGTGGGGTGTGCATGTGTGCAAGCGTGCCTGTGCCCAAGTGTGCATGTGTGTTAGTGTCCATGAGTGCATGTATCCATTTCTGAATGTGTGCATTAGTATTGAAATGCATCTCTGTCAAATATGTATGGAGACTGTAATCTGTGTTTCATGTTTTCCTCCTGTAGGTTCTGGTGCTGCTCTGGTGACCTGCAGCAGGGAACCTGAATCTTGTGCCCCAGGTACTGATGATGATGAAATGTCTGTAATGGTGCAGGAAGGTGTGTCTGGGTCCACCATTGGTCAGCCAATTGACAGTACACAGCTTTCAACCCCGTCAATGCGCACAGTCATCCTGCCGTTACATCCTTTGTCACCATTGTCCCTAGGTGATGGACAGTCTGCAGTGGGCATAGATCAGGGTAATGTGGTACCTGTGGTACATGCATCCCCACAAGGCAGCCATGAGCAGGGGCCTCCAATGGTACCACGCAGACAGTCGCCCATGGGTTCTCGTGGGGCATCCGTGGCCGTACTGCCTCTGGCCGACGTGCCCAAGGAGGTATGTCAACCTCCACTATGTTTCGAACTGTCATGCAGGCACAGGCACGTATGGAAAGGTACACCAGACAGGGTCTGAGGGAGCTGAGAGAATGTCGCACAGCCATGACAGATGGCATGCGAGACGTTGCGAATGCTATCCGTAACTTCACAGATGTCGTTGACAGACGTTGTGGGGGCATAGAACAGCTGCTCCACAACCAGATGTCCATGGGCCAGGGCCATGGTGTGCGTTTGCGATGTCGACATGGCCGTATGCCAGCAACAGCACCAGCTGGCAGTGGCCGCGGACGACAACAGGCCCACTCGTGCACCTCAAGTGCCAGCACCAGCCCCAGCAATGCTGGGTCTGTGCTGTCATCAAGACGCCCCAGGAGACCACGTGCACGTGGCTCTGGACAGTCCCAACAGGGAACTGTGTCCAGTCAACACCCCTGCTTCTGACAGTACCCAGTCTGGGTTAGTACCAGATACGGCCCGTAGCACCCCTGCCAGGCACAGGTACCGTGTCCGTGCCCACAGACACTGATCTGGATGACCTGACAGGTGCAGTCTGTGGCTGTCCACAAAACCCTGTACATGGCAGCCATTATGTGGGACTGTGTGCGTGCTTACACACATGCAGAAACCTAACACCTAGGGCAAACACATACACACACACACTGCACCAACACTGGTCCACCCTGTACTGCTGCCCCTCACAAACACACATAAACACACATGTCAATTGGTGTTACCAGTGGCTGGCTTGGGCATACCTAACCCACACCCTGTGCATATGATGACACTGTGCCACCTCCTGCATACTACAACATCGGTGCAGGTAAAGGTAAACACGTTGCTGATGCACAGGGTGACTACATAGATGTGTATAAGTAGTAACATGTTGGTAACTGTTCACTGTTCCAGTATAATTGTGTGTATATCCCAGCAGTCCTGCTGCAGTAACTGTATGACTGTCCTCAATTGTTATATGCACCCATACTACTTACCAAAGTGTACCAGCTGCACACCATCACATGCTAACATTGACTATGGCAATGCGCATCTTGTGCTGTTACGTAGATTCAGCTATATGTAACTGTTCTGTCACACATGCATTTATACACACCCTGCTACCCACACACATGCACACGCTCACCTGCCATTCCCATTATTTATCACCCTACATGAGTAGCTGTTGATACATGACAGGTACACATTTGAGAAGTGCACTATGTTGTTTACTACTGGCGTCCCCTTCTCTACCTGTACTCACAGGGTGCAGGCAACCTCATCGGTTGAAAGATGTAATGTGCATCAGGTACTGTAGTACCCTGATTGCCACATCAAACATGTTTCCCATATGGAAATGCACACACAGACACATCCCACATCCACACACTTGCCACATTCAGGCTTCAGAGCACTATCTAGGTATATTTGGGTACATGTGCGTGTTACAGTAGCATGTAACACTATACTGAGTACTGGCAGTTGTCTGTTGTCATGTTGTCTGTATAGAATAAAAGAATTGTTTGATTATCCTACTCCGTTTTGTGGACATTACTTGAAGAAGTGTTACCTTACATGTGTTATTGGTACCACCACCTTCTCTTTTGTAGTTTTGTTTGTATAGGGTGCTATCAACATCACTGCTTGTGAAGGGTAATGACCACCCTGCAGTGCATAGCCCCATGTGGCAAAAGCCACATCCCACCCCATCATTGTGCACACACACTAACCCCACCAACAGTAAAACACATACTTTCCATTTGCAAGATTCAAACCCATACCTAACTGTGTTATGACAGTAGAAACAGTGTGCTATTTGCAGTAGCTGCAGAAATCCCTACTAATGCTGTACTTAGAGGGTGCTGACATCATCTGTGTGTAGGAGGAGGGATGTGCACCCTGTAGTGTGTTCTCCCAGTTGTCAAAAGGCAGTTAACCCTCCCAGCATAGTGCACACACATAAACCCCACTCATACTAACACACATATATTACTTTAGTAGGATTCAAACCCCTACCTAGCTACGTTATGACACTGGAGAAAGACGCATCAGCAGAGCGCGCTATGCGAATTACTGGAGGACTTTACTACAGGTAATATAGTTATACAGTCCTGACATCATCAGTGTTTCAAAAGGGGAATCTGCATCCTGTACTGTACTGTCACAGTTGCTAATAGGGACATTTCCAACACACACATCGATGTGTTTGAGGTTTGAATATGTGGGGGATCCAGTACTCCAGTGTGATGAGTATATGGTTTGATTGCAACAATGAGGGATATACTCCGAGTGGTGAGCTGTTTGTACTCATGGTTGTGATGATCAGGTCTAGTATATCTTCCCCTCTTGTGGGAAGGTTGGTTACCTGTTCCATAGCCAAAGAATGTATGATCTATGTGAACCCTAGAGCTTGGGTATTGTGGCTTGTGTAATGTTCGCAGTCTATATTTGGGTAGCTAACGTCACCCAGTATGATGGTGTTTGCAGAGTAATCTAAACTGTCCTGTGTCAGCATGAAGGCTGTGTGGGAGTCCTGAGTTTGAGAGGGTGCTGTAAGAGCTCCTCTGTGTCTCTTGCCATGTGGTCCAGGGAGGTACGTCTCAGGTTGTTTGCACCAGCATGGACAATGTCTGCCTCATAGCTGTACTTGCTGTGGAGTGACCTGTGTGCCTGTGTTATGTGGCACATGCTATCACCCGACAAGTAGCTAACTGTGACCCTCACCGTGCTCTGTCTGGAGGGCGGCACGTCTGTCAACAGCTCATGTCAAGCAAATTCACACCCCTCATAAATGATGTGGAAACCTTCAAAGGCCCAAGGCCTGTTGACAATATGGACCAGACTGCAGATACCTCTATAAAGGCATTCTATGGACACATTCAGGAATGCATGGATCATGAAGCCATATATGAAAGCATGACCCAATTCTCCAAAGGCAGATGTCCTGGGTGCGGACACCAGCCATAAACACACTATACAATAGAAGGATGACGCCACTACATGATACAACAACCTCCCAAAATGTGAAGGCACCACTGATGAGTATTGGAAGACAACTACAGGCACCCATATGATTGTCTAAGGCCATCTTTGAGAGAGGGTTCCACAAGCCACTGAGGATAATCACAAGGCTGCCTGTAGTTATGTTAGTAACCTGGGTGGTACTACCCAGATATGCTCAGAGGTAATCCAAGATGTCACACAAAATACAAAACATGCAGACATTGCCATCATCCTAGTGGGCAGGTTCAATGCTGCCTTCTCCCCACCACACCAAAAGGGCACATATGTCTCGTGGCACAGTGCTGCCCCCCCTGACATCACAGATGCTCAGGTAAGACATGCCCTTCCCAAAGCAATAAACACTGCATCAATGGGACCAGACAGTGTCCCAGGCTGTGTCCTACATGAACCATGAGAAGAGCTACACCCAGACATAACACCACTGTTCAATCCCAGCCTTAATACATGGTATGTGGCCAGAGAGTGGCATACAGCAACAGTGGTCCATCAACATTCAGGTGGTGCCTTCACGGATCCTGGACACTACTCGACCCATATGTCTGACTAGCTTTGTCTGCAAAGCTATGGCAAGGATCATCATGAACCTCACATATCTAGATATTGTGGACCTTCAGACATGTCACCATACACAGTTTGGCTTTGTCAATGGCAAATCCTGCCTCTCCAACCAGTTTGATTTCTTTGAAACAGTCACCAAGGCCACTGTCAAGGGGAAGGAAGTGTACACAGCCTACCTGAACCTTGCATAAGCCTTGGATACAATACCCCAGTTGTGCATTCTAGGGAAGCTCACCAGTGTACATATTAATCCCTATGTCACTATGGATATTGCACAGTGGCTCAAGGGCAGAACACACATGGTAGAATTGCTGGAGCCATGTCAGCCTCCAACCTGGTACAAGTGGTGTCCCACAAGGCACAGCCCTGGGAGCTGTCATCTTCATTATATATTTATCATAGGTACAGGCCAACATGGAAGTACTGTGGCACAGCAAGTCGCAGGTGACTGCAA
Source organism: Protopterus annectens (assembly GCF_019279795.1). Lineage (NCBI taxonomy): Eukaryota > Metazoa > Chordata > Ceratodontiformes > Protopteridae > Protopterus > Protopterus annectens. The sequence continues at coordinate 1,868,349,300 of NC_056737.1, forward strand.
ACCGGACACCATAATCAACTCACCAGCTAACACACGCACCCTCCAAAAGGGATTCTTGGAAACACACGACTTGTGCCACAGCCATGGCCTCAACGTGAATGACAGAAAGCGTATAGTCATCCCCTTTGTCAAACACAGAGTGACCACAAAGTACCACATATGTGTTAATCCATTAAGTGCAGACGAAGGAATTATGGACCTTGGGGTACACAGGTTGATAGCATTCTACCATTTGACAACAACATGGACAAAGTGGTTAGGTAAGCATGTTATATGGGCCACATCATCATGGGATCCACATGTAGATCAGGGGTGGACATTGTGCCCCTTTACTCATCCCTCATCATGCCCATAATTGACTATGATGAACCTCTCGGCATGCACCTTACCAGACACCTGCAGCAACTGGAGATACCACATATGTACCTCGACAAGGGGATCAAAGGGCTCAAACAGATGCCACATACTGACTGGTTAAAGTAACAGCAGCTCTACTCAGTGACATACTGCCTCTTCATAGGCAATCTGTGCCTGACATAGAAGGCCAGGTCATACCCTCAGTTAATGGCCATGCTGCATCTCAGAATATCCAGATCCCACCAGGATACACACTGGAAATACTTGAACCTCAGGAGTGATATACACAGGACATGCTGGAGGGGCACATTCACAACTCAGAGGCTCCCTTCATTCCGGAATATTATCCCAATAGAGATTAGGCAGACTGACTCAGTGACTATCTTCAAGAGTGATATTAATGACAGGATGTGACATTGTAGGGTTACCCTGGGTATCACTTATGTGTCACTGTGAGACAGAGGCACAGTATACTAACCTTGGAAAAGGGCATAGCAAGACAGATTCACAATGCATGTTGAAAGGCACACACATTCTGGCTAGGTGGATACATGCCCTGGGCAGACATCCCTGTATGAACCTATGGACCTATGTATCTTTATCACCATTGTCCCTATGTGCTGTTAATCACCAATGTAATCTCAATACTATGGTAGCATGTGCAAAGGTCAGTTGTCAGTCACCTCTATGGTACAGTTGTGGAATATGTGTGTCATGTAGTAATGTCACAGCTGCCACATGTACACAGTCAACCCTATCCCTACCCATGGATGTACATCACATGTATGAGATGGAAACACATGGCCAAACTGTGGACTAAGCACTCTGAACCCAGTACTGGCATAACCTGTCTGGTGGCATGAAATACTACAGTGACAGCAATACCAATCTGATGTGGACCTACACGGACAGGAATACAAGCATGGAAACACAACAGGTCAGTTGTGACGCCTAAGGATAGCATCCTGCATGACTGGCAGACATCTCTGCAGCTGGCACACAGGCATACATTAGGCCTGCACACAGCACGCATAACACATAGCACACAAATCCTGTGTGTCAAACAAGCACACTCTGTACAGCTATACAACACTACTGCCGCAGTTGTGTTAGGTACTTTTATTGTCCAGTACAGTGAGACAATGCTCACCAGGCTGGAAAAGGTGTAGGTCACAGTGATATGCTCATGGGGCACTATGGTTCACCACATAACACAAACATACAAGTCAGTCAGATGCATGGACACATATGACTCAGTCATTGTCCATGCCACCACAGCTGATGTGGGATGTCCCTCACTGGGATACATGATAGGGAACATGGAAGGGATCACTGAGCAAGTGACACAGGCTGGTAGACCCCTGACCTTGGTTGGCATCAGACCCTCACCAGGGATTCTGACAAATTACTGAATGCTAATGACTTCGTGTAGCTACAAAACCCTAGCTGAATGGTTCTTAGCATGCAGTCACTGCATTGCTATGGAATACTGTCTTACCACTCCCACAACAGGTGAAAACATGCAGCTCCTGTACATCAACAACATGTAGACTATATGCCCCAGACCAGGTGTGCATCCCTCACTACTAGGCTGATAGCATCTACATCTCACACTGTATGTACACATCCCACATGCTGCACCTGCACAGAAGACCACGGTCATAATGTTACTCTGTGCAAATACCATGTATTCACATGTGGCAGGCATCACACATGGTAACTATTGAAGGTCACAGGTACATATGTGTATTTGGTACACACATACATCATGTGTGCATTGCCATAACTGGTTTAATCAATGTCTTGCATTATTGTGAGTGACAACCCACACACATGGGCATTCTGTGTGTGCAAAACACACGTGGCATGTCTGTAATCAAAAGCCATACATAATTGTGATATCGTTTAGAAAGGGGTATGTGCATCCTGTGGTGTGTTTTCCCAGTTGCCAAAAGGGATGTTTTTTACACACACACTTACCCCCCTTCACACACACTTGCCACCTGCTGGATTTGAACCCCTACCTAATTAGGTTATGACACTAGAGACGGACGCATTAGCACAGCGCGCTATTCGCATTATTGGGAGGTTTCCTTTCCCCTGATATACTTATAGGGTGCTGACATCATCAGAGTTTAGAAAGTGGAATGATCATCCTGTGGTGTGCTTTCCCAGTTGCCAAAAGGGATGTTTCTTTCATACACACACACTTACCCCCCTTCACACACACTTGCCACCTGCTGGATTCAAACCCCTACCTAACTAGGTTATCACACTAGAGACAGATGCATTAGCACAGCGCGCTATTCGCATTACTGGGAGTTTTCCCTTCCCCTGATATACTTATAGGGTGCTGACATCATCAGAGTTTAGAAAGTGGAATGATCATCCTGTGGTGTGCTTTCCCAGTTGCCAAAAGGGATGTTTCTTTCATACACACTTACCCCCTTCACACACACTTGCCACCTGCTGGATTCAAACCCCTACCTAACTAGGTTATCACACTAGAGACGGACGCATTAGCACAGCGCGCTATTCGCATTACTGGGAGTTTTCCCTTCCCCTGATATACTTATAGGGTGCTGACATCATCAGAGTTTAGAAAGTGGAATGATCATCCTGTGGTGTGTTTTCCCAGTTGCCAAAAGGGATGTTTCTTTCATACACGCACACTTACCCCCTAACACACACACTTGCCACCGGCTGGATTCAAACCCCTACCTAACTATGTTATGATACTAGAGACGGACACATTAGCACAGCGTGCTATTCGGATTAGGGGGAGGTTTCCTTTCCCATGATATACTTATAGGGTGCTGACATCATCAGAGTTTAGAAAGTGGAATGATCATCCTGTGGTGTGCTTTCCCAGTTGCCAAAAGGGATGTTTCTTTCATACATACTTACACACACACCCCCCTTCACACACACTTGCCACCTGCTGGATTCAAACCCCTATCGAACTAGGTTATCACACTAGAGACAGACGCATTAGCACAGCGCGCTATTTCCATTACTGGGAGTTTTTTCTTCCCCTGATATACTTATAGGGTGCTGACATCATCAGAGTTTAGAAAGTGGAATGATCATCCTGTGGTGTGCTTTCCCAGTTGCCAAAAGGGATGTTTCTTTCATACACACACACTTACCACCTGCTGGATTCAAACCCCTACCTAACTAGGTTATCACACTAGAGACAGATGCATTAGCACAGCGCGCTATTCGCATTACTGGGAGTTTTCCCTTCCCCTGATATACTTATAGGGTGCTGACATCATCAGAGTTTAGAAAGTGGAATGATCATCCTGTGGTGTGTTTTCCCAGTTGCCAAAAGGGATGTTTCTTTCATACACACACACTTGCCACCGGCTGGATTCAAACCCCTACCTAACTATGTTATGATACTAGAGACGGACACATTAGCACAGTGCGCTATTCGGATTAGGGGGAGGTTTCCTTTCCCATGATATACTTATAGGGTGCTGACATCATCAGAGTTTAGAAAGTGGAATGATCATCCTGTGGTATGCTTTCCCAGTTGCCAAAAGGGATGCTTTTTTTATACACACTCATTTACCCCCCTTCACACGCACTTACCACCTGCTGGATTCAAACCCCTACCTAACTAGGTTATGACACTAGAGACGGACACTTTAGCACAGCTTGCTATTCGCATTACTGGGAGTTCACCCTTCCCCTGATATACTTATAGGGTGCTGACATCATCAGAGTTTAGAAAGTGGAATGATCATCCTGTGGTGTGCTTTCCCAGTTGCCAAAAGGGATGTTTCTTTCATACACACACACTTACCCCCTTCACACACACTTGCCACCTGCTGGATTCAAACCCCTACCTAATTAGGTTATGACACTACAGACAGACGCATTAGCACAGTGCGCTATTTGCATTACGGGGAGTTTTCTCTTCCCCTGATATACTTATAGGGTGCTGACATCATCAGAGTTTAGAAAGTGGAATGATTATCCTGTGGTGTGCTTTCCCAGTTGCCAAAAGGGATGTTTCTTTCATACACACTTACCCCCCTTCACACACACTTGCCACCTGCTGGATTCAAACCCCTACCTAACTATGTTATGACACTATAGACGGACGCATTAGCACAGCGCACTATTCGGATTACTGAGCGAGTCCTTTTCTCCGATATATGTATAGGGTGCTTACATGATCAGTGTCTAGAAAGGGGAATGAGCATCCTCTGGTGTGTTTTCACAGTTGCTAGGAGTTACATTTGGACCAAGTGTGTGAGCATGCCCAGTTCAGCCTTCCCATGGCATGTTGTGTGAAAGATGTCTCATTTATCTAAGTGTGTGAGCATGCCCAGTGTGGGCTTTACATATGTTGAACTCTGCAGCCCATCACATTTGTGGATGAGTGTGACCTTCAACAAATACCTCCAGTTTATGGTTTTGTGTTGTCTGCCATGTTGTGTAGTTACTGTCCGAATGCTTTTTGTGTGAACAAAACAGGGAGTATACTGTGCCTGCAGGTTTTGCATGGGATACTTTGCACACAATTGTCAACATCCGTTCATACTGACCTAACACTGTAGCACTGTATAGTGTAGTGTTTCAGTACTTTCACTGTGGTGGTCAGTATCCTGGGCTTTAGTCCTATCACCGCTTTTGATTTCCATAGTGTGCACAACAGCCTGGTTAGGGTCCAGTTGTGCACATCTGCACAAAGGCAGTGCCTCTACAGACCCTGGTAATTACTGCCCCATAAGCTTAACAAGTGTAGTCTGCAAATCTATGGAGAGGATCATAATTGAGCTCATAAACAAAGATATAGGGGACATGCAGACATTGTACCCATCCCATTTTGGCTTGGTCAGGGGCAGATCATGCCTTTTGTACTGGGTTGACATCTTCAAATTGGTCACTTAGGCCATTGTTGGGGAAAGGCAGTCCATACAGCCTACCTTGGCCTTGCAAACACTTTCAACACAATACCCCACTCAGGTATTGTGGAAAACCCTAACAACTGAAATGTAAACCCATATGTCACAAGATGGGTTGCAAACTGGCTTAAGGACGGGACCCACAGGGTTAGAGTTGCTGGCACTATGTTAGACTCCAGGCTGGTCACAGGTGGTGTCACACAGGGCTCAGTCCTTGGCCCCCATTGTTTGTCATGTACTTCCCAGAAGTACAGGCCAACATGGGAGGACTTTGGCTGACAATGTTTGCAGATGACTGCACACTGGGCACCATGGTGGACAGTGCATCACACACGGATATCCTTCAGAAGGGACTCACAGTAACTGATAGCTGGTGCCAGGGCCATGGCCTGAAGTCAAAGTGCACAACATGTGTAGACATACCCTTCAGGAAAAGCAAGGTGACCTCAAGCTACCATATAGGTGGCAATCCTCTAAGCACAGAGAAGGTTATCATGGACCTGGGGACCCAGGTTGACAGTCGCCGTTCTTCTGAGACTCACATTGCTAAAGTGGCTAGAAAGACCTTCTACATTGCCCACCTGCTCAGGATGGGATTCACATCCAGATCTAGTGGGTCATTGTTCCCCTGTACTCTTCACTTATCAGACCGGTGATCGAGTCAAATGCCCTATTCTGGCTGTATGTCACCCAACATCTGCAGCAATTGCAGACACCCTGAATGTCCCCACCTAAAGGATCAAGGAACCCCAACAGCTGTCATATGCTGCCAGATTGAAGACACTCCCACTCTATTCACTCACATACTGTCTGCTTAGAGGTGACATGTGCCTGACATGCAAGGCCATGTCCAAACAGGGATTAATGGACATGCTCCACCTCAGAATCAGCAGATCCACCTGAACCACTAGTGCAGGTGACTTACACCTTAGCAGGGTTGTATGTTGGACATGTTGGAGGGATGAAGTTATCACCCAGAGACTCCCTATGCTGTGTAATACAATCCCAGTCCATGTGAGGCAGAGCACCTTGCTGGCTGTGTTCAAGAGGTATCTTGACCTGTGGATGGAAGGTCATACGTTTAACCCGGGGATCGTCACGGTGTCACTGCTGGAGAGAGGCATGACACACTAATGGGCACAGTACTGTTTCCATATAAGGGGTGGTGTATGCCAATGAACTCTGTGCTAGGCTTATACCTGCCTTAGGGAAGATAGCCTAGTATAAACCTATGTACCTATGAACCTATCTGACCATGTTGCATTATGTTCAGATGTGAACTACTTACAACAGCCTCATCCAACATCGGTAGTGTATTCCACAACATGGGTGTACATTGGCGAACACTACCGATGTGCCCTAGGCCATTTCTAATGCTAGTCGGAGAGTGTGTTTGTTCATCAACACATTGTAAGTGATGTTTGCCATGACATATGTCTTGTTTAGTATACTGTGCCTCTGTCTACCTGTGACATAACATTGATACCCAGGGTAAACCTCCCATCTCCCATGCACTCATTAGGATTCCTGTTGAGGGACTCAACGAGTGTCTCTCACGGACAACCTGTACTGGTAGTTTACTCATGTGTGGGGTGGCTTCTGTGTTTTGGATAATGCAGTACAGCCTGTCCTATATATGTCAGTGCTGGGGTTCAGGTCCCTCATGTGCATAGCTCCCTGCCATTCAGATTGTACAAGGTGCAGCATGTGCATTGATTCCAGCTTGGACATGGCTTTCTACATCAGGCACAGCTTGCATCTGGGTGGACAGCATGGCAGTGTGTGGAGCTGCACTCTGTGTAATCAGACTACACATTACATGTGTTCCAGCTCTGTCATACTCCTGGTGAGGTACTGTTGTGGACTTTACAGGTGCTGGATGTGTCTGCATGAGGTACACCCCACAGGGGTTGTTGTGGTAATTTCTAATGCTGATGAAAGATAACTGTAGAACCACAATGACCTCCCCTTAGCTAGATGTCAGACAGCATGGACCATGCAATCACAAATAAAAACAGGACCGTCTCCATAGTGAAAGTGTCCTGTCTGTTGGACCCCAGCCATAAACAGACTGTATGACAGATGACGGTTACTAATGCAAGACAGAGCTACATCTCCAAAAGGGAAGACAGCTGTGATCAGCACTAGTAGAAAGCTACATTATCTCATAAAGACATGCAAGGTCAACTTGGGGACATAAATCACCAAAGACAATGAAGGTAACCACACTGATTTCTTCAGTTATGTCAGACACCTGGTTGTGAACCCTCGGATATGCTCAGAGTTGGTACACAACAACATATATTCCAGTGACCTGACAGATATTGGCAACATTCCGGCGGACAGCTTCAGTGCGATTTACCCCCTCCCTCACCCCCAAAAGAAGATAGTTATCACTGCTGTATGTAACCTCACTGTCATCTTGGATGTCCATGTGAGAGCCACACTCAGCAAAGACAAGTACACAGCATCCATGGGACCTGCTGGTATCTCCAGTTGCATGCTATGTGAACTCCAGAAGGGGCTGGACCCATTGATACAACTGCTATTTAACCTTAGTCTTGCTACAGGATATGTACCTGAACAGTGGCGTACGGCAACAGTGGTCCCACTCCACAGAGGAGATGCCTCCACAGACCATGGCAACTACCACCACACAAGCTTAACCAGCCTAGTCTGCAAAGATATGGGGAGAGTCATTATGGAGCTCTTACACAGACACATTACTGACCTACGGACCCTTGTTCCCACCTAGTTCAGCTTTGTACAGGGCAGATCCTGCCTTTTGCACCTAGTTGACTACTATGAAACTGTCAGTAGGGCCATCGATGAGGGCTACAGTCCACACAGCCTACCTGCACTTGGCTAAGGCCTGTGACACAATACCACACTCAGGCATCATAGCCAAGCTCAACAGCTGACATATAACGGCATATGTCGCAGGATAGGTTGCAAAATGGCTAAGAAACAGAACCCATAGAGTCAACATTGCAGGTGCCTTGTCAGATTCGAAGCCAGTCACAGGTGGTGTCCCACAAGGATGTGTCCTGGGACCCCTCTTAATTGGTATTTACTTTTCAGATGTGAAAGCAAACATAGGGGGGTTGTGGCTGACAAAGTTTGCAGATGACTGCAACCTAGGCACCATAGTGAATACATCAGCCAGCACACAAATACTACAGAATGCCGTCACAAAGGCAGATAGCTGGTGCCAGACACATGGCCTGAAACTGAATGCAACTGATGTGTATTCATCCCATTGGGAGGAACAAAGTACCCACAGATCAATACATAGACAGCAACCCACTGAGCACAGACAACAAATCAGACACCTGGGGACACATGTAGATAGTGACATCTCTTTTGACACCCCTGTTGCCAAAGTGGTTAGGAAGACTTTCTATCTTGCCCACCTTATCATGGAGGGTTTTCCATCAAGATCATAGGAGGTCATTGTTCCACTATCCTTCTCCCTTATCAGGCCCATGATTGAATACGAAGCCCCATATGGTATGTACCTCACCCAGCAATTGCAACAGCTGGAGACACCCCAAAGGTACCTACCATGAAGATCAGGGTTCTTCAACACATGTCAGATGCTTCCAGAATAGAGGAAATCCAGCTTTGTTCAGTGTCATACCGCATACGTACAGGTGTCCTATGCCTGACATACAAGACCATGTCCAATCAGGATTTGGTGGACATGCTCCACTGCAAGCAATCCAAATCCACCAGAGCCATGGAAGCTGAGGATTTAAACCTCAGCACATACATGTATAGGACATGCTGGAGGGACAGAGTCATAACTCAGAGGCATCTCACACTCATACTGTGTCACTACTAAGTCAGAGGCACAATCATCAGAATCTATTCTGTACACTTATTACCAGTATAAGGGGTGGCAATAGCCACATCACTATGGCTAGGCTTATACATGCACTAGGGCAGATAGGCTAGTAGTAGACTATGACACTATGAAACACCGGTGTATGTGTAGCTATTGTCAATCAAACAGTATGATGTGGTTTGGGGGGCTTGATATCTCCCTGTATTCCAACATTGTTTTGTCTATTCCTTCTAGCATGTCTAGAGATCAGTTGCTAGTGTCCTCTCCTGCTCAGCTGGTGAACCTGGGAATATTGAGGCAATGTTACACTTGCCTCATGTACACTGACAACCCTCTCCTTCTGCCATAAAACACACATACATGTGAGAGATGCAACTATATAGCCAAAGTGGAGGCTGAGCTCTCTCAACATAGGACTAGCAAGACCAGAGAGAAGGTGAAGGTAACCACACACACATCACAAATCCAGTCTCACATGGCACTATCACAACTTAAGATCATACACATAGACACACAGAGACACTCTCGGAGGTTCTGATCAGGATTCTACCGGAATGGCAGTGGCCACCACAGCAGACACTCACACAACTGCCTCCACAGGGCACAGCACATGCAACACATTGACCACAGAGTCGGTGTGCCAAACAGTCACAGCCCTTAAGGCCAAAAACAATGCCAGACACACTTGTCTATGGTTACTCCATAGTCAGACACACTGACGTCCCGCTCACCAGATCGGGTACGGAGGAGATCACAGTAAGCTGTCTATCGGGCACTGGAATCCACCACATAATGCAAGCACTCAGGTCACTCAACTGCAAGTACAGGTCTGACCCAGTCATTATCCATGCTGGTGTGAACGACCTGAGATGTACCTCCCTGGACTACATGGAAAGAGACATAGAGGATCCCTGTGATTATGTAGGCCAGGAAGGTATGACCCTGACCTTCAGCAGTATCCTACCTTCACCAAGTATGATGCCACATAAACAGAGACAAGATGATCAGCTGTATTATTTTGCTTAGACTATGGTGTCATTCAAAGGGGGTCCAATGTCTGTCTGCCTGGGACGACATGCTGGACAGGCCACAGTGATTTGCAAGGGACGGCTTGCACCTGTCACCCCTGGGCTTCCGGATTTTGGATGATGCTCTTGCCACCCCCATTGTGCCTTTTTTATGCAAGATTCAGATACTACACCTACCACCCTAGAACACAGTAAAGGAAGGACACTAAGGGTACTGCTGCTCAATGCCAGAGGTCTCAACCTCAAGCTGCACACACTCTATGCCCTTCTCAGTATGTAGCACATTGATGTCTGTGCTGTGCCTGAAACCTGGTTCACAGCTTCTGACAGCACCCGGCACTATCGGGTGTTACCTCATATCATGCATTCCGGCACCAGCATCCAGACAACACCAAGAAGGATGGTGGGTGTCCATATTCATCAAGGACACCCTCACCTCATTGTTGGTGGCAACACACGATGCATCGGAGAACATCCAGGTGCCAGTGACCATAGGCAAGACTGCTCTGCAGTTTGTAGCATGTTACATGCCACCCTCTCAAACTCAGGTACCTCACACAGCTATCCTGCAAACACTGAAGGGGATAAATGTATCTCCAAACAGCATCCTACTGGGTGATTCCAACTATCCACATATAGACTGGGATCACTAATCATGCCACAACACTCTAACACAAAGGTTCCATGAGTTCATACACTGAAATGCCATGGAACAACTGGTCCCAATCCCCTCAAGTGGAGACAACATACTAGAACTCATCATCACGAACATGGGGTCACACTGTTCAACACCAGCAGTATACCCATCATTGGTGAGATCAGATCATGGACTACTCTCAGTGGGAGTCCACATCCCACCCACACCCCAGATGGAAAAACAAACAGTGAAGACCTTCTCAAATGCCGACTTCACATTTCTAAGGACTGGTGTGGTCTCTTTCAAGGCCCCCAAGCCAGCGGACACCATTACCCAAGCCACTGTATCACTTACAAATGCCTTCTACCAGCACCTCCAGGACTGCATGGATCAGGCAATCCCAAACAAAACAAAGACTCTTTGTACCACAGGCAAGCATCCAGTCTGGTGGACCCTAGCCATAAACAAGCTCTACAACACAAGGAAGGAGCTACTACAAGATAGAGCATAATCCGTAGGAGGGAAGACACCCCTGCTCATTGTGAGTAAAACACTGGGTTCCCCCATACAATCATCTGAGGCAAGTTTTGAGAGTAAACCCACTCAGGACTCAAGGGACAATCATGAGGCCTTTTTTGCCTATGTTTGAAACCTGGGAGGGAACTCCCAGATATGCTCAGAATTAGTTCGGAATGATGTAGATATCACTGCACCTACAGACATTGCCAACATACTGGCTGACAGGTTCATTGCAGATTCCTCCCCCCCTCCCCCCAACTGGAGGGGTATCTACACCAGAGGATTGTAGCCCCCCAAACATCTCCAATGCTGGGGTGGGAACTGCTCTATCCAAGGCAGAAAACACTTTATCCATGGGACCAGATGGTGTCCCCAGTTGTGTGCTCCATGAACTCAATGAGTAATTACATCCGCAGTTAGGGCAGCTGTTTAATCTTAGCCTCACCTCAGGATATGTGCCCAAGGAGTGGCATACGGCAATGGTGGACCCACTTCACAAAGGAGGTGCCTCCACCAACCCCGAATACTACCATCCCATCAGCTTGACAAGCCTGTTCTGCTAAGCTATGGAGAGGATCATAATGGGAATTATAAATGAAGACATAGGGGACTTGCAGACATTGGATACAATCCAGTTTGGCTTTGTCAAGGGCAGATCATGCCTTTTAAACTTGGTTGACTTTTTCAAAACAGTCACCCAGGCCATTGACGTGGGCAGGGCAGTCCACACAGCCTACCTTGACCTGGCAAAGGCTTTCGACACAATACCCCACTCAGGTATCATTGAAAACATCACCAGCTTAATTGTGAACCCATACATCACAGCATGGGTTGCAAACTAGCTAAGTGACGGAACACACAGGGTCGAAGTTGCTGGTGCCATGTCACACTCCAGAGCTGTCACAGGTGGTGTCCCACAGGGCTCAGTCCTGGGCCCACATTTGTTCAGCATCTACTTTTCAGAAGTACCAGCAAACACAGGAGGATTATGGCTGACAAAGTTTGACGATGACTGCAAACTGGGAAGCATAGTTGGAAACCCATCTGACACAGACATCCTTCAGAAGGGTCTCATAGACACGGATAACTGGTGCCACAGCCATGACCGTACATTAAACACTAAACAATGCATAGCCATACCCTTCAGGAAGAACAAGGTTACCACTACTTCCCATCTAGGTGGCAATCCTCTAAGCACAGAGGAGGTTATCAGGGACCTGGGCACCCAGGTTGACAGTAACCTTTGTTTGACACTCACATTGCCAGGGTAGTTTGGAAGGCCTTCTACATTGGCCACCTCATCATGCAGGGATTCACATCTAGATCAAGGGAGGTCATTGTTCCCCTGTACTCATCACTCATCAGACCAGTGATTGCATACAATGCCCCATTCAGAATGTATCTGACCCAACACCCGCGGCAATTGGATGGGCCCACAAATTCCTCAACAGGAGGTGAAAGGGTCTCAAACATATTTCTTATGCTGCCCAACTGAAGGGATTCCAGCTGTATTCAGTCACTTACTGTCTGCTCAGAGGTGACCTGTGCCTGACATACAAGGCTATGTCCAACCCAGAATTATTGAACATGCTTCACCTCAAGACCTCTACATCCATCAGAACTACAAGGGCAGGAGACCTAAACCTCAACACAGATATTAATAGGATGTGCTGGAGGGACAGATTCATCACCCAGAGAGTCCCTATGCTGTGGAACAACATCCTGGTACATGTGAGGCTGAGCACCTCACTGGCTTCGTTCAAGTGAGATCTTGACCAATGGATGGGAGATTGCAGGTATACCCTAGGGATGACCTCAGTATCACTGCTTGTCAGAGGCACAGCAAAATAATGGGCATATTATCCATCAACTTGAAGGGGTGGCAGAAGCCACAAAACTCTGGGCTAGGCTTATTAATGCCCTAGGGCAGATAGCCTAGTATGAACCTATGAACCTATGCACATAGGCCTGGGGCAGTTCCTGCTATTAGGACAGTGGTCTGCAGCAAGCTATATGGTAGTAGTGAGTTTTAGCCATTGGTTTTTGACCATGGCTATTCCATGTTGCTTCTTGTTGTGGTACAAACATGGGTGTGTGGTTATCCATGCTATTTATTGCTAGTCACCCTCATTTTGTATCTTGTTCCATGTTTTTGCACATGTACATCACTGTATGACGTGTGACCTGGTAGTGTCAGGGTGCTGATGTGGGCTTTGACCCTGTTTTCTATTACAGCACTGATATCTACATTCTCTATACTGTGTGTGTTTACACACCACACATCTTGATGTTTATACTTCTGGCATTGGGTAGCATTACATCTAGGTTCCTATCCCTTGTGGTACCCATGACATGGGTTTGTGTTTTTGTGGTTTATGATTCTTGAGGGTGGATGTTAGTTGGGGTCCTCAGGTGTGCATGTGGTACATGATATTACATTACTTAACACATGGCATTCATGCCTCAGGTGGTGCTGCAGGACCACCTCTGTCGGATACACATACTACACTCCCTGTACATGTTTGGCAGCAGGTTGTGTCATGTTAGGCATCCCTGTTACTGTATGAGTGAGTCAGAGTGGGTATCAGTCCCAGTGTTTCTACTGACCAAGCGTATGTGCTATGCATTGCCTCTTTGCCAAGGCCAGGGCATACTGGGCACGCCTCCTTCTGCCTACTGGGACAAGGTCAGGTTGTTCCTCCTCCGAGTCACCCCTGCCTGTGGTGGCCTTGGCAATGGTGGGGGAATGTTTGGCCCAGCCCTGTGCTGGTCCTGCTGCAGCTGTTTCCGCAGGATCATATTATGTAGCATAGCACATATCATGATCATTTGGGTACATGTAGTTGGTGTGTACTGCAAGGCTCCACCAGATGTGTCCAGACACCGGAACCGTGACTTGAGCAGCCCAAACACACGCTCTATGATATTACGTGTTTGTGCGTGTGCCTCATTATGGCGTTCCTGTTCAGGTGTGTGTGCATTTCTGATGGGTGTCATCAGCCACGGCTCAAGTGCATAACCTGCATCCCCACTAGGTGTCCGTGTGGAAAGTCCCCATTGGCAAATGATTGGTACAGCTGCGTCAGATGCCAGATATGGGAATCATGGTAGCTCCCAGGGCAGCCAGCACACACATTCATTATTATGCCCTGGGCATCACACACGACCTGGCAGTTGATGGAGCGGTATCCCTTGCGGTTAATGTAGGCTCTACCCCGCTCTCCTGCTGGTGCTTTGATGCATGTGCGTGCAGTCTATAGCACCCAGTACCTCAGGGTATTCTGCTATTTGCTGGAAGAGATGCATATTGCTGGCCAATACCTCACGGGCATTGGGGAAATATACATGATCACCGACATGTGCTGACATGGCATCCAGGAACTGGTGTAGTACCCTGGAGGCTGATGCCTGTGATATCCCCATCATATCGCCAGTTGGTCTCTGGAAGGTACCTGTTGCTAGTATTCTTAGGCCAACACATACCTTGGTTTCCACTGGGATGAGTTCCCCTCTGTTGGTTCTGTGTGTGAGGCGTGGCCTGCACAGCTCAACAATCTGCTGCAGGAGCTCTCTGTCCACTCTATAGCACTCTACTATCTCCAGCTCATGTAACCCATGGTAGGTGACCCTGGACCTGTATACTCTTCTCCTTCTCCTCACTCTGGGTTGTCTGTCAGCATCTGCATTGTCACCACCCTCAGCAATTTGCCTATGCCTGACTATAATAGCTATGGCAGCCCCTAGCATTTCTGCTCTGAGTTCAGCTTTTTTCAGTTTTCAATTCTGATAGCTTAGTTTCTGGCAGTATCTGTTGTGAGAAACAGCCTGCACTGCTCTTTGCAGTGTTTTAAGTGCTGGGTTGGGCTTCTAGTCTGCCTGTGTAATTGCCTGCTTCTAATTGTTTCCACCAATTAACTCCAGTAGTATCTTCTGGCAGTTTCCCTGGATTTTAGTTGTTTCCTGTTTCCTTTCTGTTTCCTGAGGGGAGCAATGTGCACACCAGCTTAAACACGCTCACAGTCACTTAAACACGCGCACACATCCTTACACGGTGTTACACGCGCGCACACATCCTTACACAGTGTTAGCTAGGCTGATTCATGCTAAAACGCGCGCACACTGCCTTACACACGTGCACGCCCGCGCAAACCATTGTAAACGGTTTACAACACGCTCCCACATGTTGAACCTGCCTTACGCGCACGCCACAAGATGCACGTATATCAAGAAACTTTGAGTGTAGGGATAGCGTATACCCTCAATTTCTTGACTTTCCTAGTGTTCTGTTGGGACACACCTCTCTCCCTGATGTCTGTCTGTCATCTGTTACCTTACATTGCCCTCCAATCTGGTACATTTATTGCTATCATTCCCCCCCCATGATGTCACCTACCTCTTACTCTGTTCCTCCCGTCTCTAACTCTTACACTACTCAGACAGTGCTCATTACCTATGTGACAGTGTGATTCAGTATTGTAACCCTCATTTACATAGGATTGCCTAGTAATGACTAGTTACATGTCTTACACGGAGCTTCCCCCCCTTGACAACCACTAAACGGAGGCCATATTGTTTTTGGTCTGCAAGTCCCTCCATTGACATTCAATGTAATACATAAATCCCACAATTGTGGGTTTATAAGCTTCGGTTTTCAGTTTTAGGTAGCACACCCCATTTGCGCGGGTGTGCGCTGCAGTTAAACACAAAAATCCCGTGAAAAAAAAAAGTTATATAACTTATTTTTGAAACACTTTTTCATGCCAATGGCCACATATTTGGCCATTGGCATGCTTAATGAAACATATGCACCCTTTATTTGGAGCTGACATAGCTCCGTTTTTAATTTTGCAGAAATGTACTCAGTTGTCAGCTGAGTACATTTCTGCAGCTAACACGTCCGTTACACGGACTGGTTTCTGCTTCGTGGATCACTCAAATACCTCATTTGCATATCTTTGAGCTGCAAATGAGGTATTGAGCATTTCCACGCCCAGTCCGTGTAAGAGATGTGTTAGCTGTCTCTTACACGGAGATTTGGGCTGTTCCTGAATCAGGAGGCTTACACGGAGGCTTACACTACTCTTGAACTCCGTGTAAGCCTTCCTGAATCTGGCCCTGTGTGTTAGAGTATGCTCACCAATATATTAAGGTTGAAAGTAATTCTGCTACAAATATGTAACATAAATAAGGTATAACATAAAGCTTGCTTAACTGTAGAAATACAGTTTAGCAATATGTGATTAGCATCCATACTAAATGAATGTGGCTTGAAAAATAAGGAGCTTGCTTAATGGACATGTTTTCCTGCAGAATCAGCAAAAATGTAAAAGCTGATCTCTTATGTATGCATTACATTGTCAGTAAGAGCAAAAATGTAAAAACAGGATGTATGTTTCCACATCGTCAGAAAAAAACTAATCTGGTTTCTTAAAGGTTGGGCAATATGAAAACAATCTGCATCATATTACATTGTTAAGTAAGAAAGTTTGAAGTCAGCATTTGCACAAGAACAGATGTTCTCATACAAAGATAAAAAAACAGGATATTTGTACTGTCAGAAAAAGCTGACCTCTTACAAAGAGCAAAAATGTGAAGCAAGAAAGCTTAAAAATAATATCATCAAGTCAGCATCTGCAACAATCGCAGGATGAGCAATTCTCCAAAATAGAATACCAAGAGGAAATCTATATGTGTGTGCCTGACTAGAACTTTATATAAGATCTGTATTAATTCAGTTATGTTAGAGGTATTGGTAGGGACACATTTGTTCCAAGGTAAATGTTATATCTTTCACATCATCCATGTTGTTCAAGAAATAAAGTAGAACAGTAACTGAAGCTGCAACATTAGTACATGTGGTTTGTTATAAAAAGTTATTTGCTACTGCTCTGAGTTTGGTGCTGCAAAGTATATTCTCTCATCAGTGTATATTCTGCAAGATTGTGTATGCAACAGACTGTGAATGCAACTATAACCAGACTTTGATTTCAGCAAAACCCAGCCAGCAAGACTGAGTGTCTTAGGAAGATTTTGTAGCTATCACAGTAAGAAGCACCTTACCATTAATTTTTCACTGTGGATTCATTTAACGAGCTGGGTATATGGGTAGATCCAGTTTTGAGTTTTTCAAATCATATCAGCCAATTAGTAAATGATAGTTATAGAACTATAGATTGTATAAAAAGTTTTATAAAGTCTAGAAAATCAGAAATTATGAAGTCATTGTTTGTTAGTTACATTAGATCCAAACTTGAGTATGGAATAACAATATGGAAACCTTATAAGAAAACAAGCATGGGTAAACTGGAAAGTGTAAATCAGAAATATACTAAGGGCATCCATATATGAGAAAATTTATGTTATTATGAAAGACTAAAATATTTGCATTTTTATAGTGTCTCATTTAAGAGGAGATCTTATGCAGGTATATAGGCATTTAGAGACTACAAAATTCTATGACTATCATTTACCAATTGGTTGATATTAGAAAACCCAAAGCTGGATCTACCCATGTATCCAGGTCCTCAAATGAACCTAATTATTCAATCATGATGTACTGTATTAAGTATTCACCTTTCATTCTATGTATCACAAATCTCATATTCTTAGTTTTTAATTTATTTATCAGCATACTATTCTTCTGTGCTTTTGAAGATATGCCATATCTGTAACACATGTAATCAGTTTACCCATTTTCAAGTCATCTGCATACAGACTGCAGAATACTTCAGATGAAAAAGATCAATTTCAAAGATACAAGCTAAATAGGTATGGGGCCAGGACAGAGCTCTGTGGGACATCCTGACAGTAACTTAGAATTTCACCTGTCCAATTGCTGTATGATACTTGCCATCTCCTATTTGTAAGCCATGCAGCTATCCATCTTATCAAGATTACACCAATACCTAGTTGCCCTAATTCATTAATCAATTTTTTGCATATGACCCTATAAAATGCTGAAGTTAAGTCTATATAAATCACATCACAGCACGTGTTTTTTTAATTTATAGCTGTTATTATATTGTTATAGAACATCATGTTACAGATGGTGAGAGATTTATTTTCTATATATGCATGTGGATATATTTATTTTAGTTATTTATTTATTTGCAGTTTGTTAACTGGGAAAGTCCATTGGGCCAAGATGAGCCCTTTTTCAATGGAGGCCCAGGAAGAAAGCTCCTGAGTACATATATATATATAAAAATATTAGCAATAAGTAGTACAAAGAGTTGATACAGTATATTACAAAAAAACAAACTTAGCAGTATATAGTTTCTTGTCCCAAGAATTTCCAATTCTGACAGTAATTTATCCAAAATAACCTTCTCCATTATTTTCTACAGCATGAAAGTAAACTATGGGTCTGTATGACTCTGGGTTTGTGCTATTCCTCTTTCCCTTAAGGATAGGTTTAAAAAGTTTGTGGCTCCAATCTTGAGGAATGTCCCTCTATGTAAATGACCTGGTGAATAACAAATATGATGATATTGAAAGTTCATGCCAACATTCTGTTAGATTGCTATCATGAATCCTACCTCCTCTCTGTGCTGTGTTTGGGTCCTATTTGTGTAGTTCTTTTTCAATAAAATCTAATTTGATTTCAGTATCTGGGGTTACCTGCATGTTACTAGGACAATTTATTACCCCATTTGTGGAGCTAAAATGCTTTGTATAAGATTTTGCAAATATATCTATAATCTGTTGCATTTAAGAATACAATTTAGAATCTACACAGTGCCGCGATGGTACGGCGATAGCGTTGTTACCTCACAGCAAGAGGTTCTCCCATTCGATTCTTGGCTGGGCTTGGGAGTGCCTTCTGTGTGCAGTCTGCATGTCCTCCCTGCGGTTGGGTAGCGTTCGAAAGACATGAGTATGTAAATGGGTGTGCCTTCACTTAAGGTTGGGCGTCGAGCTGGCACCTCTGAGTTTCATAAAAATCTACTGCCAGTCATTAGCGGACCGGAGTTCCGCTGTGGCGACCCCTTACTGGGAAAAGCCAAAAGACAAACAACAGCAAAAACATTGCTTGCCAATTTG
The DNA here is from genome assembly GCF_019279795.1 of Protopterus annectens. Classification (NCBI taxonomy): domain Eukaryota; kingdom Metazoa; phylum Chordata; order Ceratodontiformes; family Protopteridae; genus Protopterus; species Protopterus annectens. Next base: position 1,868,368,650 of record NC_056737.1, read on the forward strand.
TATGTCCTTACTCCTACCACATCTTAAATATCTATAAAATGGTTTTGTATTATGCTTAATATCTCCATATAAATTCCCTTCAATTTTTTTCTTGATCTTGTCTCACACTGTTTAATTTGTCTGTCTAGGGTGTGTATTTCAGTCTTCAAACTTATAGCTAGACCTGTTTACAATTTCCTACATTTTTTTTTATTTTTCACCTTAAGTATGCTGTTCTTATGGAATTATATTCTTCTGACCTTGTGTGCCTAGATCCTGATATTAAAACTTTTTTTTTTCATTTAAGCAATTTCTCTTTCAAAATTTGTCACATTTCTTCTGCCGTTTTTCTGCTAAGTGTATCACTCCTATTAGTTTTACGCAGTGACTGTTTGCTTCCATGAGATATGTTATTAATATTTTGTTCATTTGGTTTAGGTTTCAGTTTAGCAGAATTATCTAGCAGCAATTTAATCTTTATAACCCCATGATCATTGCACATTATCAGTGGTTAAACATGACATAAAGTAACAGACATTTCTGTAGGAAAACAATGTCTAGTATGTTCTGTTCCATGACAGGCTTTCTTACAGTCTGAAGCATTGAGATTGAAGATTGATTGCCAAAGAAAAATAGATATGGTTCAAGCTTAATGCAAATCACTTTTTAAATAGCCTTGTCAACACAAAGAAGGTTAGATATTGTGCAATAATTCTTCAGGTTGTGCTGATTTAAATGTCATTTCTTGAAGACAGTTATTACTAAATTCTCTTAAAGAAGAGGGAAAGTATCCATTGTTAGTGAAGACAATATTAACTAATGATTAACATTAACAGTGCCCTTAAAATGAGGGTAACCAAGTTGTGATATATGTTGCATAATATTTTATCTTGTCATTTAATATGTTTAAATACAGGTAGTTTTTAGCATGATTTTTTTTAGAATGCTCACATAGAGGTTATTTGTGTGTAGATGTAACTTTAACAGTAAGGTTTTGATTGGCTGATTTATTCAGTCATGTGATATTGGATTTAATTTAAAATGGTTGCAGTCTGTGTGAAAAGATTTATTTTGATGAATTTTGGTTGATTGGACAAAGATGTTAAATAAACTTTTTTTGTGTAATTCATTTTTTTTCTCATGGACTTTTTTGCTGGTTCTGATCATTTATACTGGGCTCTTTTTGGTCCTGGATTACTCCTGTAACTGGTAGGATATAAATCTGAGATCGAGTCAATAGATTTACTGTAGTTTATGCAGGGAAATGCAGCTCAATAAACATGAAGTTGCTTTCCATTAAGAAAATCCCTCAACCCAAATCCTATGTAATTGAGCTAATTAATAAAGAACTGAGAATTACCTCACATTCTAGGGAAAAAAATGATGTTAGGTTCACAAAAGAAAATGGACCATACAACCTGTCCATGATTTGCAAGAACATGGCTGGTCACTTGGATGCTGCATCGATCTCATCAGATTTTGCCTTCTCTTCTGAGATCTCTGACTAATAAATTAAATAATAATCATCCAGACTAAGCTTGTTCTCTAAAAGGCTGGATATCCCCCATTTGCATTAAAACCTCTATCCAACTCTTCTAAACCTCTATCCAACTCTTCTGATGCTGTGAAGCTCTTGACCATGCCAGCATCTGCAAACACCAGAAGTTCTGGGGAGTACTTACGCTGGAGTTAGAGAATCAAGACCCTGAAGATCATTGGAGTTGGATATATTTTTAGGCCATGACTAGTTAATCTGGATGTCCATTCTATGTTTTGAAAGGAATGGTACAATAAATGATATCAGATCACTTGATGAGATGTTATGTAAATCTCTAAACCTGAGCAGCTTGGTAACAGGTGATCATGACAATGGAACCTCCCCCATTAAAGAAAATCAAGTAAGGATTGGAACAAGAAACTGGTTCTACCACCAAATCCAATATCATCACACTCATATGAAACATTGGATCAAGAGTATGTCCCTACCTATGACCAGAAGAGTGACAGCAACCTGAAAAAACAAGCCCCTCCTTAACTAAAAGAAATCCATGGTGAGCAGAGAAGAATTAATGCTGTCCCAGATATTAATAGCATCCCAAAGCAACCAGCTGGGATGACACAACAATAATCTTATGAGGAAAACTTTAACTTCTGCAAGATTAGATAATGGTGGCAGACAAGAAAGTACAACTAGTTTGTTCCTGTCCTAGTGACATACTCAAACGAGTTGTTATATTCAAAGGGGACTTAATTAATTTTAATCATAAGATATAACATAGGTAGTTGCACTCTGAATGATGGTATCCAACTTAGGGCACTGGAGAATGGGAAACTCTCTATAATGAGACATTGGCAGGCAATGACCAAAGTTCACATTTAGGGAGGTTTCTGTAATAAGCAAGAGGTCATGCAGAATGTAATATGTGCCAGATTATTATAGACCAATTATAGATCAACCTTATGCTAACCCAGCAATGTTCCAGGAGGTACCAGTAGAATGAAGGATTCACCTGTTATCCTATAACATTGTACAGGATGCTAACGCATGGGAAGCAGGATCTCTGTTCTCTCCCTGGATGGCTTCAACCTCAGCTGGTAGCTCATAACCCAGACTAGAATCTACCAGCTACTGTATGGATGTTTCTCCCATCAACTTTCACCCCAAACCCTAAATCTATTGAATATGCACAGAAAGATAACCCTGTCATAAAATAACACATTTTAGAGGTCAGTAAAATAGTATAGTTAATGTACTGTTCACTGTAGAGTGTAATGGTACGTTAATGTGCATACATGGGTGAATGATGTCACCTACTGCTATGTCAAACTCATCGAACCAGAGATTTTGGTTATGTCATTTCTGACGTTCTGCCTTTTAGACATTTCAGAATTCAGGATTTCACACTGAAGTTGTGATCATTCAGCTGACTCATTTTCCAGATTATGATAGTAAACCATAAAAACAGCACTAGAGCTAAAAAGTGGGATAGCAACTAAGTGCAGACATGTACTCTACGATTTGTGTAACTCAGCAACAAACTGACTTGATGTTAGGGTCATTCCAGGATTCATAAAGATAGCAGCTTGCCTGATATTGCCCTGCTTTAGGGTGATGAAATGTAACAATGCTAGAGAACGTTAGAATTGATAGCATGGTGTACATATGGTTTATTTGGGATTTAGAAGATATTTGTATCAGTGGGACCTTTTTTCAGATTACAGCAAGACAAACTGCAAACTTGTGCTGAGTGTGCTATTGCTCATAGGATCATAGGTTCATAAGTATATACTAGGTTAAATGACCACCAGGGCCTTTATAAGCCTAGACATGCAACCCAGCTCAATTGTGTCCTCTTGTAATATGTGCATCTTAATTGGAGGAGGATGTTTGTTAGGAGGGGTATGTTATTTAAGAGGTTGGTAAAAAAATTATTTGGGGAGGTATGCTAGTTAGTGAATGTTTACTGTTGGCCTCTGTCTGTAACAGACATGGGGGCCAGCCAGGAAATGAATTTATGATTTCTCATCCAGTGGTCAAAGTTACGTTTGACCTGTGTTAGGGACAGACTCTGATACACATGGATGGGGATCCTATTCCAGTGCATGGGGATCCTTTGAGAGACATATCTGCCTTGCCAGAATGTTCTATGTATGTGACAAGCAAACTTCAAATCTCTGAATCTAGTGTTTCTGGTGCTGCTCATTTTAAGGATGTGCAAAAGCTGCATCAGGTCTGAATCTAAGGATGTCTTATATGTCAAGCACAGATCACCTCTCAACAACCTATAGGAGATAGAGTATGGAGATATGGCTCTAAGGTGATCTGTATAGGACAGTGTGTTAATACCCTGGATTCTCTTGGTGAGGAACCTCTGTAGGTATTCCAACTGTTACACAAGCTAGTCAGATATATGCCGAAGAGGGCATTGTACTCAATGATGGATCTGATAAGGGCTGAGTAGTGGTACTATAACTTCCTTGGACCTGAATGCCATACTCTTACTTATAAGTTGAGTGACAGAGAATGATTTTCTTACTACCTTGGCTACTTGTTAGTCAGAGTCCAGGTTACTGTTTACATATGTTCCCAGATCTCTAACTAGTGGGTCTACTCAGTAGTTGGAGTGCTGGAAACATAAGTAGAATTACTAAGGTGATGAACAGCACCATTTGGCTGAAGGGATGTGTCAGGACAGTGGCAATGACAGGATAAGTTACTAAAGAAAATGAAGTATAGATGGAAATCAAAGTGTGAGTCTTTGGAACTTTTAGACCGAATGCTGTAGGTCAGGAAGTCTCACCAGATACCATACAGGAATTTTATGATTGCATAACCTGAGATGCATTTATTCACTGTTTATTTGTTTCATTGTTTGCTTCAGAGTGTCACTTGTTAACCAGTTCGGGGATCAAAATGTATTGCCTTATTTCCCTTCCCCATTCTGGTACTGAGAGCTATAGGAAGGTAAGGCCCAGGTGAGAGGTGCATAGCTCAAGAGTAGGAAGGAGCTAGGTGTCAATCAGACATCTGAATGGGCTGGTTAGCAGAAAAGAGAGGGCACAAATTGAAGCATTCATGCTTTTTTCTTTTCATGTTGGCTTTCAGTAAAGGAATGGACAATTTTCTCACTGAGCTTAGAAGGACTGCATGACTGCTTGAGTTATTCTGAATTGGATTGTCATAGTTCTAGTGAAGCCTAGTTGTCTATAGGGAAGATAAGTCCCAGGTGGGGATTTTGAATCTGTTATTTTGTGCATTAAGTTGATAAGATGGGTAAGTTAGTGTATTAGGGTAGTTCAGCTAGTAGCAATTAAAAACAATGCAAATGAAATTTTAAATAAATATGGAGGATGTGACACTGCACTGTAGTTTATAAGAATGTTTATGTGAACTAGATGTGTCTGCTATAAGTTTGCTAAAAGCTGGTTTGCTGGAGTTGATTAGTAGTTGTGTGGTGTGAAAAAGAATGACACTAGCTGCTTCAGTTGGCCGGGCTTTTGCTATATATATATATATATATATATTTTTTTTTTTTGCTAAGCGTCTTTGTATTAATTTGCTGGGTGTATGCAGTAGGTGGCTGGTTTATCAAAAATGCTACTTTAAATAGCTAGCAAGGTAACTTTGGGGGATTTTCAGCTCTATAAAAACTGTCATTGTGAAGGAAAGGCACCTTTTAGCACCATTTAGTCGATGTTAAGGATTGCTTGTGGAGAGTTTCTTCTTAAGTGGCCTTATATTAATTTACTGAAGGTAGTTGTGTTTTGTGACCAGCCCCCCCTTAAAAAGTTATGGAAATAGCTGATTTTTGTAGTTTAGGAATTTGCCAGCTAACATTATATAGCACCTCTTTAACATTATTGATTTTATGGAAAAAGTTGGGGTGCATTTCATTTATTGTAGTTTACTACTTTAGATGACAAGTGTAAAGAAGTTAATGGTTAAAATATGTACTATACCATTTAATATTCATATGTTCCGCAGTGCAGTCTGTTTTAACACTGTACAGCAAGTTCTGAATGTAAAGGACCAATACAGAGCATGTATATGCTAAAGAGTACTTGTTGTACAATGGAATCTCAGACAAGAGTTTGAGTCCTGCAAACTTTACTTTTATTGAGATGTGTGTGATATGAAGTTCTCGAAGTGCTACATACTCCAATGCAGCCTGTTTAAAGCTGAACTGCATGTTTTTGTCTAAGCACACAGTATAGGGCATGCATTCTTTATTGTTTAGTGGTTGTACACTGGAATCTGCAATTAGAATTTGAATCCTGCAAGATTCACTTTGTTTAGAAGTGTGTGGAAGATAGAAACTGATTTGTAGTTGAGTTTGGTAACTGATTTTATCAAAACAAAGGCAGGGATATTTGCTAATGAAATGTGTTCCATGTCTCATTTCTCACTTACTGCATGCTGTAATGCAGTCTGTCTAAAACTGTAAAAAAAAAAAACCCACAAAACGGTGCAAATTTTAAGTCTTGCAAGGTTAGATGAAAAGTGTAGTGCTGGTTTGCATTATTATCCTATGCTAGGTTTAGGGAGCAACATGTGACTAAGCTAGATTGTTTGCTAGTCAAATGGTGAATTTCTGTTCATGACAATAACTTGGATGATGCCTGTAGGAGCATAACATGCTGTTTGACGTTAAAATGTTTGACTACTGTCTGCTTCTTTCTTTAAACATTCTAAAAATGCTGCTAAAATGTGGCATGCATGTAGGTGACCACCATATTTAATTCTAGGATGCCTGCTTCAAAGGGGAAGCAGCCATCTTGAGTTCTGGATGGCAAACAAGGTTGCTTCTACCAAAAAGATAGGGTAGGTTTTAAGGATGCACACAATTATGCCACTGGACATCCGGGAGGTCAGAGGGTGGCTGCCATCTTATGTGTGGCATAAAAATTACTTTACATGCAGTTTTGATTTTAAGCAAAACTACGTTGATTAAATAAGTGCTCTGAGTCAAGATGAAGTTCAGTTGGTGTGCAAACTATAAAGTATGCAACCTTCGGTCTGATTTATATTTAAAAATATCAATATCAACATAAGTATTGGCTACATAAATTATCATGTTGTGATCAGGGGAATGTCAAATATGTCTGGGCAGAGGGGTTCCTGAGTCCCCCCCAGTCATAAGGAAGTAAACCTGTATAAATTTATTTGGATGGGGGTGCAGGTAACAGAAGTTGGCAGCTCAATACTTCTTGCATCTGAGACCTATACAAGACCAGGAGAGGTAAGTTAAAGTGGATATATGTTTGATGAAAAGGATAGCTTCACAAAGACAGCATTAAAGATAAACTTCTGTCTGAATATATACAATTAGTTGTCAGGTATGGAGAAAAACATGTTGGTACACTAATGACTATATTTGTGAAGCGATGAGCAAAGCTATCCTGATTTTGGATTAATTTGATTGGAGTTCCTCAGGAAAATTGTATATCAAAATGCAAGTTTATGAATTAAGCCTATCCAAGCTTGATGTTAAGAGTCTGAAATAGTTTAGAACCACTGGGGGTCGCTCTTTATTAGTGGGGTTGGACCTATTCAGCCTGTAAATCAGATTGCTGCTACAGGACTAAGATAAAGAATGGGATCAAGGCTGGATAAAAAAAAAATGGATGGTACAGTGGGAATTAAATAGACAGGTTGCACAGGAGACTATTTTGTTTCCCTTGTATCTTGGAACAGATTGTGTGTCTCCCATACATAGGGGGAACCTGCTGTAAGAGCTGCCCCCCCCCCGATGAAATGATGCCAAATAAGAAATATTTAAACTATGTGGCAACAGTGCAGCTGATACTGTCTACTGGAGGAATAGGCCACATGTTATGTGAAGTTTGACATGCGTTCTGGGAGGTGGAAGGTTTTAGGTAGGTATGCTATGAAAGCAGAATACTTTACTTCCCCTCATGTCCTGGAATAGGTTGTAGGTTTGTTCCCCTTGCCTATGGGTGTATGAGTTGATCTCTTGTCTGATGGGCTCATGTCAAATAAAACCCATGTGTACTCATATGGTGACAATTTAGCAAAAGATGCCTATGTCATCACCAGTGAAAAGAAAAGATTTCATGAGATAGCTGAGCTTCCTTGCAAATGATGTAGTAAAGATGGTTGTGATGGCGAACCCCAAAAATTATTGAGAGATCCCTGATAATTTGAATGGCTAAATTGCAGTTGGGGAAGAGAACCTCCACCAAAGAGTGATTGAAAATACACCTCTCTGGAAAACTGTGTTTTAGGGAAAAGCTACGCTGCTTGATCAATAAATTAACACCTTGTTGGGTGAAACAGAATAGAGAAAGGGAATAGTTAAGTTCCATTTGAAGCAACCTTTGTTGATTGATGGAGTTTTCAACTGTACAGACTATTGTCTACTTTGGGTATGGCAAGTGAGCAGTGCTTCATGTCCTGGTTTTCAGAAAACAAAAGTTTTTAAAGATGACTGGCAAATACGTTAAAAGCACATTATGCAGGGTAATGTAGTAATTGGATTGAATTGAGAGTTAAAGGAATGATTAAGAATTTAAAATAAAAGTAAAGAAACTTTAAAAACATGAAACCAAAGCCATGTAAAGATAATTGAATCATGACATATTGATGATGCAATATAATCTTTGCTCTGCCATAAAGGTATGGCCCAAAGTGCAACAAGATGTATGAGTAGTTCTTTGCAGAAGGAGCTGATCAAAACAGCTTCCCATGTTGAGAGAATAACTAAGAATTGTCATCTAGCTAAATAACTTCAACTTTCATGCAAATGTTGTATGGATCAGACTTACATGTGTGATGTATACCTTGACCACACAATGGTACTTTGGTCATGAAACTTTACTACCAGATGTTGCTTAATGTCTATGTTTTAATGTATTGATACATGACTGTAGAGAACATTGTGTCATAGCAAGCTGACAGCACTACATAAACAGCAAAGAAATGCCACACTGATTTTCAATCCACATAAAAATAATATATTATTTTTCTACTTAGCCTTCTTGTTAATTAAGCACAAAAATGAATGCTCCAGGACCCAGTAGACAGAATGAATGAATAATTCCAAAGTGCTTAGAACACACACTTTATTACTTAAAATCCACAGCACTCTGTAAGCGCTTTATTTTAAACTGTGTTAAACTTCCTCAGACAACTCAAAAATTATTACATCACATCCTTTTATATGCATACTAATTACTTCATTAAATTATTAAATTGCATTGTTAACTAAATCATGCCTGCTTCCTGTTCACTACTACTATTATAAAAGTAACTAAAATATCTTTAAAAATCTTTAAGAATGGATATAATTAGAGATATAGTGGTATAATTAGAGATATAATAGTGAATAACTGGACGATCTTATTAGAAGATCCTCACTGTAGGAATCATATCAGTGAGAAATCTAAGATAGTCTATAGGAAGGGTAAAGTTTTAAAGAAATTTTAAAGTATACTAACCACTCACCTATTTATAGTAACATGGGTATGCGTAAATGTGGCGCTTGCCATTGGTGCCATAAAATAAAAATGGGTGAATTTTTTTACCTAAGGAAGAGAAAGTTTTATTTGCATAGTAAATATAATTGTAAAACAAAAGTGGTTGTATATTTAGCCACATATATAGGGAAAACAGGAAGACAGTTATCCCAAAGAATATATGAGCATGAATATGCTATAAAGAAAAATAAATTGAATAAAGCATTAGCAAAACATATTAGTGAGTATAATGATCAACAATTTTCTTTTATGGCTATTGATCATATAGACATGGACGATAAAAGACCTTGAGGCTTGTATTTAGAGCTCAAAGAATTGAAGTGGCAAATAAAAACACAAGCTGATATTTGGCCTGGAATAAACGAGCTTAGGTCAATAGCCCCAGTATTGAAATTAAAAGCACTACAAAGAAATAGAATTGAGTGATCTATATTTTACTAACATGCATTAATCTTGTATCTAATTCAAGTAAACATTGTGCGGTTCATAATTCAAATCCCTTTTATGTACAAATATGAATATATACATTTTTTTTACTTGGTCATACAGAAGCACAGACATTTAGATGTATTTACCTTTGACAAGTTTTTATATGTATAATATGTATTTATTTATTATGATTCACTACATGAATTTTAATACTTCTTTATATCATAGAATAATATATATTTTTAATATATATATATATATATATATTCTTTAATATATATATATATATATATATATATATATATATATATATATATATTAATATATATTTTTAATATACATTTCCTTAATATATATATTTTTAATGTATCTTGAAGTCCCTTCAAAAGATATTTCTCTTCATGAGCACATCAAGTTTTGTATTGGTCTGTTTTGCAGTTATATGCACCTTGTTTTGGTTCTAAGATGTTGTTAAAGAAATCCATTCTTAAAGATTTTTAAAGATATTTTTAGTTACTTTTAAAATAGGAGTAGTGAGCAGGAAGCAAGCATGATTTAGTTAACGACGTAATTTAATAATTTAATGAAGTAATTAGTACGCATATAAAAGGATGTGATGTAATAATTTTTGAATTGTCTGAGGAAGTTTAACACAGTTTAAACAAAAGCACTTATGGAGTATTGTGGATTTTAAGTAATAAAGTGTGTGTTCTAAGCACTTTGGAATTATTCATTCATTCATTCAGTCTACTGGGTCCTGGTTCATTCTTTTTTGTGCTTTGCAGTTTGCTTTTGTGTTTATTTTATTGTTAATTAAGCTTTAGATGACATAGTAGTTATATGTATTTAGTTTTTATCTTTGTTGCTAATTCACAAACATCCAGAACTTCAGCTTGAAGAAACCTCAGCTTTAAGAAAGCCCTAACAGTAAAAGTAATAGTAATAACAATTAACACCGTCATGAATAACTTATAATAATGGCTTGTATATCTGGACATGTGGTCAGACTTTTAGGAGTCAGTCTACTTTTTATAATTTTTTACCTATAGGAGGCAAATATCAGATGAAGAAGTACTATAGCTTTTATTGTCTGAGTGAAAATGTATTTATACTTCTGTTTTATTACTGATGTTAACAGAATAAGCTCAAGTAATTGCAGTGCAGGCAGGAAAGGACAGCTTGTACTGTTTTATGAACAAATAATATTGGAAAACAATTTCTTTCCAAGCTGTGCTGTTGTTTCTGTAAACAAATACCTAAATCCTCAGATGTATTATAAAGCTCTGTGGTTATGCAAATGGATGTCAGTATGTTGTTGGAGCATATAACCTAATAAGTAATTAACTGAATTTTTTTCTCATGAGTCATGAAACGTTTTGAGATAAAGTTGGTTGAGCTCAGCTGAGACCATTTGCAGGCATTTCTTTTGGCAGCATTGAAAACCCTAATTAACATGACATGGGGTATTACTTGTTTTCTATCTTTGGCTAAAGACAAAATAAATAAAAGGTCAATGACAGAAGCAGAGCATATTTGTGGCGTAACTAAGTACAACTAAACCAGATGGTAGCATAAGAGGTAGAGGTAGGCTGGGTGAGGGTGGTATGGGAATATCTCTTAGTCTATGTCAACCATTCACTGTATTTTTAAGTGTGGTTATGGACTAAAATACGACAAAATGTAGTCAATTAAAATAAATAAGTAGGTGACTCCTAATGATATTAAACAACACTAAAGCATAGTCAACTTCTTGAAATTGTAGTATTCAGACAAAATCAATTTTACTTAACAGCAGTGCCTAACGTTTCAGCTCCTTGAAACTAGGTGGACTGGCTGCATTGTCAGAATTTCATGTTACTAGATGGCAGACTCTGATGTACAATTTTATGAGATTATACACTCTGTTGTAATTGCTATACCACAGATATTACCTGCTCACTCCTGCATGTATATTACCAACTCTGTCAAAAGTAATGAAAGATGTGCTCACTCACAATAAATACTGTGCCTTTTAGACCAAAACCTGCCGTTTTGCTCCCAGCATGGATTTTGCCCTAACTACATTACAAGTGCCTTAGTATTGTTCCTAAATACTGCCAATCTATGCCATAGTAACAGTCTTTTGTTTTTTGCCACCTTTGTTGAGCTCTTAAAGGCATTCAGCACAGTCTTTCATTCTAAACTACTTCATGAGCTGTCAGCTCTCAACTTCTCTGATAACACTATCAAATGGTTTTATGGCTCTCTAAATCACAGAATATAATCTGTCAGGTAGCAAGCAGCATATTCTGCCTTCATGTCTGGTAATATAGGTGTCCCTCAAAGCTCTGTTATATGCCCTTTGCTGTTTAATATATTTGTCAGTGACCTTTGTACCTCTTCTGGCTCCTCCTCACTTAATCAGTATGCAGATGACTCGCCTGTGTTAGCTATTCCCCTTCCATTAATGGACTAAAACCAAAACCCAGGAATCATACACATGAACTAAATTCTGGCTACAACAAAATGACCTAATACTTAATACTAAAAAGACAAAAGTTGTGCTCTTCTTGCTTAGATCCAGTCCTGTCACACATATACTAAGTGCTCTATTACCTCTTTTAACAATATTATCTTAGATATTGTCCCAAATACCAAACTCCTTGGAGTTATCCTGGACAGTAAATAAAAAAGAATGAGCTTTATATATTCAATGTCATAGAACAACTCATCAAAACTATTTAGAACAAGCCTGAGAGTCTACAGCCAAAGCTTATCTTTAACTCACTCTACTCTATGCTGCCCATATTATTCAACCACAAAAATAGTTCAATGCTACAAAAAAAAAAAAAAAACACAGCAAAATGTGCCTAATGTGCCTAATACAACTCACGACTCCATTATTCTACATAAAAATGACTGTATGTTAATTTCCTAGCTTTCTACAATATACCCAAATAAAGGTAGCACACTCTGTTCTGCACCAACTATCCAAGTGTCCTTCCCTAATTTACCTGATGAAGTGATACTGTTCTACAGGAGACAGCCACTCTAAGGACAAATATCTTACCTGGCAGGACAAGGCCTCACATGCACATGGTGAAACATTGTACTCATGCCATGTAGCACCAGCTGCCATCTACCGACTGACACCCGCAAACTCAAAACAGTTTTAAAAAAAATCTCCACACTCATCTCCTTAACACTAACGTCTGCCCCTGCTCTTCCTGTCCTGGTTAAGCAGTTACTTCCCCAACATTTTTTTATCTCAAACCGCAAATGTTTCTCCTCTCATCAACTCTAAAATGTTGCCCTTTTCATAGATGTTTATATGAACCCTTAACCTCTTCTTTTCTGTAACATTGATCATGCAGATTAATTAAAATGTTTTGGAGGTTTTCTCCATGGGCCACCATTGAAAAGGGGTCTTTGCATGTCCCAGTCAGCTTTTCCTGATAAACAAATGCAAATAAATAAATAATAAATTAATATATGTCTGTTGGCATTTCAAAAAAAAAAAAAAAAAAGAACCCTTGTAGGTCATCACACATTCTGTTACGTGGTTACGTGCACACATGGAAAGAAAATGCAAGACACATCCACAGAGATACTGCACAAGAAGATTTTCTTAAGATATTTAAGTTAGAATATGGACACCTAAATCTATTTCATTAGGTAAGTATATGTAGATGAAGTGCTATAATCAAACTGCCTGCATTGCATGATAGTTCATCCATTGGTTAAGATGTCAGGCTATAGACGTTGGCACAAGCATTGTACGTATACATGACCAAGATGTATCAGGACCGCCATCCTGTATGGCACATACTGGGATCTGTGTAAGGACCACAAAACATCATTCCTTCCCTCGGCACAACATCTGTATGCTACATTCTGTTATAATCACTGACAGGCCTCTGTCACTGACAATGTGGGCAGACGTTTCACAAATATGTGCTCAGATGATAAGAAGGTTGTGGAATTTTGTTGTGCCTGTGGTGATAGGATGCATATTCCAATTCTGACCTTCAATTACTAGAGGTAAATGATGAACTTCTAAGGTACCATCCATTATGAGGCATTGACTACACCTTAGGTATTTTCTAAAAATTGGTAGAACTAACCAGTAAAGTATTCAACTAACCAGCTAGTGCTCCATACATCTGAGCTGGTGTTGTTTCAGATGTATATTACAGCTCTCAATGTATTTCTTTTGAAGAGCTGGGATTTTCATCAATCCCTTACTACTCAGTGTAAATATGACCTTGATTCTCCACTGAAGTGATAGGCCTAGTGGACTGTACATTTTCAACAAACTGAAATAAATATGTCAGTAAATTCATATAAATAAACACATGCTTATGTGGGCATGTGTTGATGGTTGCAGTATGAATTCAGTTACACGATTTCTACTAGTTACTAGAGAACTGAACTGAGTGAAGACTATGGCTGCACTAGAGGATGATGGATACATGGCAGTGATACATGGCAGTCTCATGACTAATGATACATATGCAGTTTTTGATTTGTTTGTCCATATGGCAAGGGGTTACTATCTCTTTTTCTTTTCAAAGCACTGACCTGATTTGGGCAGCTTGGTCCCGTGAGAGTGGAAAAACACGAAAAATAGCAAATGTTCTTATCTTTCAAGAGGAATAACAATCCAGCTTTTCTCAGTCTGTTGCAGAAAAGTAAGATACTCTAAATTGAACAGTTGTTTTGTAGATGAAAGTGTTACCATTCCTTGATGCCACAACCTGTTGTACCAAAGTGGAAGAGCTGTAACTTGGTGAGTGATGTTTTCCATAGGAACCCACTGCTAAATCTGTTTCTGTTTCAGTGCTGGTAGTAAGTTACTGTTTTTTTTTACTTTGCTGTTATATCCATGGTTACACAATTGTAGAGTTGGTATATACACATTTAGAGGTGTGTGTGGGCTTGCTCCTTGCAAAAAATATTTATTTTTTTCCTCCAGATAAAGCTATTATTTGTTGTGCTAATCTGGTTAGAGACTGTCAACATTATTTGATGAACCATAATAGAACAGTTTAATATGACAGAAAACAGAAACAAATACAGTTTGCAAAGAAATACTTTCTGTTTTGGTAATAAAATGAAGCTAAGTATTTAGCTTATGTTGAAGGTATGGTTTATTCTGCAAAAGTTTGTTTCAGTTAGATGTTTCCCTTTTTTTTGTATCCAAAAAGGGGGCAGCACTAAAATATGAAGCTTTCCTCCTACTTTGGACTGAAATTACTTCTCATGATATTGATAATTGCTGCTTTATCTATACCAGGTTGTTTTTATTCTGGTGCTAAGACTGCAGGCCCTCATTATTATGTGTGATATGATTAGTTACTAACAAAAGTATTGTGCAGGGTGATCACTCCCACATCCTGTAGCAGTAATGCTTTGAATACACTATAGTGCCAGTATTTACACAGGGAATCTTTTTATTTTCGCCGTGTAAGTACTGTAAGGTTTCTTGATGCTAAACTTAGTTTAATTGACAGTTTATGGCTGAACTTGCTAAAACAATTATTTTCTGGTGATAGGTATTAATGTAAATGGATACAACTGTCATTTTAGGATAAGAAAAAGACAGTCGTCATCTGAAAGATGAGACCTGCCATTTGTACAGGATAATGTAAAATTATATGAATATTGCATTATGGCATGAAAGTAAAAAACAAAAGCATATATTATGAGATTACAGTCACAAAATTAATGTATAGTTCCTCTTTTCATTTAAATGCTTTACATTTCATTCTTAAATAGAAAATGTTGATCTTTTCACATAATAACAACAACAAAATACATTTGAATATGACACGTATATTACAGAGTCTTCATAACACAGTGACAGGACAATGTAATATACGGTGTAAGGTATACAGGCATGCTTTAAAACACCAAACCTATTTGTTTGATAACAAAAATGTTTGTTGACTTGATGGTACACATGCTTGACAAATGGATAATCCAGTGGTAACAGGATAGCTTCTCCAGAACCCTCACTAAAATATTCCATGACTTAAGAAACTTCTTAAGATATTTCCTAAGCCTGATGCATTATCTTATGAATTTTAGAATGTTTACTGAACTAGTACATCAACCCTTGTATGATATTTCTCTGTCTGTCAATTTCTTAGCTATCTATTGCTTAACTAATAAGGAGATGGTTAGGAGCACTGAAATTCTGAGAGTGGGTATGCTGTTAGGTTTTATTTTCCAGATGCGGGATTGCTGTGGAGGGTCCACCTTTAATGTATGGACCTGTTTGACTCATTTGAACACCTTGTATCAGATTCAAAAGAAAGAAAATAAAACCAATGAAGAAAAATCCATTTTAATAGCAGCAGAACTTCAGTAAGCGCTTTTGTCTTAAAAAAGACTTATTCAGACTGAAGTGAATACAATTACAAAACATTTAAATAACCAATTAATACGTCATATGACAGGCTTGCTTACTGTTTTAACCCTTTGCGTTTCAAGAACAACTCTTCTCTATTATTCAAAATGGAAAATGGCATGCATTTAATTTTTACCTGCCACTTATATTCAAGCCATCCTAATTTGTCTTCAGAGTTAAAGCATAACTAATTATCTTTTAAAGCTTCTAAAACTACGAACTTAAAATCAACCTTACAGTTTCCAGATTTAAAATGCTTAGCTAATGCATTCTTTTTGTCCCCTATAGAAATGGCATCCTTATTTTCATACATTCTCTTGTTTAAGTCACGTGTTATTCTTCCAGTGCAATAACATTTACATGTTGTGCAGAATACTAAATAAACCACAAATTTAGACTTGCAAGAGAATGTTTCATTAATATAATTTTTTATGTTATTAATAATTAAATGTATCTCTTTGGTGTGGAGAAAATTGTGCATGTTGCAATTGTAATATTTCATCATGCCTTTCCTTTCATTCCTAACCTTGGGCAAATTTCATTTTTCTTGAAAAAAAGTTCTTAAAGCTTTTGGCCCTTCTTTGTGTAAAAAACGTTTTATTACTAATACCTTCTGTAATATCAGGAGCTCCTCTAAAAAGATTTGAATTGTTGGTTATTAAATTTTTTATAACACTGGAATCCAAACTATTTGTTACAGGCATTCTAATTTTATAGTCGTTAGTTCTGATTTTTTTGTGTTTTAGATGTAATTGCACTTCTTTGCTGTGTGACCATAGACTTAGTATTAAGAACCAATCTCTGTGGATACCCCCTATTTTGTAATTTGTCACAAAAATGATTGATTTCTATTGCATAATCCTCCTCACTAACAGTTAACTCATTGATTCTCATCAGTTGACCTCTGGCTAAGTTTATTTTGGTTTTGTAAGGATGAATGCTACTAAAATGCAAATATGAATTGTTCTGAACCTTTTTGTAAATTTTGGTGGCAAGTCTGTCCTCTACCTTAAAAACGCACGCATCTAAAAAAATAATAGAAACTTGGTTGTACTGGTAAGTAAATTTCATATAGCTACATACATTGTTTTAATAAGTTATAAAACTTTCCAAAGTAGTATCCGTCCCTCTCCAAACCGAAAACAGGTCATCAATAAAACGAAACATGGTGACTATTTTGTCCATGTAGACACTATCAAGAATATGGGTGGTTTCCCACCCATTCATGAATAAATTTGCATAACTGGAGGCCATCCAATCATAAAATACTTTCTTGTAGTTTCTGTTATTCTTCCTGTGCAGAACCATTCTTCAATCATAGAATTATTGAAAGAATAACATTTTTAACTTCTGTAATAAAAATCTTTGTCAGACAATGACTTAAGCATTTCAGACTCATAATTTTCTCTATTCAGTATGACCACAGCTCCCCCTTTGTCTGCTTTAAAAATTAACATACTTTCATCATTCTTTAAAGCATAAAAAGCAGTCCTTTCTTCACAGGTCATATTATAATACCTGACAAATGTTTTTATATCAAGTGTTTGTAAAATCTGAACTTCACACATATTTAAAAATAAATCTAATTCTTTCTTTAGAGGTGGATTATAAATACTAGGATTTGCAAACTTGTTATTAATAAAATCTTGATTTTTGAAAATGAATTTAAAGTTTAGCTGCCTTACATAATCCTTTAAACTATTGATAGTATCCATCTTGTTGGCTCGGTTGGAAGGAACAAAATTCCAACCTTTGCTTAAAGTCAAACATTCAATTGCAGTTAGGTCATGTTTAGATAGATTAACTATCTTAAAACATACAGTACCTAGGTCTTCCTTTTGAAGTTGTTTCTCCTCCAGTTTTTGGATTATGATTTTTAGCATAATAGGCAGCCACAGTGGTGCAGCGGTTAGCTTTGTTAACTCACAGCAAGAGGTTCTCCGGTTCGATCCTTGGCTGGGGTGCCTTCTGTGTGGAGTCTGCATGTCCTCCCTGTGGTCGCATGGGTTTCCTTCAGGTGCTCCGGTTTCCTCCCACATCCCAAAGACATGCTGTAGGTAGATTGGACACTCTAAATTGGCCCTAGGCATGAGTGTGTGTGTGTGCCTCCCGTGGAAGGTTGGGTGCTGGGCTGGCAACTCAACACCGTAAAACTCTACTGCCAATCATGAGCAGACAGGTGATCTGCTGTGGTGAACCCTGACCAGGAAAAGCCGAAAGAAGAAGAATCTTTGTTGTTGGTGGAAGTCACTTGAGCCCATGTTCCTGTTTGGCTGCTGTTTTACTGATAAACAAAAACGGGTTGGGATGAAATGTTGGTCAGTTCTGACTTGAACCTGCCTATTTACATGTCTGTTTTCAGCAGTTCTGTCTGAAGTACTCAAAGAAGCTGTTAAATTAGAAGGAGGAATACTAACATGTTGATTTTCTGCTGGTGGCTAAGTGTTAGTTTTGTTCTGTCTTTTTTGCTTTTGGAACAAGCATTCCGACCTCCTTAGTGAATTGCTTTCACTATTCTGATTGCCTTCTTCCTCATTTGGAGGACAAGGACAATCCACTTCTTCCTGTGCTATAACCCTGGAGTCTGAGGCCACACCCCCTTCATAATCTTGGCGGTCTCTTTCAAACTTTTTGGTCTTTCTTTTAGTAATGCTTCATTTAGTTTAATCACGTGATCTTGAACAATAAACATTTTGGGCTCAAAGTTATCCACTGATATGCTTTCTTTCAGTTTATTAAAATTAAGTCGAATCTTGTCATTTAGATTGTTAATGTTTTCTTTATTAAATGAAATAAGGAGCTGCATATATTGAAAGCCAGCATTTTGATTAATTTCATGCCATTTGTCCGAAAATTATTTTAAAAAAATTATTGCCTGCTGGCAATTTGTTAACTTTTAGCCCCTTTGGCACTCTAAGGCTCCTCAAACTGCTTTCAAAAAATAAATTGTCCCATTGTAGTCTTTTCAGTTTAGTTAAATCTTTTTCTAGTTCCATAAAAACATCAGAATGACTTACACTGGGAGCAGCAGTTCCTTGAAATTTTCCATTGCTGAATGGATTAATGGGAGGTGCAAGGCAGACAAGTAATACTTCATCACTGTTGATCCCGTTCACAGCACCAGTCACAACATTGCATTGGTTAGTCTAACTGTGAAACCAGCATTCCTTTATTGATTAACAGTGAAGGAACCTGTTGGAGTATCATTCAGAGTACATCCTGCAGGAAAAGCCAGTTCCTGAGGTAGTAGCATTCCCCATTTCACCATAAACCAAAAAAAAATCATATGAAAAACAGTGAGCAAACATGTCATGTGACTTATTAATTGGTTATTTAAATGTTTTGTAATTGTATTCACTTCAGTCCGAAGAAGTCTTTTTTAAGACAAAACTGCTTACTGAAGTTCTGCTACTATTAAAGTGGATTTTTCTTCACTGGTTTTATTTTCTTTCTTTTGGATTGTTTGGTTAAACCAGAACCGAATTTGACTGTTTTACCTTGTATCAGATACCTTTAATCACGCAAAATTTACGTAGAATGTGATTAATATCCTCTTAGATGAAAATGCATATGGGATCTGTAAGAAAATTGACACATCAAATGATGTCAGTTGAGCTGAAAAGTTTTAACAGTTTTGATTAATCATAAACTCTGAATACTGAAGTTTAACAAAGAAGATTAATTTATTAGATTTCCTGATATGCTACACTCTCTTTCTGTAAAATCTTATCCTTGTATTTAGATATTCTGTGTGGCTACCACTGATCTGGACATGATATCATTGTAAATATAGGCAATACCACATCTAGGATCTGACCTCTAGATCCATACTTTGGCAAGCTTGGGGTGCTGATTTTGACAGGCACAGGCAATTAGTTGGAGAAACTTAAATTATTTGTCATACTGAAGATTTTATATACATCTGGATGAATCCACTGTACATTTACTTAACAGGTTCACAAACTTGCTCATTTATAACTTTTTAGACTGAAAAAAATCCATTGTTTTGACATTAATACAAAACATTCTTGTCTCCTCGTAGAGGAGATCGATTCAAACCAGCACTGAGTTTTGGGGTGTTACACAACCCACTCCATTAGAGCAATTTTGTTAATCTGCTAACCATGTAGAAAAGTTAGTTGGTGATCATACTCATTATGTGGACATGTTAAGGCTATCTGCACTGAGCATGAATGAGTGCAGCTAAGCTGTAATTCATACCGATCACCTATGCTAATATGTCAGAAAGTCCTTCTATGTGACACATCTCATTACTAAGGGTTTTGCATCCAGTAAGAAAGAGGTAATTGTCTCCCTTTACTCTACCCTCATTAGGCCAGTCATTGAGTACAATGCCCCATTTGGCATGTACCTCACTAAACACCTGCAACAACTGGAGAGGCTGCAAAATTACCTCACAAAGAGGATCCTAGGCCTTAAACACTTCTCCTATATGGACAGACTCAAAAAACTCCTACTATTCTCTGTCTCATATCGCCTACTTAGAGGCGATCTCTGCTCGACGTACAAAGCCATGTCTGACCCAGCTCTGTTAGAAATCCTACATCTAAAGAAATCCCAATCCCTTCATACCACACATTCCAGAGACCTCAACCTCATTACCACAATTAACTGAACATGCTGGAGGGACAGGTTCATAACCCAGAAACCGCCCATGCTATGGAATATACTTCCCATACATGTCAAGCAGAGCACCTCGCTGACCCTTTTCAAAAGAAATCTTGATAAGTGGATGGGAAACAGAAATTTTACCCCGGGGATAACTCTAGTGGCTCTACTCGACAGAGATACTGGGAACTAAGGTCAGGTGGCACTATGCCAGGGTAATCCTATGGCTAGGCTTGTAAAGGCCCCAGGGCCATTAGCCTAGTACACACCTATGAACCTATGTGATGACCTTGAATGAGCAAAAGCAAATGAATTCATAATGATATGTACATGAGGAATGATACAACCCAGCTTATGCAAATGACGCATTCTTTCATGTTTTTGTGATCAACAGTGGAATTTTCCTGCTTGTTTGTGCTGTTTGCAGATATGCTATATAAAGATGAGCCTCATCAAATCTATCTACTTTGCAATCCCTGAAAATGTTGTCACTTGCTACTAACCTTGCTATTTCCAGTTGTGGGGTGTTTGTCTTAGCTGAGCCAAAACTACTTGCACCCAGTGGCGCTTGTCAGCCAAGAAGGTGGAAATATAAGCAGAGGGTAACTCATTATGACTTCAATAATCAGGAAATCCTAAATAGGTTCAGAGTGGACAAGCCCATTATAAGGGTCTTAGTGGGTATGTATGACCTCCATAGGGGTACTGGAGGAATGCGTGGACTTCCTATCCCTGTGGACACTAAGGTATGTATAACCCTCATTACATGTACCATGGGAATGCTCCAGGGACAGAATGGGGACACGTTGGAATCTCAGAGGATTCTGCATAGAGGATACTGCAGCAGTTCCTGGATGTACTTCTAGTACATGTAGATCAGTACATATATTTTCTGATATCACCTCAGGACTGAGCCAGGACTATGTGTGCCTTGTATGAGGTGGCACATTTTCCTGAGGTACCCAGTGGGATAGATGATACTTATGTTGCAATTAGGGACCTTTCTTGTCCACAGAGGGAACAGTACCACAATAGGAAGGACTATCATTCCATCAATTGGCAGGTAGTGCTTGATGCATGAGGGTGCATCACCAACATCTGTGCCCAGCATCCTGGCAGTGCACACTAGCTCACTCTATCACATCTCCCTGGATGGTAGGATGCCCAGTAGTCATCTTGTTGTTGAAAAATATATTTTTTTCTTTTTATATTGTGTTTAATTAATTATTTGCAGTAAAATGTATTGCTAAATACTAAATCACTTTTCCTTTTTTTGCTCTCCATTTTCTCTATCTCTGTCTCTTTTTTTGCCTTTCAGGTGATGCTGGATATCCACTGGAGCCATTGTGCTGGACACCAGTGAAGAAATCCAATAGGAGCTGCAGAAAATACCTATAATACATCCCTGTCACAGACCTGTATTGTGATAAAGAGGGTCTTTGACCTCCTGAAGAGCCATTTCAGGTGACTGGATGAGGCTGGTGGTGCCCTTCTGTACAACCAAGCTACTGCTTGCAGGATGTTTACTGCATGTTGCATTCTGCACAACATGATCATGCACTCCACTGGGGGTGAAGTGTCCCATGCTATCACTGCAGCTCTCTGTTCTACTCCCACTATGACTAATGATGACTTGCCGTCAACAGTAGTAAGGGACCCCATGCGGCAGGCAGTAGGCCTGTGCGTCACATATGGCTGCAAAGGCAAATAGACTGCATGTAGTCCAGGGCTATGGAACATATCAGTCAAGTTAGTGTTTCCTTTATTGGAAAAAAATGCAAAGTATAATTGATGCATGCAGTGATATATGTGGGCTACACAGTATGCTGTCTGGTGCATGGTCTACTGTCATTGTTCATCTGACATTCTCGCTCATCATAAAATATTTTTTTATTTCATAACAGTTATTTCATATTATTTGTAGACATCACGCCTAAGTGCTCATTGACTCCTGTTAAGTGATTTTGTGATGCCTTACGACATCACTAACTCTTTCTCAAAATATAAGTAATAATCACCTTTTTAACTGCTTTCAAAATAAATTCTGCTCAAATGGTGTACATAAGTATGCATGTACTGAATGCCCTCATTTAATATATTCAGTAAAAAATGTTATTTCAATATTTGATGAGTACATGCATTGCATTTGAATGAAAACATATAATATTTTTTAGATTTTGCATTTTCTTTTCAGATTAAAGCATTTTGTTTGCTGAGGTAATACGCATCAGATTATTTTTTTATAATACACAATAATTTATGATTTTTTTCAGAGAAAAAAATATCATAATTTGTGCAATGTTGAGGGTGAGTTGGTGGCAGTTTTTGTTTAGATGTCAGGATACTCATTTTAATCTGCAATTTTCTCATTACTATGTTTCCATGAAAAGTTGAGTATTAATACTTTTATGTTGTAGGCAACTGACAGCTGTAGGAATATTAATGCATAGAGCATTGGTGTTAATTACTGCAGTCTTATGTTATGCCATACAGATTTATCTCCACAGTTCACTGAGGTCCTAAGCAGTAACATTACAGGGATGTAATGCATATAGTTGTAAGTTGTCCCAAGCCCCCCCCCCCACCCATTTTTTCATATCTTATTCTGCTTCTAGTTAAACATTCAGCTGTGTTTCTGAAGGTCAAATTGCAAGTAACAGAATTATCAGAGATGATTCACAGTAGTTCAAGATCAAATGAGCAAAACACCTCCCCTAAGGATAGGATAGATGATAGTGAAAGTAATTTTGAAGAGGGACAGTTACGAGAGCTTTATGGTGAGTTGTTTTGACGTCATAACCTATTTGATGCAGGTGACCCTGCAGACACTAATCTTGCATTACATTGTGAATGTGATCTAGACCTTAAATAAGAGGTACTGGTAGGTGCAGGTGAAATGGATGTGGCCTGTATGAAATATGCTGTACTTGTTCCCCCTCACTACTTACTGAGAAACACTTGTAGCCTGCTCCATGGATCTGGACAGTACCCTGTCCTCTTCCTCTTCTAAGATTGACTCCTATTTGAGTGTGGAAAGTTCTAACAAGAGTCTGAATGGAGGCGGCCACTGATGCTTGGTATGCAAGCATACTACACATTAGTGTGATTATGGCATTATCCATACTGCCTGCCATTTCCACGTCTTGGTATTATTTTTATCTTTTTTAAAATTTTTATTTAACATTTGTTTACCATGAAAGTCTGACTTGGAACAAAGCCAATTTTCAGTGGAGGCACAGGAAGAAACACTCCAGCTGCATGTCTTTGAAATGTGGGAGGAAATCGGAGCACCAGGAGGAAACCCACATGAATGCATGGAGGACAAGCAGACTCCGCACAGAAGGCACTCCAGCTGAGAACTGAACTAGAGAACCTCTTGCTGTGAGGTGACAATGCTACTGCTGCACCACTGTGCTGTCCGGTAGTTTATAAAAATTGCTCATTACACACACACATGTATATGTATTTATGCAACCTCCCCAAAAAATGGAGGCCTCTGACCATTTCTGGCTGACTCTCTGTGGCAGTGCTCTTAGTGCCAACAATGTCACGGAACACTTGCTTCTGGGCAGCCAATGCATTTTATGTTTCTAGGGGTAGCTGTAACAAATGTCTGCATCTGGCTCATTTTTTGTAATGGTATCAGTGTGGACACTGCTACTTCTTAATGCCTGCCATTATCTTCAAAGTGCACATTTGAATTTATCCTCATCATGCATTTCTGGTGCTTTTTTGTTTAAGAGTTACTAACATGTTGTGGGCTATGAGATCCTGCCATTAAACTTGGGGATTCTGTACCTCTTTCCTCAAGCTGCCTCATAAATATAACTATGTTGTCATCGTCATTATCATAAAGAGCCATTCTGTTGCTGACATCCTCCAAATTCATTGGTATAGTGGAATGGCTTATTTCAGATGCTGGTCTTAATGTTGTTGTCGTCTTTCAGCTTTTTCCCGGTTAGGGGTCGCCACAGCGGAACTCCGGTCCGCTAATGATTGGCAGTAGATTTTGACGAACATCGAGGTGCCAGCTCGATGTTCAACCTTCAACAAAGGCATGCCCATTTACACATGTCTTTCAAACACCCACCCAACCGTGGGGAGGACATGCAGAGTCCACACAGAAGGCACTCCCCGCACTGATGCTGGTCTTAATAATGATTTGAAAACATTACTCATAATGAAAATAGCATACACTAACTCATGCTTATTAAGGAGGTGTGGTGGACACTTACCATGTACACTGCCTTCATTGCCATTTGGTGCTGATGTAGAAGATTCACCTATCAATAGTAATTGTCATGTGTTTAATGTAATCATTCATTGTCACCATTCAATTCACTATATGAATATATGTTAGTGTTTTTAAATCAACCTTCCTAAGCAGGTGAGTGTTGCTGTTGCAGACATTGGTAACAGCCAGTGTCCACTCCAACTCTGATTATTCTAGTGTTATTATTGTCTCTGTTATAGTCATCCCCAATTAAGGAGAAAAGGTAATCTTCATTTGGCATTAATTGCATAATTGTTGGAGCCCCCCCGTATTGGTATGGGCAATTGCATTCTACCTTGACTCGCTTCTAGTATGTTCTAACATATTATTCATCCTCTTCTTGCACTGTGTTAATGTGCAGTTTCTACCACCCACTGCATTAATGCTGAGGACAACTTGGTTCCAGGCTTTTGTCCTCTCAGCTTGTTTGAGCTCCACTTTACAAAGAAAAGTTTCCCATACGTCCTCAGAGGTGCCACGAAGATTCTATTTTCTCATGGCTGAATTTATCCTTTCTGTGCCTTGATTCCTTGTTTTCCATAATTACTGCATATAAAAAAAAGGGCCACAGTCATATGCAACAAAAACTCTTTCAAACTACACAATACTGACCATGTGTGCCTGCCACTCCAAAAAAAGTCAGGGAACTCAAACACCATAATTATATACACATAAAGTCCAGCCAAGTAATGCTGTGCTATAGCACTAGCTGTAGTACACTTACATCAATAAAGCAGTCACCCTAACAGATTCATTCTTGTCCTACCCATACTTTTGTCAGGTATGCATATCATTTGTTATTCATCAGTGACAGTTTAAATATTGCATCACAGACAAATGAGCATTGAACCAACAAAGCATCCTTACCACTACAGTATTTCATAATTTAATGACTGCATTTCTACCATATATGCACAAGGACTAAATGACACCAAAGTAATGATTTTTCTCAGTGTTCATTAATCATTTCCACTGCTGCTGCACTGAATTCCCACTTCCAAATAACAACTTTACGCTATTGATTAATAGCCATCATAATATGCACATGATATTAGCAAAGGCAACATTTCTTAAATTTAACTAACTAATATTACATATTTTAAATGCCTCTTATTAAATTAAATTATATTTTTGTTATTATTTTCTTACTTTAAGAAGTCGGCAGTTTTCTAAGACATTTCCCACCTAAATCGAGTAATGGCAAGTTAATATCACCGCTCATAATTTTCACAAGTAAATTCAGGTTCATTTACACATTTTGTATACAAATTAGACACGTTTATTTCAATAAATCACAGTAATGTGTGAACATGTATGGCAACTTATAGATACAAGTCACTCTTGGATAGTCATGAATATGGATTCAGACTCATGTGAATGCACTGCAGATGGTTGCAGAGTCCACAACCATCCACAATGTATCCTCACATTCCTTAGCATACCCCAGGAATACATGGATATGCTCAGATTTGCTCAAATTTGAATACATTCAGATAAAACAAAATGCAGTCATATGTATTACAGTTAGCACAAGCATACAGTGTAATCTCCACCCATCTAACCTCATCTAGCACACCTTGTCACTTCTATAAACTCAATATTTTATAAAAGTTGCTCATCACTCACATAGGAATATGCATATATGCATCCCCCCAAAAAATACATCCTTAATGAACATTGAAGGAATTAATAACATTCAGGTGTTATACTTCCAAAAAGATAGCTAAGGCAAGTTGCATAAACACTAGTAACTGGAAATATTAAAATGGAAATGATTATTGCATATTGTTTTTATGCACCATAAAATGAAATTAGAATGTATTTATGTGTGTAGCATTTTTGGTTAAACCAAATTTACCAATAATAACAGTATCTGCTCTAATGTCCCTGCTGGTTAACTGCAGTTGGTTAAGGTAGTGTCATACCATAGAGACAGTCGTTCTAAATCTGTGAACCATGACACTGCTCCTACTTTCTTCATTCTGGTACTGTCACTTCTAGTCATGGCAGCACCTGTTAAAGCACAAGGCTGCACTCCAAGCCGATCTGATATGGAGACCAAAATCATGGCTTACCTTATGATGAAGTTATATCTGGATAAGATCAGGGCATGCAGTAAAGGTTGCAATTAGAAAAATATCAGTATCTGACAGGAGTTGGGTGAACACCTGGAATTCCTGAAAGAGATTATCCACTCTGGACAACAGGGTCATCAGAGGTACGATGACCTGAACAAGTGCAGGCTCGAACAGGTGGCTGAGTCGGTAGACCCAGCAATAAGGCCAAACTTCTATAGTAAGTATAATATTATTTTTTTTGGGGGGGGGGGGCAAATTTAACATAGGTAAAACATATATGAACATTACATAATTGAAGGAATTAGCCAGAAGAAGTATGTTTACCTGCAGAAATTTATCTGTAAATTATTGTAATAATGAAACATAAAGCAAACACATATCTGTGCATAGAACAGCATCTGCACAGAAATATATGCAATGCTTATGTGATAATTGTCGGCATAAATAAAAATGTAAGATTTGTATGAGTAAAATAAAAATGTGCTTATATATGTCTGAAAAACATGGGTAAACATCTGTATGAGTACTCTTTCAACTACTTTTCATGTTTTTAGACAGAAAGAAAAAAAATGTATTTCCATATGTTCATGTGATATTGCATTAAATTAGGTAGCGGTTACATTACATGCAGACAGTTTGTGTAGGCCAGCAAATATTTCCTACTGTGTATTGGTTTTATAAGAAAGTCATTTCTTTTCAGAATTGTAAATGCTTGTACAAGATGGCTGAAGCCAGTCAGGCATCACACCCTACTCAGACTGGAGATTGGGGTAAGGGCGGAGGGTGTTCCTGCAGTGTGAAGTAAATGCCCAGTATGTAGTTTAGTGATAAATAACCACTTTACCACAATTATTTCTACATGCTTTTTTAAATCATCACCTTATATGCTTAGAATTGTTAAGGAAGAAAACTATCAAGCACAAACTTTTGAACAACTTAGGAAATGAAAACCTTTATAACTCACTAGATTGTTCTATGTGTCTGCGCACTCTGGCTAAACCAAATTCAGAGACTGTTACATGTAAAACATAAATATTTAAAAAAAACATTCCATCAGAACTATACTTTTGTTTATAAGTGACAGAAAAGTGAAGAATAGCATAGTATGAGAATTTAGATAGTATTATATATTTGAACAGATACATGGAAAGCAAATAATGCAATGAATGTGGTAGTTTAGAAATAATAATGGTATACTTATATGTAAACACCAAAAAAGATATAAATATATATATATATATATATATATATATATATATATATATATATATATATATATATATATATATATATATGTGTGTGTGTGTGTGTGTGTGTGTATATATATATATATGGAAATAATTAATAATTCATACAGAATCACATGAAGCAATAGAATGCATTCTGTACATTACTGCAAGCAAGAGTGATATAAGTGTGGTATTTCCATCTTTAACTTATTTTGTAAGTATTAATGATGGGTGGTCTTACTGCAGTATTACAAATAAATGCATATCAGGCAAATTTGATCATTGTGTCTAGAGCACCACTCTGGCAGGGGAACTTTTCCAGTATTTATTTCTTTATTTTTTTGTAGTAAACAAATAGTTTCTTTAAAATCTGTTGAATGAATACAGGAAAAAATGCAGATTAGGACAAACTATGGGAAGAAGGAAGAAAAAAGTAATCTGGATGGTGTAGGTATACCAGAAGGGGGGCATCAGGTGGTGTGGGGAAACAGTGTGGTGCCCTTTTACCTAGGGCACCAGTTGACCAAAGGTCAGCTCTGCCTGCCAAGTAAACATTTATTTTATTTTATTTATTTTATTTATTTTGCATTTGTTGAACGGGATAGTCTGACTGGATACATGTCCATTTTCAGCAGAGGCCTGGGGGGAAAAGCTCCAAACTTACAAACAGATAAAGACAAGCAAGTTACAGTATATGCACAAAGATATTGTATTAACATCCAAGTTACAGTTTCACATTTCAAGCCTATGAAGAATACAATTTATATTACAAAATATATACAAATATGTTACAGTTTCTCTTATCAGACCTCTAGGTGCAGCTATATTTAGAGTATCTGCAGAGATGTTCATAGGTTCATAGGTGTGCACTAGGCTAATAGCCCTCGGGCCTTTACAAGCCTAGCCACAGGATTACCCTGGCATAGTGCCACCTCACCTTAGTTCCCAGTGCCTCTGTCGAGTAGAGCCACTGGTGTTATCCTCGGGGTGAATTTTCTGTTTGCCATCCACTCATCAAGATTTCTCTTGAAGAGGGTCAGCGAGGTGCTCTGCTTGACATGTATGGGAAGTCTGTTCCATAGCATGGGCAGTCTCTGGGTTATGAACCTGTCCTTCCAGCATTTTCTGTTATTTGTGGTAATGAGGTTGAGGTCTCTGGAGCGTGTGGTGTGGAGGGATTGGAATTTCTTTAGATGTAGCATTTCTAACAGAGCTGAGTCAGACATGGCTTTGTAAGTCAAGCAGAGATCGCCTCTAAGTAGGTGACATGAGACAGAGAATAGTTGGAGTTTTTTTGAGTCTGTCCATATAGGACAAGTGTTTAAGGCCTAGGATCCTCTTTGTGAGTTACTTGTATGGCCTCTCCAGTTGTTACAGGTATCTAGTGAGGTACATACCAAATGGGGCATTGTACTCGATGATTGGCCTAATGAGGGAAGAGTAGAGGGAGACAATAACTTCTTTCTTCGTGGATGCAAAACCCTTAGTAATGAGATGTGTCACATAGAAGGACTTTCTGACCACAGTGGCAATGTGGTGATCAAAAGAGAGGTTGCTGTCAACCTGCATTCCCAGATCTCTTATAACACCTTCTGTGTTCAGTGGACTGCCATCAATGTGGTAATTCATGGGAACCATGTTTTTCCCAAAGGAGATGATGACACATTTTTTGGCATTGAGCTTAAGGCCATGGGTCTGACACCAGTCGTTGGTCACAGTGAGGCCATTCTGTAGGATGTCAACATCACTTGGGGAGTTAATAATAGCTCCCAACTTGCAATCATCTGCAAACTTTGTCAGCCAGAGTCCCTTCGTGTTGGCCTGGACTTCAGAGAAGTAGATACCAAACAGAAGAGAACCCAGGACCGAACCCTGTGGAACTCCACTCATGACTAATCGGCAGTATGACTTGGAGTCAGCTACCTTCACACTGTGGGTTCTATCTGTGAGCTAGTTTGCAGCCCACCTAGTGATATAGGGGTTGATGCCAAGCTTAATGAGTTTTTTTCTATGATTCCTGAGTGGGGAATGGTATCAAAAGGCTTGGCCAGATCAAGGTAGGCTGTATGAACCACCTTGCCTTCATCCACAGCTCTGGTGACTGACTCAAAGAAGTCAACCAAGTTGAGCAGGCATGATCTACCCTTCACAAAACCAAACTGTGTGGGATCCAGAGTTTGGAGATTCCCTATATCCTTGTTTATTAGGTCCATGATGGTGCATTCCATAGCTTTGCATATCAGACTTGTCAGGTTAATGGAGTGATAGTTCTCAGCATCCGTAGTCGCTCCTCCTTTGTGGAGAGAGATGACTGTAGCAGTGCACCATTCAGCAGGGACAAAGCCTGAGATGAGGCTGTGATTGAACAGGGCACACAGGTGAGGTGCCAGTTCACTCTGTAGTTCATTTAGAACACAACCTGGGATATTGTCAGATCCCATAGAAGCTGTATTCTTGTCCTTGGACAGTGCTGTTTTAACCTGTGCGGCAGTAATACTGGGTGCCTGGCAATCTACTGGTATTGTGATAGGTCCTTTCAGGGGGAAAGGGAGTAAAGTTGTCACTGAATCTGTCAGCCAGTATACTGGCAATATCTGTTGGCTCAGTATAGGAGGTAAACATGAAAAAAAGAAAGCCAGCACCTTGGAAGCATGAAGATTTATTATAATAACCAGACTGGTTTCAGCGTATAGCTTTCATCAGTGGTACATCTCAAAAAGCAGTGATAACTCTGCAATAAATACTTAATCTAATTAGGTATCCATGACATAATTTCCTGTCCAAGACAAAACTTTTTTGATACCAAATAATAGGCACAGAAAACAATGCAGAACACAATGAAATTCAATATAAAATTACTGTTTTGTTCCCCTTTATTCTTTTCCTTGATATTTTGGTATTCTGTTTTTTGTTTAAAGAACTGTTGTACTCTTGATATCCACCACAGAGTACTAAATCATACCCAATGGTATCCAACCCATGATAGGAAAGGAAAGTACTACAATTTGTCATTTAATCCAGGTGGGAATAAACCACCCAGTTTTACAATCCATTTCCTTTCCTTCATGTTTAATATATTATGCCACCCTGTTTTGAAAGATCTGTTGCCTGATATTTTGTCAATGACTGTAAAAGTAAATTTCGCTGTATGATGAATCAGTAAATGTCTATAAAGAGCATTGGTGGCTCTGGCATTCCTAATATCCCCTAGATTCTGACATTCGAAATCTAAATTGTCTAGAAGTTTGGCCCACATAGAAAGCTTGCAAGTGCAAGTGGCTAATATATAACCTAATCTGTTCCAAAATTGGCGAAGCAGTTAATGTTGTACACCTGTCCAGTGTTTTTGTTGGTGAAAATTTTTGTTTTGAAAACATGTTTACAGAAAGTGCAATGTCCGCATGGGTAAGAACCAACCAATCTCTCCCCTGTTAATGTTGTTTGATGATAGATGGCATCCTGATGCATGATTTTTTAGTAATGAGAGAAATGGGAACCCAAAGTTTTGCCCCATCTGTAAAAAAATAGGTGTTTGTCCCCCAAAAGGTCATCCGATTGTTCATTGGTCTTCAAAATATTCCAATGTTTGTCAATAACATCAATAAGATGTGCTCTGTTTCTACCAAATGTGGTGACCATTCTCAAGGTGTCCTTATTATCTTTCCTGGGTTGATGTTTGTATTGTAATAAAGTGTTCCTTGATTGGTTTTTGGCCCACTGCATGGCCGAGTTAACATTCTGTTTGCCATATCCCCTAGCTAAAAATCTGTTAGCTAAATCCTGATGGGATTGTGTAAGATCCTGCTATGAAGAGCAAATTCTCTTCAAACTCAAAAAAACTGGGATTTATAGGCTCATATGTTCATAGGTGGGTACTAGGCTATCTGCCCAAAGGCATTTATAAGCCTAGCCAGAATGTGTTGGCTTTTGCCGTCCCCTTAGATTAGTTCCCTGTGCCTCTGTCCAGCAGAGCCACTGAAGTGATCCCCGCGGTAAACTTTCTGTTTCCTATCCACTCATCAAGGTTTCTTTTGAAGAATGTTAGCTAGGAGCTCTGCCTAATGTAGATTGGGATCTTGTTCCAAAGCATGGAAAGTCTCTGGGACAGGAATCTATCCCTCCAGCACGTCCTATTTATTGTTGTGGTAAGGTTTAGATCCCTAGAGCATGTGGCTCGAGGGGATAAGGTTTTCTTTAGGTGGAGCATGTCCATCAATTCTGGGTTGGACATGGCCTTGTATGTCAGGCAGAGATCACCTCTGAGTAGGCGGTATGCAATTGAGTTCAACTGGAGTTTCTTCAGTCAATCTGCATAGGGCATCTGTTTGAGGCCATTGATTCTCTTGGTGAGGTACTTCTGTGGTCTTTCCAGCTGTTGCAGGTGTCTTGTAAGGTACATCCCAAATGGGGCATTTTACTCTAAGATGGGTCTGATGAGTGATGAGTAGAGGGGCACAATGACCTCTTTTGATCTGGATGCAAACACTTTTGTGATTAGGTGGCCATGTAGAAGGATTTTCTAACCACTTTGGAATGTGATTAGCAAAGGTGAGATTTCTATCTACTTGAGTCCCCAGATCCCTTATTACGTCTTCCATATTTAGGGGACTGCCACCTATGTGGTAGTTTGTGGGTACTTTGTTTTTTTCCAAAGGGGATGACAATGCACTTTTTGGCATTTAGCTTGAGGCCATGATTTTGACACCAGGTATCCGTCTCAGTGAGACCCTTTTGGAGGATGTCTGTGTCAGCTGAAGAGTCAATTATAGCCCCTAGTTTACAGTCGTCTGCGAACTTGGTCAGCCATAGTCCTTCTGTGCTTGCCTGTACCTATGAGAAGTATATGCTGAACAGGAGGGGTCCTAGGACTGAGCCCTGGGGAACACCACTTGTAACCGGTTTAGAGACAGACCTAGCTCTTGCAACTGTCACCATGTGGGTTCTGTCCATGAGCCAGATGGCAACCCATCTTGTGATGTAGGGGTTTATGTGCAGGCTGGTGAGCTTGTCTATAATACCAGAATGGGGAATGGTGTCGAAGGCCTTAGCGAGGTCTAGGTAGGCTGTGTGTACCACCTTTCCCTCATCTATAGTCTTGGTAACTGTCTCAAAGAAGTCCACCAGGTTTAGGAGGCATGATCTGACCTTAACAAAGCCAAACTGGGTAGGGTCCAGTGTTTGGAGGTTGCCAGTGTCTCTGTTAATGAGTTCCATGATGATGCGCTCCATAGCCTTGCAGACCAAGCTAGTCAGGCTTATAAGGCAATAGTTCCCAGGGTCTGTTGTGGCTCCACTTTTGTGGAGCGGGATAATTATTGCTGTGTGCCACTCTGGGTTTTTGGAATGTTATTAATGGTATGCTTGGGGTGGAGACTGGAGGCATGTAGCAGACTGTTGTATTGTGGATATTTTCGGTAAACTGTGGTTCGTAGTGTGTTATCTGGTTGATGCTCTAAATGAACATCCAAAAAGTGAATCTCATTTTTATGATGACTCACTGTAAATTCATCCCCCCATTTGTTTCCATTGAGATATTCAATGTATTCCTCCAGATATTAATTGCCTCCTTTCCAAACAAGATGACATTCATCCAAAAATCATCTCCATATGTCTATCTCTGGCAAATACAGATTATGTAGTTCATTATATATAATGTGTTCCTCCACATATCCCATATATAAATCAGCATATATTGGGGCAAAAGATGTCCCCATTGCTGTGCCTTGAATTTGCCAGTAGCACTCATGTTGAAAATAGAAGACGTTTTTAGTAAGGGCATGCTCGGCCATACAAATGAGCAATGTGTTGAAACCTGGACTGTAAATATTGGTCCTATTTAGCCAAAATTCTAATGGTGTTAATCCAGCCCAATGTGGAATGCTGTTATAAAATGATATAACATCCAGAGTACACATCAACCAATGAGGTTCCAATTGAGACTCAGATACAATTTGTAAAAAATTGGTGGTATCCTTTAATCTGGCTCTCACATATGGCAAAAGCGGTTTCAAATATTCTGTCAAAAATGCTGACAATGGCTCCGTGAGGGAGCCTATGCCCAAAACAATAGGCCTACCTGGTGGCATATTCAAAGATTTGTGAATTTTGGGCAATAGGTAAAGATATTTTTTACGTGGATCATTGACCATTAATTGTTGTTTAGCTTTAACACTGATAATTCCCTCCTCAGCAGCTTCCTGCAAAAAAATGTAAATTTCTTTTTTAAAGTTTGGAGTGGGATCCATGGACATGTTCATATAATGCTGAGGGTTGGACAGTTGTCTACGTCCCTTGACCCAGTAATAACTGGAGTCCATGACCACCACCACCCCACCCTTGTCTGCTGGTAGAATGGAAATATCAGTGTTGGCCCTAAGATCAATGAGAGCTTTTTGTTCTGCCTTTGTCAAATTATGTCTAATGGTATGTAAGGAGCCTAAATGATAATGCAAATCTTTAATCACTGCCTGTTGGAAGATGTTAACATGTTTGTCCATGGGTGGACAGAAATTAGATTTGTGGAATCTAAAATCAATGGATCTCTGAGAATGATCCTGTTGGCCGAAAAACAATTTTAAATTAATCTTTCTACAAAAAGATAATATATCAGAAACAAAAATGCTTTCATCCAGAAAAAAAACAGGGATAAAACCAAGACCTTTATTCAACAATGATTCCTCTTCAGATGATAAAACATATTTTGAAATATTTTGCACATTTGAGCATTCAAGATTTATTTCACTATTGATTGAAAAAGATCCTCTATGTTTTTTGCCCCTATGTTTACGTCGCCCCTGTGTTTCCTACCCCTAAAGGATATTCTGGACCCCGGCCCCTCTTGGAATCAAGGGAATCACTAATGTATGTGGATTCTGTGTCAGTAGTGGAGGATTCCTCCCCCGAGGTTGTAGTATGTGGTCTACCTTTTTTCAATATGGATCTCGGTCTTTTTTTACGTATCTGAGTGGTATTTTTGGTTCCATCCACAAACCTAACACTTTTCTGTGACTCAAATGGCCTACCCCTCTCATAGTCTTCCATATCTCTGGAAAACTTATGTAACTTCTTGTCTTTCAAATGATTTTCAAAGGTAGTCAGTTCCTTTGAGAGTCTGCTAAGACTGTCCTTAAAGTTTGTTTGTTCTTCATGTTTTTTCAGTTCCTCACATATTTTTTGAACATCACAAATGGTGACCTCAATTGTTCTTTCATAGTAAGACGCTAGAATGTTAACAAAGGACATGGATGCCAGTTGCTGCGCCAGGTTCCAGTCCCTTAATAATATATCATCAAGCTTGCTGACTAATGGCTGTAGTTTGGTCCTTAAACCCCTCGGAGTGATATTTTCATTTTGATAAGCTTTGAAAAGCTTTAAGTGCCAAATGTTGGCACATGAAGTTTTTACCTTCTTGCCAAGCTGTGTAAATAGCAAATTACAACCATCAACTAGATCGATCTGGCTGTTCTCCTTTGAGCCCACTTCCATAGGTTTAATAACAAATACATGAATATCATCCTTATCTACACAAAGGCCCTGAAGCAGCTTGTTAAGATCAATGACCATAAGTTGCTAATTTGCTTCAATCACTCTGAAAACTCTGTTAGTCAACTGTGATATAATAATACCAAAAATAGAAGCTATATGACATCTCCTGAGCAGACTGTCAGGGGTGCTGGGAAATAAACCCCTTATACTTAAACCTAATTATCTAATACAATAAACTGTTATCTTAACCCCATTTGAGTCACACAGGAATGTAAAAGTTGGCTGATAGTAAAAAAAGGGATAAAAAAAACAATTACCCTGATTGGCCCAAGACGGCACATAAAGAATCCACCCAGAACAGGCAAATCAGCAATCCAAAACCAAAAGAATATGTTAAATTATAGCAATAACCCACGCCTGGGTGTGGGTAATGCTGGATTTACCCACGGTTGGTGTGGTTTGGTCCCGAGGGACCAAACAAAGCCAACCATGGGTAAATCCAGCATTACTCACACCCAGAAGTGGGTTATTGCTATTATACAATGACATTATTTAAGAAAAAAAATAATTACTTTTCTTAAATAATGGCATTGTATAATGCCTCCTTGTTGCCCTTCCGCCACTGTCTGGTATTCTGCGGAAGTTCTGATGTACTGCGCATGCCTACGCAGTACATCAGAGCTGTAGGCAAAAGCAACGGAGAAAGCAAGATCTCCGTTGCTTTTTACAAACTGTTTCGCTATGTTAAATGGGTTTAACATAGCGAGACAGCTTTAAAATAAGCAACGGAGCCATTGCTTATTTTAAAGCTGTCTCGCTATGTTAAACCCATTTAACATAGCGAGACAGGTTTAAAAAAAAAAAGGAATGGAGAAAGCAAGATCTCCGTTGCTTTTTACACACTGTGTCGCTATGTTAAAGGAGTTTAACATAGCGAGACAGCTTTAAAAAAAGCAACGGAGATCTACATTGCTTTTTTTAAACCTGTGCCACTATGTTAAACTCCTTTAACATAGCGAGGCAGTGTTTTAAAAAAGACTTATACTAATGGAAAAAGTCCGGGCGACCGGACCTTCTTCCATTAGTATAAGTCGATTTACAACGTGCATGCTGGCCAATCAGCGTGCATGTTTTGGAATATTAATGGGATGTTCATGGTATAATGTGAAATTCACCAGTTGAATGTGGTTATGAATGCCAACCACTGGGAGGGATGAACAAACACTTGTTCTTAGACAAAAATAATATAATGACTATTAACTAATCTGTCCCCTAATAGTAAAAATATTTGCAGGAAAGGAGCCTTCTAACTACATATAAGTACACATTTCTCTATTATCAAATATGTGATGACCAATATTAATAATGCCCTATCAACACACAGAGTCATTGCCCTAAAGATAAATGAGATATTCATTAACCAAGTGTCACCCTGTAATCCACTTGTAATGAAGTGTGTGGAAATCAGGCCCTATGTGTAATAAACTCATATATAATATGGAAAGCTCACAATCCCCTAAAAAGCAATGTCTAAACTAATAAGCTGGCCCGTGCACCTACCGTACTTGCTAGCCTGCCTCTCTTTGACTTCAGTATAGGAGGTACCATTGTGCAGTAGATCAGAGCAAATATGGGTATTGCCGTGGAGATTCTTTACATAACTATAGAAGGCTTTGTGGTTGTCTTTGCTATCTGCTGCATTTCTGTTTTCATACCTAGCTTTAGGGGATTTGATGAGGGATCTCAACTTTTTGTTGAGGCAGATAAGGGAGTTTTTCCAGTCTTGGGACTTCACCTTATTCCGCATCAGTTTCCTCCTTCTGTTGTAGAGTTTGTTTATGGCAGAGGACCACCAGATTGGCTTCCCTTTTTTAGAGGACAGTGTCTTGGTTCTATTGGGTATTGTGAGATCCATGCATTTTTGTACGTCTTCGTATAATGCATTGGTGTATGATTCTGCAGTCACCAACTATTCTCCATTTGCATGGGTGCTGTGAAGTTAGCCACCTCTGTTTTCCGGATCCCAAAGTTAGCTTTGGAGAAGGTTTTCATGTTGGTTACCTTTGCTGGGGGGTGGGGAGGGTGGGGGGTGGGAGGGATGTGGATTTGGAAGGTGATTAGTTTGTGGTCGGATATAACTAGGGAGGAGCTGACTATTGGTGTACAGCAACAGTCGCCCATGTTAGTAATGACCAGGTCAAGAATGTTGCTACCTCAAGTGGGGGTAAGAACGAGCTGGTCCAGGGCATTGAAATTAATGAACTCTAGGAAACATTGGACAAGTGTATTGGTACATGAGTACTTTACCCAGTTAATGGAGGGGTAGTTGAAGTCGCCTAGTAAGAGTGTTAGGTTGGACCCTAATATTCTCCAGGGTACTTAGGAACGTGGAGTGCGAGTCTTGGGACATGGTTGGGGACCTATAGCAGGCTACGACCTGAATCACTGTCTTACCCAATGTTAGCTGCACCTGAAGTATCTCTGTTGTGTTATGTTGGGCTACCAGTCTGGAGGTGTGCACATCCTTTATGAATATGGAAACACCACTGCCTTTGCAGCTTCGGTCTAAGTTCTGGGGCCGAAAGGTGTGGAATGAGTTATAGCCTGGTAGTGCAGGGGTGCTTTCTGCTGCCTTGAACCAGGTCTCTGTTACAGCACAAATGTCTATATTCTCCATTTTAAGGACTGCCTTGAGCGAGTGCATTTTGAGATTTAGACTTCTAGTTTTGAGCAACATGACCCTCAGATTGCATTTGTTTGTAGCTGTTACAGTGGTAATTTGGTCTTTGGAACACCGTTTCTCTTTTCAAGCCTTTTAGTGTAAGAGGTATGTTGCTGTGAATAAAAATTTGCAGGGATATGGAAGTAGATTAGGCTTTAGTCAGGGTTAGAGCAAGGACATAACCAGTGAGTTTTAAAATACTGGGTTAGATTTTTTTGAACTGCTTAAGGGAGGGGTTTAGAGTAAGGTCAGATGGGAGCGAATTCCAGGTTTTGCCTACTGAATTTGCAAACAAAGATTCTCCAGATAGGTTGTTAGCTTTAACAGATTGAACCAAAAGTTTTGTAGTGGAACGAAGTGGCCTAACATTTTTATAGGGATGGATAATGTTTTAAGAGAGGGCATTTTTTCTGGATGGTTAATAACCTTGAATGCTACAGTAAGCTGATTATATTGAATTAGCCTGGGGAGTTTTAGCCATCATAAGAGGTTTACATTTTGACAATGGTGTGTCCTGTAGGGAGTTCTTGTGGCAAACCTGGCAATTTGATTGTAGCAGCTAGAGAGTTTGCTGAGATCAGTTTTGTTCAAGTTACTGAGTATTGGTGAGGCATAGAGTAGAGTTGAAAGCAGATGGGTACGGCAATGGCATTCCTAGCTAGAGGGATGAGAAAAGGTTTGTTTTTGTATAGGGAGCCATGTTTTTTATTGACGGTTTTAATAGTTTGGTTTACATGCATATCATATTTGAGGTTGTTGTCTATTATAACACCCAGGAGTCTGGTATACATATCTGGTGAGATTATGGTCCCATTGTTAGATGTTAAATTAAATTAAGGTTGAGAGGATTTGCGAGTAGGGGAGAAGAGCAATAGCTTTGTTTTATTAGGGTTTAATATCAGCTGTTGATTAGAGATCCAGTTTTCCACTGTATTAAAGGTTTTCTGGATTAAATTAAGGAGATCTGTAGGGGTAGAGGCTGAGCAAATCAGGGTAGAGTCATTGGCATATTGTATACAGGTTGTGCCTGGTATTATAGTGTGGAGATCATTGATATAGAGAGAGAAAAGAAGGGGACCTAATATGGAGCCTTTAGGGACACCAAGGGTAATGGGGAAAAGAGTGGAGAGTTTGTCCCGCCAAAGGACAGCCTGCTGTCTTCCACTAAGATAAGATTGAAACCATTGTATGGCATGGTTGTTTAGGTATATTTTCTTTAGTGTAAGTAAGAGTAGCTGGTGATTACCCATGCTGATGGCCTTGGAAAGATCGAGAAACAAGGCAGAAGATAGTTTGTTGTTGTTACGGTTGGAATTTATGACATTAGAAAAGGAGAGGAGGGCTGTGGTGGTACTGTGCGCTGTGGTCTAAATCTTTGCTGGGAGTTGGCAAGAAGATTATGTTGAATAAGGTAGTGTAAGAGTTGTTTATGGATACACTTTTCCATAATTTTAGCCAGAGGGGAAAGGATAGCTATTGGTTTATAATTTGACAATGGAGCTGCCTCCTTTGTGGAGTGGTATGACATGTAATATTTTCCAGCTAGAGTGGATAGAGGCTTCAGTTATGGTTCTGTTTATCAAAATAGAGATAGCGAATGCTATAACATCAGCAGCTTTTTGCATGTAGTCTGCAGGGAGGAGGTCAGCTGAAAGGGTGGTTGGTTTGAGTTTTTGGAAGCTGAAGGAAAGAATGTCACTGGGTTTAGGGGTTTCAGCATTAGGACAAGTGGATTTAACTTGGCTAGCAAGGGCCTGGATGGTTTCTGTAAAGAAACTGTTGAAGGTGTTGGCAAATACTTCCCATAATGTTTCATCCCAAAAGTCTGCATAAGTACTTCCCATAACATTTCACCCCTAAGTCTGCAAAAGCACTTCCCATATACTTTCAAATAAAAGCAGATTAAACACTTCTCATACATTCTGTTTTACGTCAGTAAAGATTTATAAAAATAGAAATGTTTTAAAGTAAAAACTGAATACTATGTAACATGATGTGCAATTTTATTAAGCATATTTTCTGTTTTGCCTCTCCCCACCCTTTTTCTCTGTTTTTATTTTAATTAAGCATTCCTTTGTCAATTATTATTTCATTTTCTCCTGTTTATGTTCACATTTTACAGCTTCAAAATCCCTTGGAGCATCCCAGGCACATAGCGCCCACATTAGGGATCAATAACCCTCTACCCATCAGGTGACATTTTAATAGGGTTGGGGAAGTGACAACAGTCCTGCAGGCACCCTGGCACATGACAGCCTGGCAAGGCTCACAGAATGATTGCTTCGGGACTTGGTTGAGGACATGCTGGAAGAGATAGTTGCTTGGAGGATTCAGACAGCTGAGGCTTTACTTAAGCATGCTGAAGACACTCTGTCCCAGTTGGTGCTAACCACTCCACCATCAAAAGCAACTACCACCTCAACATCAGGGTCCTCCACTGCCCCACCATTTGGTAGTGGAAATGTTTGAGGGTCTCTGGGCTTGGACTCCAGGTGCTTCAGCCATTCTTCCCTTATCCTTTTACCTACACTATATTACCTATTTTCCATTCACACTACCCTCAGATGTATAAAAAAAATGAAAAAAAAAATAGTTGAGGTGTATGCCTTGATAAAACAATGTTCCTCTCCTCTCCCAACTCCTACAGAACAACTGTCTTAATATTTTCTATGTTCCCATCTTTGTTGCGTCCTCCCTTTTTCAATATTTCTTATCTTCCCCTTCATATTCTTTAAAGAAACTATCAGGATGTCCACATAAAGTTACTCCCATATAAA
This sequence comes from Protopterus annectens, assembly GCF_019279795.1. Taxonomy (NCBI): domain Eukaryota; kingdom Metazoa; phylum Chordata; order Ceratodontiformes; family Protopteridae; genus Protopterus; species Protopterus annectens. The sequence goes on from NC_056737.1 coordinate 1,868,409,639, forward strand.
ATATATTAAACCCCTTTATTTTATTTTTAAATATTACTAATAAAATCTGTGTGCTCTGCTCCTTACCTTATTTTTTAAATGTGACTGCATAACCACGTCTGTCTCTAATATCCAAACACATACAAAATACTACTAAGTAATATGAAACTTATGGTTTTCACAAATTCCTTCATATGTATTAACACTTGTCTGTAGATATTTTATGCTTTTGCCATAAGTAAGAGTGTTTTTCAAGATGTATTTGCTTTTTCTTATTCATTGCTAATGCCTTGGACTTAGCTTATTTGCATATCTGTGTAGCAGCACTTTCCGCTAATAATCACTATGTAATGACCTAGCAAGGTTGAGCTTTATAACTACATTTTCCATAGATGCTCCCTTTTTGAGATCAATTATTTTTAAAAACTGGTCTTTTTTATTAGAAGACAATTTGACTAGACAACATGTAGGAGAGTCTCCCTTTGTAGTCTTTAGGAAAGGCAGGAATTTAAAAACACTTTTGGAAAATAGTACTTCAAAATGTTACCCCTGACATTGCGGGATGTTCAAATGTGAAGCCTGCCGTTGGTGCAAATATATAAATGTGGCAACTTTTTTTACAATAAATGGCAAAAAATATTACATCAATGATAAATTTAATTGTAACACCAGAGGAGTGGTTTACTTAAGCTCATGTAAAAATTGCCCCATTTTTTACGTGGGCAAAACTGAAAGACCCCTAAAGAATAGAATCTATGAGCACTTGTATGCCATTGACAAAAGGAATCTGAATAATGTACTTGCAAGGCATATCAATTTGTATCCCAAACATGAATTCAAGTTCTTAGTTATTGAAAAAATTCAGGACAATTTCAGGGGTGGACCAATGGATTTGAAATTAGAGGAGAAGGAACTGATTTGGCAGTTGAAACTGAATGCCTTAGGTCCGCCAGGCTTAAATGATTTTGTTTCTATTAAGAGTATTTTGAAATTGAAAGCGTTAGTTAGATAGACTTATGTTTATTTAGTATATATATATATATATATATATATATATATATATATATATATATATATATATATATTTACTTTTTTTGTATATTTATTAAAATATACAAATGTACTGTTATATGTAATTTTTAGGAATATATGTAGAGATTTTCATTATTTATTTGTTGACATATGGCTTGTTTTTTACAGGAGTTTGGCACTTTAAAATGAGGTTTTGGTTTTTCTAAAGGATATGATGTCATGATAAATAATGTATTTAAGTGTACTTGTTTATTTTAAAACTGAAGAAGTTTGCTTTTTCTAGTAAACAAAAGCGCTTATTGGAACTCTTCTGAGTATCCGGTGTGGTCCTTTTTTCCTTTTGTTTTATTTTGTTGCACTATGTAAATGTGAACTGCCTGACTATGAATACCACCAAAGTTAAAGTCAGACCTCATCAATCCTCCTTTTGCCCTGCTACATACCAATTTATTTTGTCTATGTTTACGAGACCTATAATCCTAGATGAAGTCCATTATTAATTTAGTTACTTGTTTAATAATCTCATTTGAGAAACTGAGAAATTGGATTGTTTAATATGAAGAATATTCTGGGAAAGCTGTACATCTTAACAATTGAGACATTAGCATGGATATTAAAGTGCAATTTTACCCATTTATCCAGGACTTTTTTCATGGCATCCAGTACCCTCATTATATTTTTGGTTAGAAATTACTTACGATCTTGGGTAAAAAGTAAAAATGATATGTAGAAATTTTAGCAGAGCATGCAAAATTGGGATCTTTTTTGTCACTGTTTCTAAGCTCATTATCTTTAATGGTCAGATTGTCAACTTTCTCTTGGTTTAGAGTTTAGCTTACACCACATTATAGTTATCAATAGTGTACATTAGTGATGTGAATGATGTATATGGATTATTCAGATGTTAAAAAATATCATCTGTAGAGGAAATTATGCCACCTGTTCTGAACTTATGCTCAGTGACATGCAGTTGATGCTTTGGATAAACCAGGGGAATGACTGAATAGGTATAGGAATAGGAGATACATGCGTCTAGTACCTGAGCTTACCTTTATGGAATTTGTTTCCTGATTTTGGAATTTGAAACATGTCAATAATTTTTCTGTTGGCCACTTCATAAAGAGTTAGTACTAAATTAACAAACGAATATAGAAAGTTATGAATTCTGATGGGTTCGGTAATGAACTCAATATGCATATGTATATTTATCATATCAAATGCTTCGGGAGCCCTGATCATCAAAGTCAACTTTTGTTTCTATTTCCCATTGTTTAATAACTTCAGGGTTATGTTATTGTTTTGCACTTGTCAGTGCAATATAAATTACATTTGATGTAAGAGTCTTGCGTCTGTTTACCATAAAGTCTGTTAAGATATTCACACAGACATTGATAAACACTATATTTTTAATGACTTACTCATCATTTCTGGTTTAAGAATAAAACTTGTTGAGGTTTGATTTAGATAGGGGACAGGCATTCTATTAATTATAATGTAACTATATAGTCAGCCAATTTTGAAGCAATTTTGTATTTTAAGATTTTGTAAAAGGATGTTGTGAAACCATTCAATCCTGACACATTCCCTAACCTCAGTCTTTCAAATACTGACACTATATCCATGATTATTTCTTTGTCTAGTTTTTCTTTGCTGATATTTATTAAAGTGGTCGCCTTGAAGTCCTCCAGATATCTAGAGATGTTTCATGTGAAATACCAATATTAGCATTTTAGTATATGTTGAAGAATGCATTTATGAACTGGGTTAAAATCAAGCCTGGATCTATAAACAGTACATTGTTTTCTTCAACATTAAGTATATAATTTTTGGTGGGTTCCAATCACATAGTCAAACGTGTACAAGTTCGATCCCCATATGGTCGAGACCATAAGTTTGAACTTGTATAAGTTCGAGCGTTTAAACGGAAATCTCTGTAAGGGGAGGTTTCCGTTCATTTCAATATGGTCTGATCTCAGAGTTGGTATATCTAAGAAGCTGGAGGTGTGGTGGGTGCAGCCATGTGTTTATTTTGTTTTTACTTCTTTTTTTTTTTTAATCACTAGTCAAAGTTTTGTAACTTCGAATGGAATGGTTTGAACATTCCATGTTCGAAGTTATAAAACTTCAACTATGTGATATAGACCCATTTTTGGTACATGTTTAGGATATTTTCTGTCAGCTTAGATGAAGTCTGATCCAGTCTTCAAATTTTTCAGCCATTACTTATAACAAGTGTTCTTGGCATGAGCTTTAGTATGCTCCATTCTCTATAATTTGAGAGTGAGTAATTTTTTTTCAATTATTTCCTTAATATTTTCTGTTGTAATTTTTAATGATTTCCTCCAAGCCTTTAATTTCCTTTTTACATGTCTTGTTTTTGGATGAGGCCATCCGGAGTCTCGTTACATAATAACTTTAATGGCTGACCCTCTTACATCGAAGTATATGTAATCTTTCCCTTTATTTTGAATGAATTGCTCTAGCTAGCTTAAAAATTTTGTTCATTAGTAATCTGTTATTTGCCAGATATGATATACATTTTTACCCAATTCATTTAAATATGGGGCTCTATTAAAGAGTAGTCTGAGATATTTCCTTGGTTTATCCATACAACCCTAAAATCCTTAGTAAATTGATTTGAAATGAGGAATATGTCTAAATTTGATAAAGACCTATGAGTTACTGAGAAGAAAGAGAATTATTTGATCCACGCAGTTTCACGTACCGTATAATCACAGTGCATACATTATAAGCATCCATGAGTATTTTCAATATTTTTGTATCATGGCCTTCTTTCCCATGTTTTTGTTAAGTCTGTTAAGAGCATTATTTATTGTCAACTTTCAGTCCACCACCAGTAGTAAGTTGCGGGATCAGGCATTATGTAGGGAATATTACAATTGTCATAGGAAGTCAGTGCTGTAACTGCATAGTGCATCTGCTGTTTATCTGACGGGGGGATCAGAAATTATTCCACTGTAATATATCTTTCTTGAACATTTGTTGAGGCCTGAAGTTTGATTTAACGATCATCACTATCTCTGGTGATTATCACTGATACCATGACAAATCCATGTTTTTCTTATTTGCCATCCAAATTGCCCCATATATGTTTACTGATTATAGGCGATAACCAAGTTTGCATTATACTGGAGGTACCAGAATAATTTACTTTAGTCCATCATTTGTAGGCCAATAATATTCCAATTTATAACTCTGATATCATTTGACATTTGTATTGATAAAAGTGTGTCTAGGGATTTTGTTCTTCTATGACTAAGAGATTTATTAATGGCCCTGAAACTCTATACTGCACTGTATTGTATAAACATAGTAGAATGAAAGCTTTCTCACAAAGCCTGATATTACTGTATTTGGATTTTACTTTATAGTTGCTAACTAGTTCATGCACCCTAGTAAGCTACTTACTGTTTGTTACCTGACCTTCCACAGTATACACCGATTTGATCCTGTGTCCTCCCCCATGCATATCTCCAACTTTGAATAGAAAAGCAGTTCATTAGTTTCTTTACATTCTAAATGTATATTGCTGAATAATCATTTTAAGGTTCATTTACTGGGCAGTTTATTGAGAAATTGTAGTGTGCATCCATGTTTTGTTGTTGTCTATTAGTTTAGTTGAGCTTGATTCTTTGTGACTTCTAGAACTTTAACACACTAGGCATTTGTCAACAACTTATTCTTTAAGTACTTAACTTCTGCTATTCCCTGCTTCTCTTACCTTCAGTTTTTTTCCCACCATCAGTGTGGAAAGCCTATTTCTCCCTTATATAGGAAACCTAGTGCTACTATACTTTGTTATGGGCTACTAGTCACCATCCACCACATTTGTTAAAATCCTTGCTTAAGGGGAGATTATTAGAGCAGTTTGCTTAAGTTATATTTCTGGTTTTCATACAGAGGTAGAACAGATAATTCAAAGATTTCTGGGCAATGAATATTTTATTTATTTGACATTCGTTGACTGGGTTAGTCCAACTGGGACAGAGCCCTTTTTCAGTGAAGACCCAGAAAGAAAAGCTCCACAGTAAATACATACAAATTAAGTTGAGTTATAATAATACAAAAATATATCACATAGACATAAAAAATAACAAGTTAACATACATGGCAAATAGAATAATCATTTTAGCATGAGGAGGTACAGAGGAGAGTACAAGGAATAACGCAGAATAGTCTATTAACAATTGAAAGTTTAAAACCAGAACAAATTAAATTGGCTGTGAATAGAGGAAGATATGGTCAAGTATGGAAAGAAGAAAAATTTGAGAGTGTAGGTTTGAAGCAGAGAGATAAAAAAGGTGGATAGCAATGTTACGATAAAGAGAAATAGGAAAAGGGTAGGGTTTCACTGAAGTAGTAGCAAGAAGAGAGAATATGGTTAAACTGGCATTTAATGGGCTGTTAATTCAGTTCTAGGTAGACATGGTCTAGCACTGGATATTATTTAAAAAATTGTAGATCAAAGTGAAAAGCTTTATTTTTCTGCTTAGTATGCTAATGTCTGTAGTCAAATAATCAGTCTTGTTTAAAAGTGTTGGTTAATTTTAATGGTGAGTGATAAAGTTGGAAGAACTTTGCCTTCCTGTCTGTAAATTTCTTTTAAGGTGAGCCAGAGTTTGGCTAAGAATCTTGTTTATAATAAGTTCAATTCCCCATATCTTTATCATATGTATTATTCACCTCATTTAAAGTATGTTCAATTACCCATATCTTTATCAAATGCATTATTTACCCAGTTTATAGTGCATTCAATCCCCAATCTCTTTATCAAATGTATTATTTACCCAATTTATTATATATTCAGTTCCCCATGTCTTTATAAAATGTATTATTCATCCCATGTATAAACTATGTTAGGGACTTTTCCTTGTGGATGTTGTAATGCCATAAAGCCTGTGCATTTGTTATTTCTAGCACACTGGATTTTTCCATCTAGGACATTTGATATTAAGCAACAATTTGCATGTTTGTTTAATATAGTTGTTTATGGTATTTCATGTTCCTGGAAGATGAAATATATTGGCAAAACAATATAGCCTGTTAATTATGGAACATTTAATTGATTGTAAAAATATTAATCTTAATAATTCTGTTGCTAATCATTTGTGGACATGGCAGGGATGTGCAATATATTAAGATTTTTGTTATGAGAGAAATTGTAGATGATTAAAGATATACATTAGTCTATAGAAAAAAATAGAGAAAACAGAGGATATTTATATTAAGAATTTTAGAATAATGGTACCTGTTGGGTTAAATATGGAGGGTCTTTTTGTGATCAGTTAATTGAATAGTTATGTTTTTTTACTTTAAATATGGTGAATTACTGTGTGGTTTTACCTCTGTGAAAAGTCTGTTAAGTCAAGGCACTGAGATTAAATAAAGCATTTTTATTGATCTTTTTGCTTTGTTCTGTGTTATATAGTCACCGTCAGTCATTAGAGTGGGTATCATCTACATATCTGAATTTTTTAATAACTCTCCTAGCATCTGCATATAAACTAAATTAGTAGGGTGATAATATACAGCCCTTTCTCATTCCTTTCCTAATCCCGAACTTGCCAAATTTCCCTATTCAGTTCTAACTGCTGCTTCCTAGACTGCATACTGATTCCTCAGAAGCCAAATAAGATGCTCTGGTATCCTTATTTGTCTAAGAATTTGCCAAAGTTTGTGGTGGTCCACAGTTAAAAGCTTTTTAGTATTCTGTATAGCAGAAGTAAATATTTTTTAGGAAATCCATTGCTTTCGTGTTTATCTAGTGCTTTTTTATCACTGGTTCCTCCCCCCTTTGTAAAATCAGCCTTTGCATCTATTAGCTCTTAGTCCATATATTGTTGGAGTCTAGCTTGCAAGACCTTGAACGTACCTTACTAGCATGTGAAACAGGTTCATTTGTTTGATAATTTGAGCACTATTTAACACTGCCGTTTTGTGACTGGAATATCAATTGATGTTTTCCAATCCAATGGACCAGTCATGTAGCTAGGGTGGGTGAAGGGGCAACTCCCCCAGGCACAAAGTGTTGGGGGGGGTGATCTGCCAATACCAGTGGCTCTTTAATGCGTACCAGCTTTTAAAAGCCGGTATTGCAAGTGTCATAGTGTTCAGTGCAGGGTATAAACTGTAGCAACTGATTGCTATATTTGTATAGTTTGCTATAGTTTAAAAGAGAAACTTTTTTTTTTAACTAAAACCGAGCACTCTGGTGTTCCTTGAAGGGTATTAAGAATAGCAACTACTTGCTATAGTTTAAAAGAAACAAAGCTTTTTTTGTTACTAAAATGAAAGGAAGGAAGGTTGGGGAAGGACTCAGAAATGAGACCTGATTGGCTGGGTGGGGGGGGGGGGTGTTGTGTAACTGGCCACCTGTTTGCTGTGCCAGAAGCCGAAGAAGACATTTTTTTCTTTTGCTCTTCACTTGAAGAGTGGGGTGGGGGTGGGGGCATCTGCAGGAAGCCATTTTGCAGAAGTCCTTTCTTTGCTTTTCACTTGAAGAACTGAGGTAGTGGGGTGCTAGTTTGGGTACCAGCACTAGGCAGTAGTTGAGTGCTACTGTTCTGTTTTCCAGATTTACTGGAACACTACAAGAAACACTGCAATGGTATTATTGTACAGGCTTTAAAAGAATTCAGCTAGAATTCCATCACTTCCTGCAGCCCTGTAATTGGAAAACCTTTTGGAGGCCCATTTAATTTCACACTCCTGCTTGTCAGGCTCTAGATCAGATAATATACCATCATGTGTATCAGTGCTGTTAGTGTCCTTCTTATATAGATTTCTGTATATTTCTGCAATGTCTTATTACTATCTTCTCCTCTGGTTACATCCTTCTTTTCTTTGTTTCTTAATGTGTATTTTACCTGGAAATTTCCCTTAATATCATGTCTTCTTCAAGGGATCTCTTTTCTTTTGCAATCTATCATTTTCTTCCAGTTGTTTGCAATGCTCATTCAAATATGTCTCCTAATCTCTTACTATTTTCTGAAACTGCATTCAGTTTGACATATCTCTGTTTTCTTTTGGTCTCCTTCTTTCGTTGGCTAGTTCTAAAATCTCCACAGACAGTTATTTTCTCTCGTTAATCATCTTTCCATGTAGAATATTTTTGTTGACATCTCCTGGACGATATTATAAACTTCTGTCCACAGCTCTTCAGGCACTCTAACCCCCTAAATCTGGTCCTCACCTCCTCTACATATAGATATTCATTGGTCTGTATGCTTTTTTGTTTGCTTTCTTTAATTTAATTATAAACTTTATGATAAGAAACTGGTGGACTGGAATGCAGTTAGGCCCAAGTCTTGTGCTTTGCTTACTGTATGTAACTATTCGATTTCTGAATGCAAAGTATATAGTCAGTCTCATTTTAGTACTGACAATACAGGATATCCATGTGTAAAGCCATCTCTTAGGCTGTTGAATGTGTGTTTACTATGACCAATGAAGTTTTCACAGAATTGTATTAGTCTATCCTGGGGATTCAATAAACTCTGTGTAGGCTTCACACAAAGCCTACATGGAGTTTACATGTTAATTCGATGAGCAGCAACATTAATTGCAAATGTATGCCGCAAATCACACTTACATGAATACAGGTGATGCTTTGTGGCGAACAACAGTGTTGCCAGCCAGTAAACTGTACAGAGCAGCACAAATGCAAAAAGAGCATACATAGAAGTTTGTCTATGGGCAAACCTGCTTAGTCAGATTGTGCAGACAGCCACAATGACTACCAGGGGTGAAAATACTGCAACAACTGCAGTATTAGCACTGTATAGAAAAGTGTACTCATTGCAATGCACACTACAACAAGCATTAGCAGATTGAAATAATAGATGTTGGGATGATCAGCCAGCTTAAATACAATGCAAAATAAATACACTAGGCATAAAAAGTGGGCTGATTAAAATAGTGACAGAAATAAATGATATTAATGAAGAAAGAGGAAGGGGGCATGTACAATATGGTAATGTATCCAATATAGGATATGTCAATGCATGTACACTTCCAAGACAAGTCAGTAGCATAACATTAAATGCATATTTAGATAGCACAGTACGTACTGTACTGCTGTTTACATCTCCTGTGCCAGTATATGTATATCACTACACATGATAGCATATATGTGACTGTCGCACAAGGTTACACATCAATGGAGATGAATAGTTGTGATATAAACATCACTGACATTCTCACATGAGAAGACATTTAGCATGGATGGTATATACAATAGGGGATATGTGCATGTTGTGAAGATCTTCAAAATGACTCGCCTGAATATGACTGAAATGTCAGCATACTTCGCAAACAATCATGGAAACATAGCAACAAACTCATGAACAACTGCTGACAGAAGCAGGCACAATCAGAAAATATTTAAATATATTAGCAACATTAATCTGTGCCATTGCCAGAATATGTGAGTTTAAGTTATTATACATGTTCTGCAGGAACAAATATGTACAACTATGACAGTCAATATTCTATAAGGGGAATTCACCACCTCTTTTCGAAAAATAAACTGTCTTTGGGGGGGGGGGGTTAAGTGAGACAGTGTTAAACCTGGAGTTGAATTCAGGGGCAATCCTGGCCATTTCAGAGGTTTGCATGACACATAAGCCACAAGCCACACGTGCAAGAATCCAACTCATGCCATTAATGTGGTCAATGATTACTGTATTTACTGGTTGCAACACTGAAACACATGCACCTTGTACAACATCTTGAAGGGAAGTCTGCACTGTCAGTTCATAACAGGTATGCATGCCAAAGAATACTGCTGTATGGGCAACAAGAGGTGTGCAAGTTTACTGTGCCAAGTGTAATAGACTTGACTAAAGCATCCCTGGCTGACATAAGTGTTGGCCATAATGTTAACAACACTTACAAACGATGCACTATTGTGAGTAGATTCCTTACACATAACTATGCATTGTATGCAACTGCCACAATGCAAAGAGTTGCTGTCCAAGAAAACAAAGGCAAGGCCCCAACAATGGAAAAGCACCCTCCTTAGCCTCAACAGGCAAATAAGACAACTTGTCAAATTCTCCAAGGGCTCCTTTGAGAGAAACTTGGCAAGTACAGCCAAAGATAACCATAAGGCCTTTTACAGCTCTGTATGTAACCTAAAGGGTAGAACCCAAGCATGTTTTGAACTAGTGGCCAATGGTATAACTGACTCCACAGAGATAACAAACCTGCTAACAGGTAGGTTTCATGAAAATTTCATTCCCTTATCCCCTCCTAACTTACAACAAACCTTCCCCCAAACCCCCACCCTCCATATTTGAAGAGCAGGTCCTTAAAGCCTTGTATAAGGCAATAAACACAGCCACTGTGGGACCAGATGACATCCCAGGCTGTCTTCTAAACAGGCTAAAACAAGTACTAGCATCACTACTAAGTACCCTTTTCAATCATAGCCTAACCACAGGCTTTGTTCCTGTGGAATAGAGAACAGCAACAGTTATTGCCCTCTACAAAGCTGGCCTAGCAACAGACCCAGGGAATTACAGACCCATAAGCCTGACCAGCCTCATCTGTAAGGCCATGGAAGTATCATTATGGACCTCATAAATAAAGTCATAGGTGACCTCCAAACCCTGGATCCTATCCAATTCGGCTTTGTGAAGGGCAGATCCTGCCTGTTAAATCTGGTGGAGTTCTTTGAAAATTGACCAAGGCCATTGATGAGGGCAAATCTGTGCACACAGCATACCTCAATCTGGCAAAGGCTTTCGACACAATCCCACATTCAGGCATTACTGATAAACTTAGCAAACTGAATGCAAACCCCTTTGTTGTAAGATGGGTTGCCAACTGGCTGAAAAACTGGGCATACACTATCAGAGTAGGTGACTCCACATCAACCAGCAGACCTGTTACCAGCGGGGTGCCACAGAGGACAGTTCTGGGCCCCCTACTGTTTGGTATATACTTCTCAGACATTCAGGCCAAAACTAAGTGGTTGTTGCTGACCAGGTTTGCAGATGACTGCAAACTAGGCACAATCATTGAATCCCCAAATGATGTCAGTATACTCCAGGAGGGTCTCACGCAGACCAGCGACTGGTGTATTACTCATGGTCTCACACTGAATGCAAAGAAATGCATCACCACTCCCTTCAGTACAAACAATATCGCCTCAAACTGTCAAATCAACAACAATACCCTAAGTACCCATGAAGTGGTAAGGGACCTGGGATAACAAGTTGACTGCGACCTTAATTTGACCACCATGTGTCTACTGTAGTAAGGAAAACTTTCTACGTAGCACACATGATTAGTAAAGGTATCGCATTCAGAGTAAAAGAAGTTATAACCCCCCCCCCATGCTCGGCACTTATCCAGCCCATAAATGAATATAGCGCCCCATTTAACATGTACCATACCAAGCACTTGCAGCAATTAGAGAAACCTCAAAGGTTTCTAACAAAGAAGATCAAGGGACTCAAGCATGTGCCTTACACAGACTGACTAAAGTCCTTGTCGCTATATACTTCGTATCATATAGAGTTCTTAGGGGAGACTTATGCCTGGCCTACAGAGCAATCCAAGACCCAAACTTAATGGACTTGCTGCATATCCATAAATCAAACAGGAGTAGGACTACTCATTCTAAGGACCTAAATATGGCCTGTGACTTAATAGGATATGCTGGAGGAACAGATTTATCTCCCAGCGACTGTTGCATCTTTGGAACAGGCTACCAATTCATGCTAAACAGAGCACCTCTATGACACTGTTCAAGAGGAACCTGGATGAGTGGATGGGCCACTATAATTTCTTACCAGGGATAAATCCCATAACCCTCCTGGACATGGGAAGTCATCACTAAATGCAATCTTGGGTATTGACTAGCATTTCTATGGTATTACATTGAGATGAAATGGCTAGGCTTAAAATGACCTACGGGTTGATAGCCTAGTAATCTCATATGATCCTATGTGATAGCAATGGATATTGTCTGAAGCATCTGAAATTAATGTGTGAATTAAGAACTGGTGTGTTATAATGAATGGTACAGAAGTATCATGTGAGACTGATGGCAATTCATCAACTAATGCGCATGTGCACAGAAACTGCAGCAGTGCAAAGTGTAGTGTCAATGAGTAAGGAAACTGTCACTGTGATATTTTTTTCACATAGCAAACAACGCATGGAGCACACGCTATAAGCACATGTCAAACCTCAGTACATGTACCGCACAATCACTGTCCCCCTGACATTGGCAGTGAAAACATTATACTGGCATGAAATCCTGTCATGCATGCATATGTGTTCATGCAAACTATCAAGTGGTAATACTGGTGTCATGTACTGTTATGTCTGTGATGCTGTATAGTCACACTATAGTTGTACACTGGATACAATTACAATTAATAGGTTCATAGAAGAGTACTAGGCTAATGTTTCAAGATGACATAAAAGTCTAGCCATATTTAACACATGTTTCACAATTTTAAATAGATAGGTGAACAAAGTTCACACAGTTATAAGGCACTGTTATGTTGTCTAAGACCAACTGCCTTTCTCCATAAGGGACATAGGCACAACACCAGGAGTCCAAGTACCATTAACCATCCATTGATGTAGGTTGCACTTGAATAGGGTCAGGAAAGGCCTTTGCTTTATGTGAATGGGAAGGTGGTTCCAAAGAAGGGGTAGTGTTTGAGTGACTTTGCTATCTCACCAGCATGATTTATTATGTCAGAGGCTAGGTTAACATCCTTGGAATGAGTGACCCTCATGCAGTTTGCTTTACCAATGTGTAACATTTCCATCAGGGCCAGACTATAGACTGCCTTGTAGGCCAGAAACAAATCAGCTCTTAGTTGTTTGTAGGGGACAGAATACAGTGATGTGGGTTTCAATCTTGCCATGTAGGACTTGTCTTTTACACTGCCTGATACAATTACCAAAAGCTACAAAAGAAAGCATGCATGCTTGCTTTTACAGTTAAGATCCGCATGCTTAAGTTGCTAGTAATGTATGGAAGAGCAATAATTTTAATACAATCATGTTCATTTGTGCTGGATACATACTCCTTCCCTCTCTGAGTCTTTCTAATCTTTCAGTTTCTGCCTCTCTGTTTGCTGAAATTTCCTGACCTACTGAAAAATAAAGAACAAGAGAAAAGGAAACATGAAAGCATTATGCATACCAGTCTTGGCTATTACAGCTTTCCATATCATTTAAAGTTGCTTTATCTGTATACTCACATAACCGTGGGATGTCAGCAATCCTGAACTCATCCAGCAACTTGCTTAGTTGTGTTTGCTTGCACCATTTCAGGTGTAATGGTGCCTGTATTGCTTTCCAATGTGTGGTATGTCAGTTGCACTGGAGACAGCCATGGCTATACTGTTCCTAGCCTCAGTCATATACTGTAAACAGGTATAGTTCCCCTGCAGCAGCCTACAGCTAGCCCTTTGTGAGGAGTGCAATAAATATTTCTGTCTTCTCCATACCCCACCTTTGAGCTCTGAACTGGATACCATTCTTCCCAGCTCCTATCATGTCTGCACACATCCTCCAACAACAGTAAAAGTGTTTTCCTGCCAATTCATGATATGTTTTATGGCCAGTGCGCAAACCTCCACAACCATGCCAACTATTTTTGCATGATGTTAAGTGGAGAGCAACATTGCCAAACAAAGAGGAAGGAAGTTTATGAAACAGGAAGGATAATGTGACATTTGGCATTAATTTATGGCATGTGTGCTGCTATACCTGACAGCACTTGCTAAATGAGTTGGCTTTTAAGGCTACTTTGCAGGGATCAATGGGATGGCTTGACACATATTTTGTGAGGCCTTACTCACTGTTAAAAGTAATTTGTACAATGTGGAATTCAAACCTATAATTCTCCAAAGTGTTTTTTCCTTATTGCTATAAAAGAAGTGTTTGCCAAACATGCTCATTACTAATATACACCTTAAAGAGTGAGTGAGGCTATACTTCAATAAACCATGTATATGTGGGACATGACAAGATCCTAGTTTATGCATTCTCAGGTTTGATGCAGGAGTAATGTGTGACAATATACTGCAAATGCATATATCTGTAGTACTTTCAGAGTAGATTTTCGAGTTCTGGCTCAGACCACACAATTAGTTCTGTTTTACAGCTATGTTTCTGTTGTGGGAGGTGTGTAGATGACTGTCAGTAAACTATGAAGTGCATTCCATGTCTGAAAATACATTTATAATTACAGAATCATAATTGTCATGCTACACCAGTTACACATATAATAGATAAGATACCATGTGTATGCTCAATCAACCTGTTATACATAGTTATTGTTATGCATACTTATCTTTATATTGTAATTTTTGTTAAAAATGACAGTGGGACACCATTAATAAAAAGTGGAGTAAGCTGGATTAGCACCCTTATTCATCTGGATTCTCGCTATGAACCAACACCTAGTGCCACACTGAAAGGTAAGCAGCTGGTGCATTTTTTTATATTGTTTAAACCAAGAAATGGACAGTCAAACAGTAAATCCCAATGTTTCAAAACAGTAGTCAAACGATAAATCCAAAAACCACTTGGGAATCAAGAAGACCAGTAGGTGAAATAATTTAATCAGTTGCAAGTAAAAACTTTTGCCAACAATGGCTTCATCAGGCAAAACACATTCAAATTAAGCAAAATCATTTAAATAGCATTTCAAACAGGTCACATGTCTATATTCATCACATGATGCAGTTAAATAATTTGATAATAAAACAGTAATAAAACTTGTCAAAGTCAAAGTAAACTTTATTATCAGTTGGATGTACCTGGCAGTGCCAGCTGAATGAAATTTAATTGCTTGGTCCCAGTGCAAGACATAACATAACATATATTTAGAGGGACAGTAAGAAAGATTCACATACAGTAATAATTAGGATACTTGACAACACATAAAATTACCACATATTAGACAATAAGATATTAGACAATATTATACTAGTGGGTATTGCACAGACTAATAATTCCCTTTATGATTTGCTTAGAATATGGCTCATCCACATTAGTAGTGTGATAAACTGTTCATATTGGGCATATATGAAGTAATGTCTCACTCTGGCTATTGCACCTATAGTAATAGAAGAGATCAGCTAACTGTTCCAGTTATTAAACAATTGCCAAATAGTTACTATAGACAGTATACCACAGCTTGTGGTATACTGATCCTGTTATCTGCTGTCATGCTTGACATTTGAGTTCAGCAGCCTCATGGACAGAGGGAAGAAACTCCTATTCAGTCTAGATGTTTTGCAGTGTGAGCTGCGATATTGTCTACCTGAGGAGAGGAGGAAGAGTATGCCTTGTACAGGATGGGTGGCGTTGTCTATTATCTTCCTAGCTCTTCCACCACACCTTGTCTTGTGCAGCTCATCCATGGATGGGACTGAGGAACCATTGATTATTTCCGCTGCCTTCACTAACCTCTGGAGAACTTTGCAGTCAGATGCTTTGCAGTTTCCATACCATACGATGATGTTATTATTGGGGATACTCTCAATAGTCCCCCTATAGAAGGCTTTGAGGATAGTCTGTGCCAGGTTTGCCTTCCTCAGTTTCTGTAGAAAGTGCAGATGTTGTGCCTTCTTCACTGTGTGGCTAATGTGAGTCATTCAGCATAAGTCGTCAGAGATATGCACCCCCAGGAACTTGGTACTTTTGACTCTTTCCACTGCCACCCCCTTAATCTCCATAGGTTCATAGGTAGGTACTAGGCTATTGGCCCCAGGGCCTATAAAAGCCCAGCCAAAAAGGTACCCTGGCTTTTGCCACCCAAGAAAATTATTTTCCTGTGCCACTGTCGAGCAGAGCCACAGAAGTGATCCCCGGGGTGAATTTCCTATTTCCAGAGGATGAAGTACCTCCTGTGTCCTCCTGAAGTCCACTATTAATTCTTTGGTCTTGCTTACATTTAAGGCCAGATTGTTGCTGTCACACTAGCCTATCAGATGCTCTACTTCTTCACTGTAGGATGTTTTCTTTCCATTCCTGACAAGACCTACAACAGTGGCATCATCTGCAAACTTGATGATTTTGTTGGATTTATATTTGGCCATGCAGTCATGTGTCAGTAAGGTGAATAGTAGAGGACTCAGGATGCGGCATTGTGGGACATTAGTGACACAGAAGTGATACCCGGGGTAAACCTATGATCTCCCATCCACTCATCAAGATTCCTCTTGAAGAGAGTCATTGAGGGACTCTGCCTAACCTGGACTGGGATTTTATTCCAGAGTGAAGGGAGCCTCTGGGTTATGAATCTGTCCCTCCAGCATGTCCTATTTATTTCAGTGCTGAGGTTCAAGTCTCTCGAGCGCGTAGCTCGATGGGATTTGGATTTTCTGAGGTGCAGCATGTCCATTAATTCTGGGTTGGACATGGCTTTATACGTCAGGCACAGATCGCCTCTGAGCAGGCGGTATGCCACTGAGTAGAGCTGGAGTTTCTTTAACCGGGCAGCATATGGCATCTGTTTGAGCCCTTTGATCCTCTTGGTGAGGTACTTTTGGGGTCTTTCCAGTTGCTGCAGGTGTCTGGTAAGGTACATCCCAAAAGTGGCATTGTACTCAATTATGGGTCTGATGAGGGATGAGTAAAGAGGCACGATGACCTCCCCTGATCTAGATGTGAATCCCTTCATGATTAGGTGGGCTATATAAAATGTTTTTCTAACCACTTTGGCCACGTGGTTGTCAAATGAGAGATTGCTATCAACTTGGGTCCCCAGGTCCCTAATTACTTCTTCTGTACTTAATGGATTACCCCTATGTGGTAATTTGTGGGCACTTTGTTTTTGCCAAAGGGGATGACTATACACTTTTTGGCGTTTAGCTTGAGGCCATGGCTCTGGCACCAGTTGTCTGTTTCTATGAGGCCCTTTTGGAGGATGCTTGTGTCGGCTGGAGAGTCGATTATGGCACCCAGTTTGCAGTCATCTGCGAACTTGGTCAGCCACAGTCCTTCCGTGTTGGCCTGTACCTCAGAGAAATATATACCGAACAAGAGAGGTCCCAGGACTGAGCCTTGTGGGATGCCACTTGTAACTGGTTTGGAGTCTGTCATGGCTCCAGCGATTATAACCATGTGGGTTCTGTCCTTGAGCCAGTTTGCAACCCATCTAGTGACATAGGGGTTTATATTTAAGCTGGTGAGCTTATCTATAATGCCCGAGTGGGGTATTGTATCGAAGGCTTTTGCGAGGTCCAGGTAGGCTGTGTGGACCACCTTCCCCTCGTCAATGGCCTTGGTGACTGTTTCAAAGAAATCGACCAGGTTTAAGAAGCAGGATTTGCCCTTAACAAAGCCGAACTGGGTAGGATCCAGTGTCTGTAGGTCCCCAATATCTTTATTTATGAGGTCCATGATGATCCTTTCCATAGCTTTGCAGACCAAGCTAGTCAGGCTTATGGGGCGATAGTTTCCAGGATCCATTGAGGCACCACCTTTGTGGAGAGGGACCACTGTTGCTGTACGCCACTCTTTGGGTATATATCCTGTAGTAAGGCTGAGATTGAACAGTAGTTTTAGGTTTGCGTTTAGCTCTTCTTGGAGTTCATGTAGGATGCAGCCCGGGACACCATCTGGTCCCATTGATGCTGTGTTTTTTGCTTTGGAGAGGGCGGCTCTTACCTGAGCATCTGAGATGTCAGGGGGGCAGCACTCTGCTGGGATAGATATTTGCCCTTTTGGTGGGGGGGGGCGGGTTGCGCTGAACCTGTCAGCTAGGATGTTGGCAATGTCTGTGGGTTCGGTGTATTTTTTGTCATTTTGGACTAATTCTGAGCATATCTGGGAATTCCCACCCAGGTTCCTAACATAACTAAAGAAAGCCTTGTGATTATCCTTAGTGTCCTGTGCAATTTTTCTCTCGAAGCTGGCCTTAGACGATTTTATGAGTGCCAGTAGTTTTTTGCTAATACTGATCAGAGATGCCTTCCCTTTTTGGGAATAGCTCATCAATGCATGAACGATGGTGTGCATGTCGTGATGGGGTAGGGCAAGACCTCATTGCTTGTCCATCCTTTGGTTGAGGATTCCCTTTTCGGATTTAAAGATACAGAACCTTTTGTCCTAACTGCCATTTGCGGTGCTATAAAAAAAAAAACTCCTAACTAAAATGTGTTTCCTTAGAGAAGTACTATGGTTTTCTGGGCAACGCAATGCCAGTGAGTAGCGGCTGCTCTCAAATTACCTGCAGAGTGGTTTTAACCATTAAGGGGGGGGGGTTCCTTTGTGACCTGCATTTGAGTTTGCGTTTCTATCTTTTGGAAATGCTTACCATCAATAAGCCTGGTATTCTTGGCACTTTTAGGGGGTAGTAACAGTACCTAGGTTTGCAAGAGCAGATCACTGAGGCTGCATTCAAAGACATATGTTGCCGAGCATGTAGATAAACAGATATGCCAGCTAAAAGGGCAGTTCTGCTGTATGTGTGATTACATTTCGGGGATCAAGGCTGTCATGCCAGGTTTTAGATTGTGGACTGGGGGGTAATTGATGCTGATGTTTTATTGGTGACATTTTCATTCAGGGGAAAGAAAGTGCTGTGTTTTCACTCACAGGAGCTAGATATTATAATAGAGATTGGGAAGGTAGTTGATGTTGGTGGAGACTGCATTTTCTGTTGGGAGGTTTGGTGCTTCATTTATGGATTAACTCGTTTTTGTTCTGTGTGCAGGGAGGAGTGCTCCATTTATGGTAGCCGCAGCTTCGGGTATTTCCCTGTTGCCCTAATTGGTTTTCGTTAAGAGCTTACCTTAGTAGTTTTGTTCACTGTTGGTTTAGGGGACATTTTATCTCCCTTGTTTGTTGCGGTCTTGGTGTGGTGGTCTTGAGGGTTATTTGGGGTGCTGTTGTAGCCTTGCAGTCCCTCTGTCACTGCTGAAGGCCCAGGTTCATTTGCTGTTCTGCTGTTGCCTCGGTGGTGGTCTACAGCTAGCATTTTTTCCCTCTCTGGTGGGTTGTGGAGCCTTTCATGCTCAACAGGTCATGTGCAGGCACATTTCTGAAGAAGGTGGTTACAGCTATTAGTGCATATGCACGGGAAGCCATCCCAGTTTGTGAGGGAGAGGTTTTCTGACAGTTAGGCACCTTTGGTTCAGGGAGGTGACTTTTTTCAGCTGGGCATGAGGCAATGGTGTTACATTTGGTCCCCTTTTCTTTCCGAGACGAGTCCTAATGTTATGTTGCATGCTGTGTAGCCTCAGTATCCCACACAGTATGTTAAAGCAGTGAGGTAGCTAGACACATTCCTGTTGCACTGTGACTTCATAGTTTTTTGTGGGCCCGCTTTTAATATTTAAAAATGCAAGCATCTTTTTATGCTCTCACACTAATAAGGAATGGTCAAATAAAGGAAAAAAAAAAAAAAAAAAAAAAAGAGGAAAAGTTTGTCCAGATCTCTCGCTCACTCTTAATAGGTTGAGAGGCACATACCTCTCAACTGTACAGATCTTCGCAGAAAGTCCAGATTTTGTCTCATATGTTGTCTGTTCATAAAATGATGTTTTTCCAGCAATCATTTAAGATTTCAGTCACAAAATAATGACATGTGTCTGGGTTCAGACTTCCATACGCTTGAAAAGTCATGTTAATGCAAACCTAGTATTCTGTCACTTGGTAGGTCTGTAAGAGTAATATTTACAAATTGTCCCTAGTTTTGAGCCATTGCCTCTCCCAGGGTAGATGGGGGTGTTCAATTTCGGGTCAAATAACTGTCAAATGTTTTACTTATAATTTTAATTAGGGGAGTATCTATTGAGGCATGCATCTCTATAACCTGTCACAGTCAGTATACTCCCAAACTAAGACACCATTTCTGATTTGTTAATGTGTATGTTCAACAATATTCATTTGCCTAACAATGTTGGTCTGTTCCTCATACATTTGTGGTCTTCTGGCAATTTATCGCAGAAGGAAGGATTAAAGTAAAGTGAAGTCAGCTTTTTATTAAAAAAAAAAAAAAGAGAGAGAGAGAGAGAAGGAATCACTAGTCCGAGTATAGCAACATTGCACTGTTGTCCAGTCTAACTTTAGTTGTAACTGGTTACTAGTCGGGCGTCTGACGGAAGGCATGGTTTGTGTCAGAAGTGGTGTTTCCATCCTAAAACAATGGTGTTTAGGAATTTTGAAAGTGGGTTGTATATAATTATTACTAATGCTGTATCATTTGTATATATGAAAATTTTCAGTACTGGGGTTAGGATAGGGCAGGTGCCTCGTGTCTGTGAGTTAGGCAAGGGGTAACATTTGTCGTGTTGTATGGATTTGTTAAAGATAAGGGTGTGAGTTAGGGTTAGGGTCACAGTGAGAGTGAAGTAAGGAAAATACAGTTAGCTTTCTCCGTCTGCCTAGTGAACCCGGAGAGTGATGGTGGCGGTTACAGTGGAGGATCCCTGGTCACAAAAGTGGTGCTTGATGATGTTACAGATGGGGGAGTACACAGTGGGCAACACTCTGTGGCTTAAAGGATGTGGAGCTGAAAGGTAAGAGATTCTATGGGGGTGGAGGTTTGTTGCCGGAGGGGCAAACGGTAAGGTCACAGGTTATCTGACTTTATTCAGTTTCATTAAGGCATATCAGAGTTGGGTTCAGCCTGGGTAGTGTAGGGGTAGGTGAGGAGGAGGAATGCTGTGGGGCTGGGTAAAGCAAAGTTGGGGATTGCTTATAGTGAGTCTGGGTTTCCCGTTGTACTAGGGTGCCATTTGATTGGTATGTTGAAGTGATAGTAGGGAGTTAGTATATGTATGAATGTTAAGAGCAGGTAGGTTTGATGGGTCATTTGAGGTGCTGGTGTTTTGGGAATGGGTGAGAAACTGCGGCCCTTTAGTAGGGCATGATTTTGGGATTCCTTGCATACTGGACCATGTTTAATTCTTTATCAGAGGCAAGGTTACACATGGGAATGAGCTTTGAGGGGGAAAGCTAAGGGGAAGCAACAGATTAAGGCAGTTCACCTTTTTGGGCTTCTGGAGTTATATGTCGTTCAGTTTTCTTGGGTTTATACACTGGTGTCTTGTTATAATAGAGTGACACCTTTTGGTGCATTTCAGAGGGATGGCCTTTCAGCAGATGGTTAGGTTTATTCATGGTGGGGTTGCATTAGCTTAAAAATGCGACGGAAGGAGTTGGTGGGGGGGAATAATATGGGGAGTTGGTTGCGGCTGGGTAGGGTAAAGCATTGCCAGACTAGTCGCTTGTGTGGTGGCTGCCTTTGGGAAGGAATTTGATGGGGAGAAATTTAGTTGTCAGGTGGAAACAATGGATGGTGGTTCAGCTGGGCAAGCAGGATTTATTTGAGAATAGTATAACTGCATGGGTGACCTAGAAGGACGACTGTAGGGATGTTGAATATTTGGACTTTAATCTATGAAGCTATACATTTTGGTATGAGGTAGGCTCTTGGCAGTAACTAAGGTTGTCACATCTTGTGTGTCAAGTGGATTTACAGTTTTCTTTGTTTTGAAGATCGCAATGGGGTCACAGATGGCAGAAGTGCAGAGTGGAAGCACTCAGTAGATCAGTCGATGGCTAGAGTGAAGGAGGCCGGTGGCAGTAGAAGTCACAGTTGGCATAGTGGTTTATATCACAGCTGAGAGGGCAGTGCACAGAGAGTACTGGTCAGTGGCAGGAATGAGGTAAAATTACAAGGTAATGGATTTTGCTGAGGATGCTTTGGTGGCTGGAGTGACACACAGTGCTGTCCCTGGTAATTCCCCTTGTTTGGATCATTAAGGCAAGTTAGGACACTGTGTCTAAGTAGCGTGGGACCTGGTTATAGCATTGAAATGTGGGGCAAGTTAGGAAGAGATAGGTTGGAAACCAGGGTAAAACTGTTGGGGACGGATTATGGGGGTGTGGGGATCCCACAGGAGTAGAGTCACAACCTTCGTAGGAGCACAGGAACTTATTAGGCTAAAGCCCTATGGATCTTGCAAGCCAGCTGAGTTCAACCCTTGCTTTCAGGTGGTTGGAACTTTGGGGTGATTATCTAGTTGTTTAAACCATATTTGGGGGGGGGGGCAATGACGTATTGTTTTTTGACAGGCTGCCGGAGTTTTGTTCTTAATGTGTGGTATCTTTGGGATGACAAATTTGTCCCCTGAGTAGGTAGTGTGATTGCCATTTGGTAATGAGTGAAATGGGGGGGGGGGGGTTATGGTTGGGCATAGAGATTGCTTCATTGCTGGGCATAGACGAGTTTTCAGGAACTAAGCCAAGGGGTTCTGGTTTTCTGGCACTTAGTGTTAGGTCATTACAGTTTTGGAGTTAGACTATTCCCTGCAGTAATCAGGGTATTGCACATCCAGAACTGTGTAGTTTGGTGGGCTAATGGGATATGCTATAGTTGACAGGGTCCTGGGTTCGAGACTTACTAAGGGTTTTTTTTTTCTTGACCGGGTGCAGATTTGGGTTCAAGGGGTTATAGTTTCTGTGGAACTTGTTATGGCTATAGGTTGTTATTCCGGAAAAGTCGAGCCATGGTTAGTGGCTTGAAGGAAGCAGACTAAAAGGGAATGTAGACAGGGTGCTAATGTACTTTACAGATGATTGGTACACCGAATGATGTTTGGCTTAACCCTTCCCTTTATGGGAGGTAGTTGGTTGAACAATTTTGGGTAGAAGGGAGGGGGAACAGCCTGGTCAGGCTGCTTGGCAGTGAAGAGGGACAGGCTTGCCCTCTTCTGTTCCCCCTTTGGTGTCTGGATGTTCATTTCAAGGATTTGGGGGAAAGGAAAATGAGCAGCTGGAGAAAGTTTGCTGAATAGATAAACAAGCGGAGGTAAGGATGCTGCTTATTTTGATTGGAAGGTAATTCAATGAATGGTGTATGAAGTGAGATGGGGACGCTGCTTCATAAGTAAAGTAAGCAAGTAGAGGTATGGACGCTGCTTACTGGATCAGGGTAAGTAAGGTCATGTCATCCTGAATTATTTGGCTGGATGGATAATTCCATAAATGGGATATAAAGTGAGTCTTGGATGCTGCTTCATAAGTAAAGTAAGCGAGAAGAGGTATGGATGCTGCTTACTGGAGCAGGATGAGTAAGTACGCTGTCCTGATTAACATTACAAGGATGTTTATGCTGTGTTTGAATAAACTATACTATGTCCAGTTGTAATTAATAAATGTGGTGATCAAAGTTATGTTATGAAGTTTTAATTAAGGTCGTCAAATGTCATTCGGTGTGATATGTTACTGAAGGGGACCAGGACAAATTAACAATTAACCAGTAACATCATTCAAATACCTCCCAAGCTTCTGCTTTAAAGACTGATTAGAAGTTTAGTATCTAAGATGAATAAAGAAAAAAAAAACATAAGTACTTCATGCAGATTGCATAACCATCAAGCATTTTATGAAGCATTCATCATAATGGCTATGTAGGGTTAAGGTGTATAAAGGAAGAACATGTTTTCTGAACAGTTGAACTATAGTCACTGTAGAAGACAGTAAGTTACCTTAAGAGAAGGTTATGACCTGTAGTTATTCTTAGAAGTAAACTTTAAGGGCTGATGACTCTGATTTTCTCTCTTCATTTTATAAATAAAATGGCATTTAATAATTCAATGACCCAAAATACAATAAATCAGATTCTCTTATCAGATTAAAACATATTTGATGAAAAGAGGCAGCTATAGTTCAGTAGGTTGTTTTGTTTTCCTTTCCATTTATTTTATGCCACATTCTGTTTGGTAATACAGGGAATAAACTAATACTGCAGATGAAGCACAGAATGCAGCTTTTTTTGCTAGTATGACCATACTTCTCGAAAAGCAAAATGACAGAACCACTGTGTTTCACCTCTAGCAATTAGTTATTTTACATTACAAATTAAGTAAGCTCTTACAATCAAAACTATTTGCTGGAAGTGATTTTTCTATCATGAAGCCACTGTGATTCTGTTTATTGTTTTAAACTAACCAGATGCATAACCTATTAGTACTTTTACAAAGCATGTACAAAGTTACATATAGACAGTATTACAGCTCCTTTACATGAATTCTTGAAGCATTCCTTATGATACTATTTCTGCTTATTATAAATGTAAGTATTTCAACATTGATGGATGACATGTCCAGATAATGGGTAGGATGACAGCCATATTAGACATATGGTTATTTAAGTGCTCAAAATTATAGTACAGAGTTGTTCACAAACAACTGAAGGCATAATAAATGTAGCATATTAGCACACATTATTTGAAGTATTTCGTTTATATGTAGGCACTCAAGCTCAGTTATTTAATCATGTGTATATAAATTTGACATCAGAAATAATGCATAACATTAGCTCATGTCATTCATGTGCCTTCTGAAAACTTTGTGTTTGTTCTGTCATCCTGCTTGAAGTTAACACACCATAGTGTTTATCTCCTTATCATAATTTTGACAGAAAAAGCTTCAGTAAATAATTAGAATGCATAATGGTGCTATTACTGATGAAAAGTATGAGCTAATATTTGCAAGTACTTTAACTAATTGCCACAAAAAGGCTATTTGAAAGTTTGTCACTGTCCATGAAGAGGGTTACTTAGAGTAGCAAGGTAAAGATTTAACAGAAATCAATTGCTTAGCAATTTTAATAATGTATGTGCTTGTTCGCTCAGTTAAAGTGATTTAATTCCATTTTAGTAATGCTGATTTCACATATTGTGCTATTCTGGTTATGCTTTATTTGGCAAAACTATAACCAGCTTTGCAAAACAAGTCTTATTCAAAATGATGTTTCCCCTTTCATCTATATTTCTGATGTTAAGTCGTGAAAGCATTATATTCTTTAATCTGCTGTAAAGTCTTAGTTAATGTCAAGTGGCGAAAAATTTCTTTTTAATTATGTCAAAATATTTCATGTGCAGACAGAAGGGCTAAGATTTTAGCAGTAAAATATCAATACTTGCCTATACTTACTCAACAGGAGGTTGTCTTATTTTTCAGTAGTATATACCTGCACAGATATCTAGACAGCTGAAATATGATGTAAAACAGGTGTATGATACAAATACATCTGCACACTAATATATCACACAGGCTTGTTTTTCAGCTTTGCATCAAAATTGCGATACAGTGGGTTCTGGCAATTTGCCCTTAACTTGCTGTTGTGTGATCTTGGAAATGGGTTCAGGGAGTAAACCCACACACAAAAATGCCAGCTGTTTTGGCTTTTCAGTCTTTTTGGATTCATTCTAAAAAGATCAATCTTTTTGTGTTTGCTCAATGATTTGACAATCATAGATAGATAAATAGACATATATATGTATATATATATATATATATATATATATATATATATATATATATATATATATATATATATATATATACACACACATATATATATATATATATATATATATATATATATATATATATATATATAGACCCATAATCTCTCTAACTTTAAAATCTTACTTCACTCTCATCTCACCTCCCTCTGGGAATGCTCCTGCTCTCACCCCTCCTGATACATCTACCCTTTCACTACCCTCTATATCTAAGTCATCTCTAGGCCTCCTCCTATATCAAAAACATCCTAATAACCTCTTCTTGATCCAAATTCTTTTCTCTACTTTAATTTCTCAAAAATGTCTCTCTCTCGCTCTAAATTTCCTCTTCTTGATCCAAATGTTTTTTCTACTTTTTTTCTCAAAATGTCTCTCTCTCTCTCTCTATAAATTTCCTCGTAGCTCTTTGGTCACTGAATTACATAATGCAAAATAAGTTTTTCTTTTATGGACTGCTTAAAATGTTTTGTTTCTTTATTATTGTAAACATTGTAGTTATGGATTTCAAAATATATTTTTGTAAATACTGAATCGTGGAGCTTTTTTCCCCAGGCCGCCATTGAAAACGGAATCTTCTAGGCCCAACGGACTTTCCCGGTTAACAAACTGCAAATAATATATATATATATATATATATATATATATATATATATATATTTGGATCTTCTTTTAAATCATGAATCCCACAACACCGAAAGACATATTGCTGAAATGAAAATAATGAATACTTACAATCCCGAAGGGCTAATTTTTCTCAGGACAAGTAAACATTTGCCCAACATGGGGAAATATGCCATTTTCCCACTGTAGTGTGATCCTGGAGTTAGTATATATAATTAGGGCAGATGCAGGGGGTAGCCCCCAAAAACCTAGATGTTTTTTATATAGTCTGGTGTGATAATATTACATTTTGGGCAAGTGTTTACTTGCCCTGAATAAAATCAGCCCTTCGGGATTGTAAGTATTCATTATTTTCTTTTCGGCAATATGCTGCTTGGTGCTGTGGGGTTTGCGGTTTAAAAGTAGATCCAGCTATCTATCTATCTATCTATCTATCTATCTATCTATCTATCTATCTATCTATCTATCTATCTATATACAGTTACAGCTCAAAACAGTGAACACTTACATGAGCAAACACTTTTTAAACCTGTAAAGAATAGCAAATGCTCATATGAGTCAATGTTCTATGGAGTTTTTGCCAGCAGCCTTTTCCATGAGATCACTGTGCAGCAGGGTCAGGAAGTTTGCCCTTATCCTGCTTTTGTGCTATCTTGGAGTCAGTATATATACTCAGCAGGGGGTGTAGGGTGCATAAGGGTGCTTGCCGACTTGCAAAAAATACAGTTTTTCTAGCGGATTCATGAACAATCGCATAGGATTCGCGTGAAGCCTAAACAATGCTTACATGTTAGCAGGATGAGCAGCAGCGCTAATTACATACGCATGCTGCTCATCATACTTACATGAATACAAACATGATTTCATGGCCAGCCTATGGGCAAGCCTGTTAAGCATTGCTGTACCAGGCAAGGAAAGTGTACTGTGTGTACTGGGAACATAAATGAAACCTATGAATACAGAAATAAGTAAGAGGGGAGGGAAAATAGCAAGGGCAACTACAATAGATGGGTTATCAGACAGGAAAAGTATACCGAGGGCAATGTGCACAGAAATAAAAAAGATGTATACAGAAATATATAAGAGGGGAGTGTAAATATTCAAATTCTAATAAGATAATTGATGTGAAGGTGCTTATGTCTCAAATACAATTTTCTAATAATAAATTTTATACGTATGTCATAATAATTAATGGTGGTCACACTTCTTGAGCAAATATAGGTAAATAAAACCAGATATGATATTATAAGATGGAACAGTAACACAAATTAACATTGTAACAGAGAGGATTACATGACATATGAATGTTATCAACATGCTGAGTTGAGATAAGAGTTCACAAGGATGGTACATACATCATGTGATAGTTGCATAGAGTTCATTTTGTCAATATAACATGTTGGAAAATTGTTATGGCTTAGAAGACACAATCTCCTTTTGCAAGGATCAAAGCCATCCCATCAATGCTACTCCTGACCTATGTATTACCTGTGTACACCACAGAAATAGACCTAGCACATGCATAAGGAGGATCACCCTTGAAGAGAATTATGCACTTCAATATTCTAATAGTTATGCATCCCATATGTTGTGCGTGTGGTGTTACAAATGTGGGAGCAGAATGTGATGTATGTAATACCCTTGTGTAAGGCACTCTTGCTTGACACAGTTATTGTACATACAGATGACAACAGATGCAAACACACTATGATGCAATGTATTCCACAGAGCTGTGCATTGTTAGCATGTGGCATAGGAGGTAGCAATGGGTATTGTCACAAACAAATGAAATTAATGTTGAAGTATGATAGGATACCTGATAATGAATGTCATATCAGCATGTCAGACTGATGGCAATTAAATGTGTTTGTTCATGTGTACACAACTGTGATCAGTCCAATATCAATTTTCCATGGTCAAGGAAGGTTTCTCTGTATGGCTGCACACATACCACCCAAGAAGTGGAGCACATTGATATACACCACAGCCCTCAATGCATGTGCAGAAGTCATACTCTCATCATGACATTGGCAGAACAAATGCCTACTGCTATGAAATCCAAAGCTGCATTCATATTGTTCATGCAACATATCAAGGCATAAGACTGATGTGATGTAATGGTTTTGTGACTTCAGTACATTCACACAAAATTAATCCCTATGCTAAAATTAAACATCAAGCTATACAACGCCTTTGACTAGCAATATGGCTTTTAATCATATGTGCCACAGTGGAACTGTTATCACAGCTGTTGAACTCCACTTATGGGAAATCATTCAATCAGCTGTATTTTATTTGACTGTAATTTTTATCAGCTAAAATAGATGGGGAGGCCTCTGCCACTGTAAACTTACAAAATTTAATTTGTAGGGGATGTCTTTCCTGCAGAACAGTTAAGAACACAAATGCTTACAGTCACTCAAAACTGGTTTGTAACACTTGCCTAAGTATTGAGAAAATCAACACAATAGTGAGATCAATGACTATGCCATGATACGTGTATCACCAATTGTCTTATGAATGGTTATGCAAAAGCATTACATCATGTGTATAAATCAAAGAATATGTTTCCCTGCAGTTACTTAAAAAGAATATTGCTGTATGTCAGACAACATTGCCTGATGCGTGGTATACCCAAACATACCTGTAGCACCCTGCTATTGTCACTGTGATGTTAGAATAGTAATTATGTGCAATGTGGATATAATTCTGTATTAGAACACATCTTACTTAGGCAATAACATGCATTACATTGTCTCATGTCCTCACTTTTGAGGAGCTTTCTTACTACAACTGTTATGGAAGACAATCTTTTCAAATGGCAGCATCAATCTATAATACAGCCTTTCCAAAGGAAATGTAGAATAAATTCTTGTAACAGGAAACAGCTTCTACACATGAACATAGCACATGTGGGTGACAACTTTGTTAACAAAATGTACACTGACTGTAAGCAGTGATGTAGAGATTTCAAATATATAGCTAACTTGACAGACTGATGAAAGTATGCTGAAACACAAGCACAACTACAGATTCATTTTATGATTGTTACACTGCACATTTCAATGGATTATATCACCATTGTGTACTTCCTTCAAGTTTCCTCTAAAAGTGGTCACAATGCACAAGCACACTGTATAGATATACTTCATATATGTTTTTGCAACCTGCTCTGCACAGTAAGAGGAAGAATCACACACTCACAGGCAACATTCATTCCTGTCTTCAAACTGCCTACCTATGTACTGAAACAATCTACACACAAGTAGATTACATGCACATAGCATAGGGGAAGTCTGATGGCACGTGAGCCACACTGCATTTTTGAAAGGATGACATCAGCTGTGTCATGCAAATTTGATGTGTATGAAAAAATGACTTCTATAGCTATGTAATATTGTAAATATTGTCAATACTAAGAAGTTTAAGACACATCTGCATCCATTTACATTCACACACACACACACACACACACACACACACACACACACACACACACACACACACACACACACACACACACACACTAAAGTCTTATTGCTGTATTTGAACTCCCTACCTATCAAATGACACAATCTACACAGTGTATTATACACACCCACCACAGGAGAGGTCTGATGTTAGTGATGTGAGAGTGCATTATTGAAATTGTGACCTCATCAACATGTTGCAGACAGTATGCGTTTATGGACAGAGTGAAAAGGGGATACGGGATTGATCTGACCATGTAAATGTTTTTCATGCCTGGGAGTCAAATGAGCACAGCTAGTGAATTAATCTTCCACTGATACTATGGCTCCACCATCACACACAGAGATTGACTGTTGTAAGATTAGAGCCTGCTATCTATCTAGAGGACACAGTACTTAATGCTAGCGCCACTGCAGATGTTTGACTTTTATACAGTGAGGGTGCACTTTATAGAGGGAGACCTCAGCACTGTATTGCAAAGAAGATGATGTTGGGAGATAGGTCTGACATAGATGTGGACTCATCCTGCAGTATGAAATTAACTGCAGGCTACTGTTTTATTGATGCCAGTGGTACATCAGGTGACACAACTCCATACACACAAATTGAATACTGTGAGATTAGAACCTCCTGCCCATCTACTTATATAATCTAGGAGACATAGTACTTAACACAACTGCCACTGCAGAAATCTGGCTTGTACACTGTGAGTGCACCTTATGGAGGATAATATCAATACTGTGCTGCATGATGTTGGGTGAAGAATTTGACACTGTCATAAGCATATCCTAAGCATTCAATCAGTTGTGAGGGATTTGGGCACCTAGGTTGATAGCAACCTGACCTGTGACCACCATTTTGCTTCCATGGTATGGAAAGCCTTCTATATGGCCTACCGCATACATAAGGGTATCTCAACCATGGACAAGGAGGTCATTACATCCCTGTATTCTTCCCTTATAAGGCCCATTATTGAGTACAATGCACTTTTTGGCATGTACCTCGCAAAGCACATGCAGCAACTGGAGAGACCACAGAGGTTCCTCACCAGGAGAATCCAAGGCCTCAAACATCTACCATGCACAGATAGGCTAAAAGCCTTATCCCTTTACTCAGTTTCATACAGACTCCTCAGAAGTGACCTCTGTCTACTATACAAGGCAATCATGGACCCCACCTTGATGGGACTACTGCATATCCACAACTCAAGCTCGACTCGAGTAACGTGGCCTCAACCTGGTCTGTGACATCAACAAGACTTGTTGGCAGGACAGATTTGTGTCCCAGAGACTACCTTATCTATGGAATAGACTCCCTCTCCACATCAAGCAGAGTACCTCTTTACCCCTTTTTAAGTGTAACCTGGATAAGTGGATGGGAAACAGAAAATATACTCCTGGGATTACACCCATGTCCCTGCTGGACAAGGGCATTGGGTGCTGATTTGTCTAACCATTGGGTAAACTCTTGGTTAGGCTTATAAGGGCCTCAGGGCCAATAGCCTAGTAACCTCCTTTGATACTATGATTCTATGATGTGGACTCACCCTGCAGTGTAAAAGTTTCTTGAGGCTACTACTTTATTGAGACCAACAGCAGTTAAGGTCATATTTACAGAACTACATGAATGCACACACACAATTTGATTTCTGTGAGATTAGAACTCCCTACCTATGTAGTTACACCATCTATAAGATACAGAACATAGTGGAAACTCCACTGCAGAAGTTTCACTTTGACACTCTGATAGTGCAATGTAGATAGGATTAGCTTCTCATTCTGTGTCAAAGAAGATATTGTAATGTTGAAGGTTTTGTGCAAGTCCATATCTGTTGATATGATAGTTATGATCAATAATAAATACATAGTGCTGGCTTATGTCAGCTATGCTGACATTAGTGTATACTTCAGAACTGAGAGCAACATGCACCTATGTTGTGTAGGTGAGATACACACACTTGGGGAAACACAGGATGGGCAATGAAGCATTCATGGATCATCAGGTTATGATGATGGTATGTAAACCTTAATGAATGATACTGATATTAGCAATGATATGTGCTCATGCCTATTCAATGTAGACTGTCAATACCAAACAATACTTAATGTGCCAGTGCACAAGGGATAAATAATGATGAAGTATGTGTGCCAAGGCTGTATGTGGTTGTATAGCATTTGTAAGCATCAGTGCTGCAATACATACCTAACTGTCCAGAATTAAGTGGTCAATTAAGCAAACAGTTCACTGCATTTCATATGAGTACATTAAGCAACTTCATGTAATGACGTAATATAATCTTGTAGTAATAGCTATTTTTTTCAAAATCTTTTCCTAAAGCACAATGCTGAGAAACCTATTTGTGTGAATGTTGGCAAAGTGTTAGTGGTAGCGCCTGCCTGATTATACTTTCATGTGTTGAACTTGGATTGTGAAATGCCAGTGTTTAGTGCTATTCAGTTGTGCTCCTTGCTAAACATTGCACAAATAAGAGAGGAAATGTTGCGGCTCCAATTACATTTACAACAGATCTGTTTTATTTTAACATGTTGCATACATATGCTTCTCATGTTTTGCCTTTCCATGTTCAGACCAATGCTCACTTTAAAACGAAGTGTTGTACTTGCCTTCCCCATTCATGCAATGTTAGACTGAGAGCAGAGTTCTCTGCTGAAGGAAAAAGTGAAAAATTTAAATTTGCTTTGTTTTCTGTAGCACAAACTGGCTTAGGGACAGTGCTCGCCCATCAGTACTCTGGACAGTACTTCATGAAGAAAATCTACCTGCCAACTTAACTTTCTGTGGCGCAAGGTGTAAGCTCACATCATTTTGCAAAGGGTGCAAAATGTGATTATTGTAATTAATTATCACAACTTTAAGAAAACATAGGAGTAACTATTATAAATATGTTGCCTGGCCAAATTACATCAATAATAGCTACTGAAATAACATTTTATATCTACTACATATGAGACATGCTACAAGGGAAATCACAAGTTAATCATGTGTACAATGAGTTGTAAGGCAAAAACTCATCACATATTGCAATAACATTTAAAATACCATTTAGCATCACATACTACAGTTGCTCATTGCCAGACCTTGTGCAAATGCTGAGAACTACAACTGATAAAACAGAAGGAGCTTAAACAGATACACAGGCAACACATTAACGGGAAATACACGTATAAAACAGGCAGCAAGAGTTTCACCTAATGATAGATGTGAACTGTTGTGAAGATGAAAAATTAAGTTTATAGACTTGATCATTATCCCAGCAACCAAGCAAGGAATTCCTACTTTACATATATAAAAATCACACCTTTAAAAGGGAAGTGATAACTTATTCAGCCAATGGAAGATATGGGTATTATTCTTCAGCAAAGTAATGGTAGTTTGAAAATGCCATAACGTGGCATTTACATCCACCAACCTAATGAATATAATGAAAACAATACAAAGGGGTGAGAGAGAAGGGATGAAGATAGAGACAGATATACGAACTCCTATGAAAGGGCAGTGTTATAAGTCATTAATGAACATCTTTATGGTGTGCCCCCAGTATTCATCTGACATGCTATGTATCAGTAACTGATGGCTCTGGGGCTCAGGAAGCTGTAGGGGAGGCAAAACCTGATGAAAACATGTGTAGAATAAGGGTGGTTTACTAAATCTTCCTTATGGTCATGGATATATTGGCAAATGATTAACTGGATAAAAAGCAAGATACTTGTCATGATACATATCATAGAAGTACAACGTCACATTAAGAAATGATGTGACATACATCTGGAATTGAACCCTTGATGTTATTGTCAAAAATTAATATTCAGACAGGAACTGATTTATGTCAACACTGGCTACATCCAATAGTCAAAGAACTATCAGCTTACTGTTGCCTGTGATTTACTTTACCCTGGTTTTACTCTGTATTTTGATAGCTCAGCATGTTTAAGTAACTTTGCCCAAGGGGAACCAGACAACTTCGGTTGATGGCAACAACTGACCAGGTTTTGCCATAGGACATGAACAGCCATTTACTATCACTCAGCATTAGTGTGCAATGCCAATGTCTATACAAATTCTGAGGGCAAATAAGAAAAGGCTTTCTCATGTGCCATTTCTGGCTATATCTGTTTAAAACTTTCATTTAGTGGCTACAGCTAGGAACTGTAATTTTTCCCACGCACCCTCCCTAGTGTTGTGTGTTCTTATACTTCGTGGCTTTGCAGTTGCCCACCCATACTGTATATTTGATCTGTGACACTCCTCCCAGTCTAGTGTCATTAGTTCACTCAATCTAATAGAGCATTTGTGAAGGCCAACCCACTCAGATTCTTAATGTTGAATTAACTTCTGTTCCAGCTTTCTCCATTTCCACTTTACTGGAAAAAAAAAATTCTAAGCTTGCTTTCCCCCCTTTCCTGTGGCAGGCCAGATACGGATTTGCTGTGTCCAGGACTGTTTGTGAGCTCCTAACCCCCCCCCCCACTTAACTGGGGTTAAACTATTAATGGCGCCATAGTCTGTTCTCCCTTGCAACTAGCCAGCTTTTTAGTTTTAGCACTCCTCTGTTTCTTTGATCTCAGCACTTGTTCAGAACTCATTGTAAGCACTAAATAAGTTACAAATTACTACAGCACTCAACTTTCCTCACTTGTCTAGAGGAAAACAGTTTTTAGTACTTAATAAATAAGCACCTATTCAGGCATGTCTAAAGGTCAGCTCCCGGTGCTTTCTCCTATCTACCTGATGAATCTGGACATCTTGGGACAATGCAGCAATTGCCTCATGTACACAGACAACCCTCACCTCCTACCACCCAAGACTATGACCTGTGAGAGATGCACTTATATAGCCAAACTGGAAGCAAAGCTTTCTTCACCAAAGACTGGCCTAGACAGTCAAGAGGAGAAGGTAAACACTTGCACCGCACCGCACTCATCACATAGTCCCTCAAAACCTACACCACCAAAACACACACAAAGAACCACAAAACACACACCTATATTCGCGGAGGCTCTCAGTACAAATCTGCCCAAACAACAGAGACCTCCAAAGCAGAAATGCAAGTAACCTCCACCCCCCAACACAACCCAAATGACACATAGTCCACATACTCAGTGTGCCACTGAACTACAGCCCATAAGGCATAATGTACCCAACACTCTAGTCATAGGTGACTCTATAGTCAGGCACACTGATGTTCCACTCACCAGGCTAAACAAGGAAAAAGTTACTGTCAGCTGCCTGTCAGGTGCCAAGATCCGCCACATAACACAAGCACTCAGGTCACTCTACAACAAGTACAAATATGACTCTGCCATTGTCCATGTTCATAGGTTCATAGGTTGGTACTAGGCTATCAGCCCTAGGGCCTATACAAGCCTAGCCATAACAATTCCCTGGCTATTTCTTCCCACACTATTTACTTCCCTGGACCCTGTCTAGCAGGATGACTGACGTGATCCCTGGGGTGAATTTCCTTTCTCCCATCCAATCGTCAAGGTTTCTTTTGAAGAGGGCCAAAGAGGCACTATGCTTGACATGTATGGGCAATCTGTTCCAGAGTCTGGGGAGTCTCTGGGTCAGGAACCTATCCCTCCAGCATGTTTTGTTTATTGTGATGACAATGTTTAGATCCCTGGAGCATGTGGCTCTGAGGGATTGGGATTTCTTTAAGTGTAGCATGTCCAACAGCTCTGGGTTTGACATGGCCTTGTATGTTAAGCAGAGATCGCCTCTGAGTAGACGATATGCGACAGAGTATAGCTGGAGCTTTTTAAGGCGGTCAACATAGGGCATCTGCTTTAGGCCTGTGATTCTTTTAGTGAGGTATTTCTGTGGCCTTTCCAGTTGTTGCAGATGTCTTGCGAGGTACATACCAAATGGGGCGTTGTATTCTATATTGGGTCTAATGAGGGGTGAGTACAGTGGGACAATGACCTCCTTTTTTCTGGATGAAAAGCCCTTAGTGATGAGGTGTGCCACATAGAAGGATTTCCTGACTGTTGTGGCAATGTGGTTATTGAAGGTGAGACTACTGTCCACCTGTGTCCCTAAGTCTCTTATCACACTTTTAGTGTTTAGTGTACTGCCACCTATATGGTAATTCATGGATACATGTTTTTTCCCAAAGGGGATAACTATACATTTCTTGGCATTGAGCTTGAGCCCATGGCTCTGGCACCAAGCATCTGTTTTTGTAAGGTCCTTTTGTAGAGTATCCACATAATTTGGGGATTCAATAATGGCTCCCAGTTTGCAGTCATCTGCGAACTTTGTTAGCCAGAGTCCCTTTGTGTTGGCCTGTACTTCAGAGAAATAGATGCCAAACAAGAGCGGTCCCAGGACTGAACCCTGAGGTACTCCACTTGTCACTTGTCTGGAGCTAGATTTGGAGGCGGCTACTTTTACAGTGTGGGTTCTATCAGTAAGCCAGTTAGCAACCCATTGGGTGACATAGGGATTAATGCCCAGCCTAGTAAGTTTATCTATGATTCCAGAGTGGGGGATGGTGTCAAAGGCCTTGGCAAGGTCTAGATAGGCTGTGTGGACCATCTTACCCTTGTCCATGGCTCTGGAGACTGATTCGAAGAAGTCAATCAGGTTCAGGAGACAAGATCGGCCCTTCACAAACCCAAACTGAGTGGTGTCCAGTGTTTGAAGGTTGCCAATGTCTTTGTTTATAAGTTCCATGATAATACGCTCCATTGCCTTGCAGATAAGGCTCGTCAGACTGATGGGACAGTAGTTTCCGGGATCCAAGGTGGATCCCCCCTTGTGGAGTTGGTGTGAATGACCTGAGATATACCTCCCTGGACTACATGAAAAGAGACATGGAGGAGCTCTCCAATCTTGTAGCCCAGGCCGGTATGACCCTAGCCCTGAGTAGCATCCTGCCATCACCCAGAATGACACCACAGTACAAGGACAAAATGATTGACTTTGACAATTGGCTAAGCTTCTGGTGTCATTCTAAGGGAATCCAGTATCTGTCTGCCTGGGATGACATGATCGACAGACCACGCTGCTTTGCCAGAGATGGCCTGCACCTGTCACCCTTGGGATTCCGGATACTGGCAAAGGCTCTTGCCACCCCTACAGTGCCTTTTTTAGGCAAGGTTCAAATGACAAATTCACCACCGTAACAGGT
The DNA here is from genome assembly GCF_019279795.1 of Protopterus annectens. Lineage (NCBI taxonomy): Eukaryota > Metazoa > Chordata > Ceratodontiformes > Protopteridae > Protopterus > Protopterus annectens. Next base: position 1,868,446,223 of record NC_056737.1, read on the forward strand.
ACAAGCAAGCAAAATATGAGGGTAATGCTACTCAATGCTAGAAGACTAAACCTCAAAATGCACTCACTCGAGGCACTCCTTAAAATGGAGAACATTGACATCTGTGCAGTGACAGAAACTTGGTTCATAGCTCCAGAGAGCACCCCTGTGTTACCAGGCTATAATTCATACCACACCTTTCGGCCACCAAACCCGGACCGAAACACTAAAGGTGGAGGCGTGTCCATATTCATTAAGGATATCCACACCTCCAAGATAGTTGCTCAGCATAATGCATCCGAGATTATCCAAGTTCAACTAACTCTGGGCAAAACTGCAATCCAGATTGTAGCTTGCTACAGACCCCCCAACCATGCCCCAGGATTCCCACTCCTCTTTTCTTGATACACTGGAAAATATTAAGGTACAACCCAACACTCTAATAATGGGTGATTTCAACTACCCTATCATTAACTGGGAAAACTACTCATGTACCAACTCTTTTGCTCAACGTTTTCTGGAAATCAATTCCAACACTTTCGATCAACTTATCCACACCCCCACCAGGGGCGTCAATACCCTAGACCTGGTCATCACCAACATGGGTGACCGGTGTTCCACACTAGAGGTCAGCTCCTCGTTGGTCAGATCCGACCACAAGCTAATCACCCTAGACATCCCGCTCCCACCGTAAAAAATTTCTCCAAAGCCAACTTCACGCTTCTTAAGGCAGAAGTGGCAAACTTCACGACACCCATGCAGATGGACAATAGAGGTACGACTGCTGAATCCTACACAAATGCACTTTATAAGCACTTACATGAGTGCATGGATCATGCTATCCCTAACAGAACCAAGATGCTATCCTCCAAAAAAAGGAAGCCAATCTGGTGGTCTTCTGCCATAAACAAACTCTACAACAGAAGAAAGAAACTGTTTGAAAAAAGAGTAAAATACCACGATTGGAAGAACTCCCTAGTCAGCCTTAGTAAGAAGCTGAGATCCCTCATAAAATCCTCCAAAGCTAGTTATGAAAACAAAATTGCCACTGATTCTAAAGACAACCACAAAGCATTATACAGCTATGTCAAAAATCTCCATGGCAACACTCAGATCTGCTCTGAGTTACAGCACAATGACACTAAATATACAAAACCAACTGATATTGCCAACATCCTGGCAGATAGGTTCAGTGCTAACTTTACCCCCCTCTCACCCCCTAAATGGCCCATCTTTATACCGGAAGAATGCAAAGTTCCTGTAATCACGGCTGCACAGGTAAAAGCTTCACTCTCCAAAGCCAAGAACACAGCATCCATGGGACCTGACAACATCCCAGGCTGCCTTCTACATGAACTACAGAATGAACTGGCACCCCCACCTAAGTACCATGTTCAATCATAGCCTCACCTCAGGCTTTCTGCACATTGAATGGCACACAGTGACAGTTATCCCACTCCACAAAGTGGGGGGCCACAACAAACCCCGGGAACTACCGCCCCATTAGCCTGACGAGCCTCGTCTGCAAGGCCATGGAACGTATCATCATGGAATGCATAAACAAAGACATTGGAGATCACCAAACACTGGACCCCACACAGTTTTGGTTTGTAAAAGGCAGATCATGTCTCCTAAACCTGATAGACTTCTTTGAAGTGGTCACCAAAGCCATAGATGAGGGTAAGGTGGCTCACGCAACCTATCTAGATCTCGCCAAGGTGTTCGACACCATCCCCCACTCTGGAATTATAGATAAACTCAATAAACTAGGTATAAACCCCTATGTCACAAGATGGGTTGCCAACTGGCTTACTGACAGAACTCACATCGTGAAAGTAGCAGACTCCAAATCAGAGAAATAGCGAACTTGACTCAACTAAACTCCACCAATGAAGAAAGCGGAGAACTCAGTAGGCAAAACCACGTCAGATTTTAATGCTATTAAAACCAAAAACACACAGCACGAACACTTGGTAATGAATCCTGTTTGCACCAAAACATGAACGCCTTCCCAATACAAGCGTTTTCGTCCAAATGGACTTCATCAGATAAACCAATTATTCAATCTAGATTCATCTATTATACACAATTAAAAACATTTTAACCAATCCATTTCAAGAATATAAATTCAAATCTACAAATCAAACCTTCAAACTGCTTAATAATTTATTATGCTCTCCTTTTTTAGTGACTTTGGATGTCATTGAATTTATCATAAAACTGTTTAAAAATTGTTTAAAAATTGCTTCCTCATAATAAATATTCATATAAATATATTTAAATATATTAAATATATCCAAATCAGACTTCAGATCAGTGACAAGTGGAGTACCACAGGGTTCAGTCCTGGGTTACCTCCTGTTTGGTATCTACTTCTTTAAAGTACAGGCTAACACAGAAGGTCTTCGGCTAACTAAATTTGCAGATGACTGCAAACTAGGAACCATAACTGAAACTCCTAATGATGTGGACATCCTACAAAAGGGCCTCACTGAGACAGATGCCTGGTGTCAAAGACATGGTCTCAAGTTCAATGCCAAAAAGTGCATTGCCATCCCCTTTGGTAAAAACTCTGTACCAATGAACTATCACATAGGCGGTAGTCTACTTAACACCGAAAGTGTGATACGAGACCTTGGGACACAGGTGGACAGTAGTCTCTCCTTTGATAATCACATCACCACAGTGGTCAGGAAATCCTTCTACATGGCACACCTCATCACAAAAGGTTTCTCATCCAGAAAAAAAGAGATCATTGTTCCCCTCTACTCATCACTCATTAGACCCATTATAGAGTATGACGCCCCTTTTGGTATGTACCTCACAAGACATCTACAACAACTGGAAAGGCTGCAAAAATACCTCACAAAGAGGATTACTGGCCTCAAACAGATGCCTTACGCATACCGTCTCAAAAAACACCAGCTTTACTCCATCGCATATCGCCTACTCAGAGGCGATCTCTGCCTAACATACAAAGCTATGTCAAACCCAGAGCTTTTGGACATGCTCCACTTAAAGAAATCCCAATCCCTCTGAGCTACACGCTCTAGGGACCTAAACCTTGTCACCACAATAAACAGAACATGCTGTAGGGATAGATTTCTATCCCAGAGACTTTCCATACTCTGGAACAGACTACCTATATTTGTCAAACAGAGCTCCTCATTAACATTATTCAAGAAAAATCTTGATGATTGGATGGGTAATAGGAATTTCACCCCAGGGATCACTTCTGTGGTTCTGTTTGACAGGGGTACAGGAAAATAATTTTCTTGGGTGGCAAAAGCCAGGATACCTTTATGGCTAGGCTTGTATAGGCCCTAGGGCCAATAGCCTAGTACCTACCTATGAACCTAATATGAGTTACATGTGATTTTATTTTTTGACTAGATTAAATGTGTGAAAATGGGGTTGACAGGAAAGTGGTGAACTGGGGGACAAACAGAGGAGAGGACACAGGGGAAAGAATAGAGGAATTTGCAGGAAAGTAGTGGAACAGAACTATAGATATCTACTTCTTCGCAGCATAAATGTAGAAGTATAGCCCCAATTTGCTGAAAATTGACTGTCACCACACCAAGGGTAGATGACAACAGCAGAATCATGTTGCACAGCTACTTGTAGCAAATCAAGTGTGCCAAGAAGACACATGGGTGAAATGCAGAGCTATTTATGGATTGTTTTTTTTGTGGGACAGTTGCCCATTTTTTGCTTTTTTAACTTTCAAACAGAGATGAATGTTGGGGAAGGGACTTAGGACTGTGATTGTCAGATAGGAAGGTTAGGTGAGGAAGCAGGTGCAGACATACAGGACAAACAAGACAGACAAGGATGAGGATAAAATGTTGGTGGACACCATGACTGCGGATTGGTAGGGGGCATTTGAGGCATACCCAATTCAAGCCTTAGATCAATGTGAATCTAGTCCTCATCCTCAGAACTGTCATCATTATCTCCTGTCTCAGTTTCCTGTGTCAGTGTTATCATGGCATCATCTTGGCAATATGACAAAGCACCTTTTATACATGGCCAATTTGGGCACCGTGGACCCTTTCCATTATACCCTCCACCAGCCCTGTCAGCTCTTGGCAGGTGACAAAATCACCAACTCCATTAATACTACTCCTGGAGGGTACCAGTGCACCAACTGCCAGGGCATAGCTACCTGAAGCAGATAGGGAAGGTAGGGCAGGGGTTACAGAGGGAGCTCTGACAGCTTGGACCCCTGAAGTGCTGGATGTCAGTGCTGCAACCTGTGGAGGGATGGCAGGCTGATCCACTGTGATCAGTGTACCTCTCTGTGCTGCATACCATTTTTTTCAAGCAGAAATGTATGACAACAGAGCAAATGTCAAGCGATATCTGTGCAGTAACTGAGACCTGGTTCAAGGCTCCAGAGAGCACCCCTGCAATACCAGGCTACAACTCTTACCACACTTTTCGGCCACCAAACCAGGATCAAAACACTAAAGGTGGAGGAGTGTCCATATTCACCAAGGATATTCAAGGCTCCAGAGAGCACCCCTGCAATACCAGGCTACAACTCTTACCACACTTTTCGGCCACCAAACCAGGATCAAAACACTAAAGGTGGAGGAGTGTCCATATTCACCAAGGATATTCACAGCACCAGGTTAGCTGCCCGACACAATGCGTCTGAAATTCTCCAGGTGCAACTAACACTAGGTAAGACTGCAATCCAAATTGTAGCTTGCTACAGGTCCCCCACCATGCCCCAAGATTCTCACTACACATTTCCAAACATACTGGAAAATATTAATATACAACCAAACACCCTAATACTGGGTGATTTCAACTACCCTGCCATTAACTGGGAAAACTACTTGTGTACCAACACCTTTGCCCAACGGTTCTTGGAATTCATAAATTCCAATGCCCTGGATCAACTAATCCATAGTCCCACCAGGCTCCAATATCCTAGACCTGGTCATTACCAACATAGGAAATCGATGCTCCACACCTATGGTCACCCCCTCGTTGGTCAGGTCAGACCATAAGCTAATCACCCTTAACATCCACATCCCACCCCCACCCCCCAGTAAGGAAACCTCCATAAAAAACTTCTCCAAAGCCAACTTCATGCTACTCAAGTCAGAAGTTACAAACTTCATGACAACCATGCAGATGGGAACTGAAAGTTCAACTGCTGAGTCCTACACTAATGCACTGTACAAGCACATCCACTCATGCATGAATCGTGCCATCCCAAATAGAACCAAGATGCTCTCCTCCAAAAAAAGGAAGCCAATCTGGTGGTCCCCTGCCATAAACAAACTTTACAACAAAAGGAAGAAACTGTTGCAGAAAAGAGGAATATCCCAGGATGCAAAAAACTCCCTTACCAGCCTCAGTAAGAAGCTGAGATCCCTCATAAAATCCTCCAAAGCTAGTTACGAAAATAAAATTGCCAAAGATTCCAAAAACCACAAGGCATTCTATAACTATGTCAAGAATCTAAATGGCAATGCTCAGATCTGCTCTGAGCTACAACAGAATGGCATTAAATATACTGATCCCAAGGATATTGCTAATATCCTGGCAGATCGATTCAGTGCCAACTTCACCCCACTCTCACCCCCTAAATGGCCCATCTCAATACTGGAAGATTGCCAAGTTCTGGTTATAACGGCCATACAGGTGAAAAACACACTCTCCAAAGCTAAGAATACAGCATCCATGGGACCAGATGACATCATGGGCTGTGTACTACATGAACTACAAAATGAACTGGCACCTCACCTAAGTGTCATGTTTAATCACACCCTCAACTCTGGCTTCATGCCCACTGGGTGGCGCACAGCTACAGTTATCCGACTTCACAAGGGGGGATCCACCTTGGATCCCGGGAACTACCGCCCTATCAGTCTGACGAGCCTAGTCTGCAAGGCCATGGAACGTATTATCATGGAACTTATAAACAGAGACATTGGCAACCTTAAAACACTGGACCCCACCCAGTTTGGGTTCCTGAAGGGCCGATCTTGTCTCCTGAACCTGATTGACTTCTTTGAGTCAGTCTCCAGAGACGTGGACGAGGATAAAGCAGTCCACACAGCCTATCTGGACCTCGCCAAGGCCTTTTAAACCATCCCCCACTCTGGAATCATAGATAAACTTACTAAGATGGGTATTAATTCCTATGTCACTTGATGGGTTGCCAACTGGCTTACTGACAGAACCCACACTGTAAAAGTAGCTGACTCCAAATCCAGCTTCAGACAAGTGACAAGAGGAGTACCTCAGGGTTCAATCCTGGGACCTCTCTTGTTTGGCATCTACTTCTCTGAAGTACAGGCCAACACTAAGGGACTCTGGCTAACAAAGTTCGCAGATAACTGCAAACTGGGAGCCATTATTGAATCCCCAAATGATGTCGATACTCTACAAAAGGGCCTTACAGAAACAGATGCTTGGTGCCAGAGCCATGGGCTCAAGCTCAATGCCAAGAACTGTATAGTTATCCCCTTTGGGAAAAAACATGTACCTGTGAATTACCACATAGGTGGCAGTACACTAAAAACCAAAAGTGTGATAAGAGACTTAAGGACACAGGTGGACAGTGGTCTCACCTTCAATAACCACATCACCACAACAGTCAGGAAGTCCTTCTATGTGGCACACCTCATCACTAAGAGCTTTTCATCCAGAAAAAAGGAGGTCATTGTTCCACTGTACTCACCCCTCATGAGACCCATTATAGAATACAACGCCCCATTTGGTATGTACCTCTCAAGACATCTGCAACAACTGGAAAGGCTGCAGAAATACCTCACTAAAAGAATCACAGGCCTAAAGCAGATGCCCTATGCTGACCACCTTAAAAAACTCCAGCTATACTCTGTCACATATCGTCTACTCCGAGGCCATCTCTGCTTAACATACAAGGCCATGTCAAACCCAGAGCTGTTGGACATGCTACACTTAAAGAAATCCCAATCCCTCAGAGCTACACGCTCCAGGGATCTAAACCTTGTCATCACAATAAACAAGACATGCTGGAGGGATAGGTTCCTGACCCAAAGACTCCCCAGACTCTGGAATAGACTGCCCATACATGTCAAGCAGAGCACCTCTTTGGCCCTCTTCAAAAGGAACCTTGATGACTGAATGGGAGAAAGGTAATTCGCCCCAGGGATCATGTCAGTCACCCTGCTAGACAGGGGTCCAGGGAAGTAAATAGTGTGGGAAGAAATAGCCAGGGAATTGTTATGGCTAGGCTTGTATAGGCCCTAGGGCCGATAGCCTAGTACCAACCTATGAACCTATGACATACCACATACAATTGCAATAGTTATTAGGTTTACAATAAGACCTGATGCATGTGGACCCAGTGGCTGTCTGAGGTGAGTTAATCTTTCTTGGTGTGCCTCCCTGTTTGCTGCAATGTCTTCAGCAGCCATACAATAGAGAAAAAGAGAAGAAACATGAAAACATATTGAATCACAGTCTTGGCTGTATCCTGCATTCTATATCATTTAATGTTGATGGCTCAGTATACTTACACAACTGAGGCATGGTAGCAGTTCTAAACTCATCCTCGCATCAGCTAAGGAGGTCCTTCTTGCACTATTTCAAATCACTATAGTGGTGGTGTCAATTGACTCCAGTGTGTGGGATACCAGTTGCACTGGAGATGGCTTTAGCTACCCTGTTCCATTCCTCAGTTTTATACTGAGACCCAGTATAGTCCATCTTCAGCAGCCTATGGCTATAGCATTTCATAAGATGTGCCACAAAAATCCTGGACTCCTCAAAAACACACCTCTGTGCTCTATATTCCACACCATCATCTCATGCACCAGCCATGTTTGCAGAAGTCATGCAGCAATTATATGTCTGAATTGGCACCAAATTCCAATCTCACATTTAACAGCAACTGTGCAAATACGCACAACCATGCCAGCTGCATTTTCATGATGGAAAGCACAGAGAGGCATTGGCAAACACAAAGGAAGGTAGTTTATGAAACAGCAATGAAGGTCTGAAACATGGCAGTGATATTTGCTTTGTGTGATGCTCAGCCTATTCACACTTTTTTAGATGGTCAACACTAACAGCCTCATTGCCTTGGGTTGTAATCCTTGGTGTTTTTGAGGTTATAAAGGGTGACATGGCACATAACTTTCTGGAATTATACACTGTAAAAAGCAAGTTGACCAATATAGGAATCAAACCTAAGGATGAAACAATGCATACATTTCAATCAATGTAATTATTTATCAGTGCTACAGGAGAACTCCTTTTTAACCATGTTCTTTACAGATAAACTACATTCAGTATAAATGAAGATATATGTCAAAGAGGCTTGTAAATGTGTGACTCTAGGAAGTCCTGTTAAATGTATTTGCATGAAAGAGGGAGTAGGCTGCCCAAATCAAATGTTTCACTTTCACTTCTGCACTGTGCACCACTCAGCAGTGAGCAAGTGCAAAAGGCAAGAAACAGAAAAAAAAATCTGGTGAAAGTATGTCATAAATATTGAGTAATCATTTCTGCATTCCCCTTTCATAGTATGGATTTGAACCCCAAAGCAACTCTATTATGGGTCCAAAGTACCTGCATTTACAGCTTCTGCCACAGAAAGAAGTATACATCTTATGTGCATCATTCACTCATTTGTAATACCATGCAGTGGTGACAAAACTGTGTTAATGAAGATCACAGAAATGTAATTGTTCACTTTTTCTTTCAACTGTGAGCCCTGTTCGCTACTGCTAAGTAGTGCTGTCATTACACAGGCACAAAACCCCCCATATATAACAAATAATATTCCACACAACAAAACATGAGCCTTATTTTCATATCGGTTGCAAACATCCAAAGCAGTACGTGGTCTTCAAGCTAGATTTACCACCCTGCATTCTATTTCCAGTTTCTTTAAAAACATTTCTTTTAATCCGTGTGTTACAAGAGCACTCAGGTACAATGTAGAATTTCTTCCCTTACTGCTGTTCGAAGTGCTGTAGCAAAGTGCACTTGTGCCACTGTGACATGCGCTACGTATGGCATGCCAAATAAAATTTCTCAGTTTGTACCTTGGCAGTGGACTCTCCTTCACTACTTCGAAAAGCTGCCACTCAACAGTGTGCTTTGCGAAAATGAGTGCAAATGAGGAACACAAAAAAAATTGTCAGTCGAAACAAATATCAGGGGATAATAATGAAAATGCAGGATTGTGAAGTTTCCTATATCTGTGTGTGTGTTGGTCTGTTACAACCTGATAATATGCAGGAAATATGCATTAACTCTATAAGACAACACACTATCTGGATTTGAACCCTCAGTTCAGTGTAATAATAACAAACAGTTGTGTTTTTTATCACTCTTTGCCAACACAGGATCAGAAAATGTTATTTTCTCATTTGCTTTAATATGTTTTGATACAGAAGACAAGACAGAGGTCTTCCTTTAAGAGCCTATACAGCTATATACATGAACAGGCTTTGTAATTGTGACCACAGGGACAACATGTATATGTATAATACTGTAGTATAATAACTCAATAAAACTATGTAGAATAAAATAAATCATCTAGATATATTTTTAGGAACATCTGTGGGTTTTTTGAGTGTTTTGAAGTGTCTAGCGAGATACATGCCAAACGATACATTATATTATATAATGGGTTTAACCAGGGTAGAGTAAAGAGTGACAATAACTATCTTGGTTTTAGATGAGATGCTCTTTGTGTTTAATTCTGAAATATAGAAAGATTGTCTTACTACAATTGCTATATAACGATCAAAGGAGAGGAAACTATCAATCCAGGTGCCCAATTCCCTCATTACAAACTGACTAGAGAGTGGATGTGTCATTGATACAGCAGGTTGTAGGAATTTGTTATTTTCTGAAGTAGATGATAGAGCATTTCTTAGCATTTAATTTAAGCCCTTTTTCAGTGCACGAGTATTTAATGCATGTTAGTTCCATTTGAAGGGCATTTTATCATTGGTTGATTTAACTACTACACCCAGCTTGCAATCATCAGCAAACTTAATCCCCTTGGGATCCTTGTTGTCAGTCATTAGGTCAGAGAGAAACAAAAAGCACCCAAAAGAAGAGAGCCTAGTATGGAATCTTGAGGAATGCCACTTGTCACTATTCCTTTGCTAAGGAGGCATCACTGACAACAAGTGTGCTATCCTGGAGCCAGTCTGTACCCCCTCTTAACACATAAGAATCATTGAGGAAGGTCATTAGCTTATTAGCAATCCCATCATGTGTTTTGGTGTCAAATGCCTTTGCCATTTCCAAGCAGACAACATGAATAGTGTGACCACTGTCCAGTACCTCCATGACCTTTTCTCAGCATGTCCCTCCAGATCCTTTAAATCAAATGCAAATAGCACTGGATCTGGAATTTGAAGAAATAAATAATTAATTGGGTTCCACCTCACCAAAAGATATATGATTCTTTACAAGATTTTGCATAATTCTTTAAAGGATAGCATCTGAAAATCCTTCAATCAATTTACACCAGTTAAAAAGTTCAGAAAGTTGATCTGATGGGTCTGCTTCCATTTCCAAGTCAAGGAAGTCCAGATGGCTTCACTAGATGTGAGGGATACTCATCTACGTGATTCTTACCCGCCTAACTCATAAGAAGATCCTAAGAATATCAGGTGGTATGCTTCCTTTGTCAGTTTGCAGTTCTCATCTTTACATTTTTTGCAGTTCTAAGTATTTTCACAAAACGTCCTAGTTCAAGTCTTTGCTTTCATAAGAACTTAAAAAAAAACATTTTGTCTCTCTCAAAGGTTACATACCTTTCTCTGCTCCGAGTAAACTTGTTGGGAAAAGAGTTCTACATCCAATCTGTCCTGCAGCTATCCTACATCTGTGTACTTACCTGTGGCTATCCTAGATCTGTGTACTACTCCTCAGTGAACTATCCCCTGCATCTGCTTCTTTAAGAACTAAGATCTGATCTGCAACTTTGCCTGAAGTGTGTTTGATTCAGCTACAACTTTTTTAACAAGGCACATACCATCCCCCCTTAAGTAACAGGCTGTTTTCAAGCAAACAAATACCTCCCCTTAAAAAAAAAAAAAAAAAAAAAAGAAAATATCTATCTTTCTATTATTTTGAAGCAACTTACTTTAAATGTTGAAAGTCTAAAACATCTTTTATGTTTTCCATGATTGTGGGAGTTGCTTACGTACCCTTGCTGTAACTCTTTGTTTTTGACACATACTGCTTGATATTTTATTATAATTATTTTTTTTCTGAAAGCTAAATAGTTATAGTGTCACACACACTGATTGTGGTCTCTTTTTGCTATATTCACCTGGCTGCAAGAGATCTGGTAACCCTGATAATCCCTGAGTCTTCTGTGCTTGCTCAAATTTGATTAAACATGCAGAGTGATTTTATGCCCACTTCACTCCCTGTCCACCCCACAGCTCCCCAGCCACATCCTGGCCTCCTTCATTTGTTCAGCCTCATCCCCAGCTCCCCCTCCCACTTAAAAACTATACCCCACTTTCCTCCATAACAGAACACATGCTGAATTTGCATATGCCATTAGATTTATTGTTTAAAAAATGCCAAAGAAAACATCTTCCCTCATGTTCTCCTTCATATTACTACTGCCCATGTCATCCAAGCACTCACCAGTCTCAGCCCTGTTCACCTCATACAAATGCATTTCAATACTATTTACCCTAAAGTCATTATACTCTGCACTCTAGCATCCATTACTAATACAAACCCATCTACGTTCCTCCCCTCCACTGCTATCCTATGAACTCCTCATCTCATTCTGTACTTACACAATTCTTCTACTACAGCTGGCATCCATTTACCATTAAACACTCCCTAAAACTTTCCAAATTCCTTAAAAGGTTCACACCCATACTCCTCCTCTTACATAACAACAGTGAGTAAAATCCAGGTCTATGTACCTTGTCCTGCTTCCTTATTAATGCACAAAGCATTCAAAATAAAGCAGACCAGCTAAGCTCTGTTATCTCTATTCACAATCCCCAAATCCTGGCTTAAACCACAGGAGCCCTCCATGTACCATTTCTTCCCAGGTTACAATTACTTTATTGACGCCAGGTCAGGATTAAAGCAAGGAAGAGGTACTCTCCTTTTCAATTCAGGTATCAAAATACATCTCCTTGCTCAAGGTAATGTCTCCTCAGTTTCCTTTCCAAATTAGTTACTAACACCAATCCACTCTCCATTAAGCTCTCTGATTCTTCTAGCTGCTGCCAATCTCCATCCTCTTTCTTCATTAAAAAAGCCGAATAATCTACTCAAGGTCTTAATTTCCTGTGTTCAGAACATCAAAAATCTTATTCTTCTTGGTGACTTTAACCTCAACCTCCTTTATCCATTACAAAACTGCATACTTGAACTTCTCAATTTTATTAATCTCACACAAGCTGTCTCTGACTCCACCAGACCCAATATTTCCTCATTATATCACTCACTGGTTGATCTAATAATCAGACATAACCACAGTTATTTCTGTCTACCATCCCAACCTAAGTGATCACTGTCCTATAAACTATAACATCCACCCTGATGCCAAAAAGCCACCTTCAAACCTCATTACATTCTGATATAATTTTCAAACATTACTAAACTAAAATATATATATTCAATTCTTAACTGGCACTCTATATCCTCCTTCTCAGAACCTAACAATGTTGTCTAGCTCTTCACCTAACTTCTCTTTAGACTTATTCTTCCCTATAGTCACAACACTGTATAAACCTAAGAAAAACAACTGATTCACTTATGAACTTAAAACTTTCAATCTCTCAGAGACAAAGTGTGGCACACCTGCTAGTTTGACCCAACTCCTTCTACCAGACAGCACTACACTCTCCTCAGAAACCTGTCCAAACAAGCAATTAGACATCATAAGAGCCATCATATGAGAAGACATCAGTTAAACCTTTTTCACTCCCCTATACAATTCTGGACAGAGGTCAATCAGTTAACAGGTTATAATACTCCTCCTGATATTTAATCTTTTTTTCTCTTCCCTCTCATCCTCATACTTTAGTACTCACTTCTCTACCCTCCCCTCCATTAGCTTATATACTTGACTCTCTCACTGAACCTCTCCCTCATTTCCCCCATATATTCCCTTTTTCTAATTTAAAAATATTGTAACGAAAGGCATTATTTCCTTTTTAAAACCTAAAACTTGACTCATGTGCAGGGACAGATACCCTCTCCCCCTGGTTCATATTCCAACATAGGGAGTACATTGTTACTACTCTGGTACATATCTACAACCTTTGCTTAACTCAAAATGGTATACCCAATACATGGAAATCATCAAAAATCCAACCTCTTCCCAAAAAATCTAACCCCAAGCTGCCCAGTGATTACCACCCAATCTCCATCCTCTCAGTAATGGGAAAATCTTAGAAAAAGTGGTCTATAATCAACTCTAAAATGACATAATTCAATACTACTTTCTCTCTTCCAACATAGTTCCTGGTCAAGCCACAGCACTTCCACTGTACTTTGGACCTTCACTGATCACATCCTTTTGGCTATGGACAAAAGCCTCCTTACAAGATAAATATTTATAGAATTATCAGAGTCGTTGACCTGGCTGATCACCCAGTCTTACTTAAGCACTCACTGAAATTGGGATTAACCCTGACACTATTTCCTGGTTCCAAAATTACCTATCAAATTGACATTTCTCAGTAAACTTTAACAACAATACACCAGCTACTGTTTCCTTACATAAAGGCTCCAAACTGGGCCTCTTCTCTTCTCCATTTTTATAAGTAAGTTTACATTTTACCTTCCCCAACTTCTGGTTTTACTATGCATTGATAGCATGTTATCTTCCACTCTAACCACACAAACCACTTAGTTCAACATGATTTGTACAACAATTCCTTTTCCCTCATTAATTGATTGAGTAACAAAAAACTATTACTTAACTTTTCAAAAACTAAAATTATGTTCTTTGGAACCTCAATGAAAAGGCAAAAGAGCCCCAACTAACTTCTTATTGTTGACCACTTCAGTAATGCCACTGAGCAGGTTAACACCTTCAGGTACCCAGGACTCTGGCTTGATACCTCACTTAACTTCCACCTTCATCTCAAAAATACCAAGAAAAGGATAAACTCCGTACATATTTGGCCCAACAAATCTCCTCTTTCCTCTCCTATCCAACAAGAAATGCTATTGGCAAACGGATTCTTGTACCCCAGCTTGAGCACTGCATACATCTTGTAGCATCTGCCTCTAAAACAAACAAAAAAAAAACTCTACCACCATCCTTTGGAAAAGAAATCACTGTTCTGAGGTTTTGATGTTGTAAGCTTTCGCTTACATGGAGTCGATTAATTATCATTTGCTTTTGTAAGCGTGCAATAATATAATATAGACCCCCCCTTTCCACCCTTGGACCCAAGCTCTGAAGGGATCTTCCCTTAAATTGTACAAACTTCTCTAAGTAGTACTCCTTTTGGGCACAACATAAAGAACATTTCACAGCACAAGCTGCTTGCAAATGCTCTGCTTCTGGCCACATAACCTAGTCTTCCTAGTCTCTGACACACACTGCCTATCATTTTCATTGCAGAATGTCCTCTCTAATTCCTAGCATGTTGTTACTCTAACTTGTGTGAATATTGGACTTAGTGATTTCTTTTTTTACTCAAAAATTTTATTGAGAAGTTTTTTTAATTCATATTACATAATGTTAAATAGAAATAGATTCATACATATTAATTTAATCAACCATAAAAAAAGAAGAAAAACAGAACATATCAAACCAAAAAGCAATAAAACTATTTATAAGGGTGTCCAAGAAAACATATACATCATAGTTTTCAGATTAAAAATCTGATTCAAACAATATTACAGTCAGTTTTTTTAAGTATCTTCATGACTTTTATCCAAGCATTATAATAAAAAGTGATTCTTTCAGTGCTTGTCTTGATTGTAGCTATTTCCATTAAAGAAATTTTAAGAGTGATGTTCTTGAATTCTATAAATGTAGGAGAAATCTTGCTCTTCCAATTTGCAGTAACAGTTTTATGGGCAATGGCTAATAAGATCCAAAATAATGAATATTTACATTTAGGAACACATTTAGAAATAGGGGCATTACACAAAATCAGTGATTTGGTCAACTGAAAATTATCATTAAAAATAGTTTACAAAAATGTATTTTTTTTTTCAAAATGGTCTAAGTAAATTACATTCATCAAATGTGTTGTCAGTTAGCTTTCACATTTAGTTTGCATCTTCAACATCTTATTTCTTGATTAAACATTAGTTCCATTTTATGTGGTATAATATAGATTCTATGAATATATTTCCAAGAAAATAATTTCCACTGTAGAGAAAAAGATGTTTGTATTGAAGAAATTAAGATAAGTTTTTTTTATCATCCTTTGTAGGAGGGTGATTATTAATAGTTTTATAATAATCCCAATAACTTTCTTTAAAATTAGGTTTTGTATTTTTAATTAATTTATATATTTTTGAAAGGTAGAATTTTCCTTGAACTGTTTAGCTAACCATAATAATCAAAAATTCTATAGGAATCTTTTGCTTGGTTAATGAATACATTGAGTCAGTTTTAATTACAATATATTGCCTTATTTCTTGTAGTACCAACAACAGTTCATTATCTAGATTAAATTTGTTTATGAGTTGTTTCATATGAAGACTCCTTCCAGAATCCATTAACTGGTGCCAAAAAATTGTTTTTTTTCCTTTGAGAATAGTCATATTATTAATATTAAAAGTGTCAGTATTATTTGGTGTATTTGCAATTGGGAATAATAAAAAAAGACCAATCTTTGATATCTGGATTTCTATTTAAAAAGATTTTAAAAGTGGATATTATATTAGATATAGGTTTAGAAGATATATGTTTATTTCTATTACCTATAATACAATCTCTCACCATCCAATATAGTCTATTTGGCAGTATATTTGTGTATTGAGACAATGATGAGAGATTTGATTCTAACCAGATTTGTTCTTGAATTTGTTTCCAGCTGGCTAAATATGAAGAATTTAACCATAAAGATAATATTTTGACAATAGATGATAAGCCATATATTTCAATGTCTGGAAGATTAATACCCCCTGTTTCCCATCTTTTAAATGACTATTTAACACAATTCTGGGTTTATTGGGATACCATAAAAACATTTAACATTAAGTTGTTAAATTGACATATATAAAGCATAGGGTGAGGTAGTAAGATAGGTTGAATATAGTATAATATAATATTTCTGGGAAAATAATAATTTTAATTTGAAAATATCTGTCCTCCATCGTAAAAAAAGAATGTATTCCATCTTGAAAAGAAATATTTAATTTTATTTAGGATAGTATTAAAGTTAACATTTAACATTTCATCTTGGTTTTATTTTCACTGAATTTAAGTTCAGAAATTCTCTGGAAAGTATCTATAATATATTAATGATCTATTTTACTATATAATGTCATGTATTCTGAGTGTTAATACTCTGTTGTGTGTTAGTTCATATTATTGTATGTATTGTGACTGTAAATACTCTGTATTGTGTTAGTTCACATTATGTGTTGTTTAATCTTGTTGCGGCTTTTCTCCTCAGGCCTTCACTGAAAATGGGCTCACCTTGGCGCAGTGGACCTTCCCAGTAGATAAATGCAAACAAAATAAATAAATAAATAAATAAAACATAAGTATATCAAATAATGTTTGTAATGAGTTATTATGATCTTTCAATGTCAATAAAATATCATCAGCAAATAGTTGAACTTTCAAAACTAATGTATCAGTAAAATGAATGACTTTGAGTTTATCCTAATACAATTAACAGGTGGCTCAATGACCAAAGCAAACAGCAAAGGAGATAAAGGACATCCATGTTTTGTACCCTTAGCAATTGAAATAGATCTAGATGTGCATGGCCAAATCTTAATAAAAGCTAAAGAATGTTCATATAAGTGTTTTATTAATTGAATAAACTCTTGTGAGAATGTACATTCTTTCAAAGCTAGGAATAGGTAATACCAGTGAACTGAATCAAAAGCACTGTTTATATCTAAACTTGCTATAGTTATATTATCTTCTTTGAGATTAATGTAATCAATTAATGTAAGAATTCTTTTGATGTTATCATATGTGTTTCTATCTTTTATGAATCCAGGTTGGTCTTCATCAATTAATAAAGGGATCAAATGTTTAATTTTACTAGCATATATAACCATACAAATTTTATAATTAATCACTTAAAACCACTAGACAAAGAACAGAAAACTTTGCACAGTGGCTCAAACCCCAGCAAAGAACCACACAATAATTTTTGCGCTTTCATTCCTTTTTAATAAAGTGGAACTTCTTTAGAAAAAACTAACATGAAAACTTTCACATTTAAATAACCCTCCAAAATGTTACATTACTTCTTTTAAAACATTACTTCCTGCTGTAACATTTGTAACATCACTTCCTTTTAAAGAAACATGCTAAGCCTGTTAAAAGTCCTTAAAGATACATACCATATATCCCATAATAAAAAACATTGAACATACAAAAATAATAAAAATGCATCAAACAGTTAAAAAGAAAAATGTAATAATAAAAACATATTTGCCAATAATGTTTTATCATATTTAAAACAATCATGTAACTTTAAGTTTCAACAAACATTTATTAAAGGCATATATTCTTTCTTTCATTAGATAACTGTTGAGGAGTAATCATTGACAAATGTTATTATGTTGTCATTAAATTTGACAAGAGAGTTTGACCAAGCAGACTTTAAAATGTTCTTTATCCTAGGAAGAATAAAATCTTACTATTATAAATCTTATTTTATTTGTCTTGCTGGATGTCAAGGGAGTATCTAAAGACCTGTGCTTTCTTTCAATCCCAAAAGAAAGGCAGTCTGGTAATTTTAAGATGTGAGGAATCCAGGATGTAAGGAAATTAACCATATTAATTCCTTCAATCATTTCAGGAAGTCCATAGATGTGCATATTACGTCTTAGAGATCTATATTCCAGATCATCTATTTTGTGTAATAAAGAAGTGTTTTGTTTTAATAAAAATTCCACATGATGCTCTTCTTCAGATACTCTGCCCTCTATATCATTTAATGATTCTTTGATGCCTGCAATCTGAGTTTTCTGGTATAAGACAATATCCTGCAGTTGTTTCATCTGTTTTTTACATTCATCTTTGAAAGTATCCAACTTATCCATTTTGTCAAACTTTATCGATAGATCTTGTATGCTGTTGAGTAGGGATTGTAATTCTTTCTTGAAAGACAAGTCTTGTGAATTGTGTTTAGAGTAGATCATATTGAAAAACTGTCAGAGTCCTTACTACTTGTAATTGACAGGAATTTCATAAAATAAAAGTTCAAAAATGAGATATAAACTTTAAGGCTTCTTAGTTGATGAAGTATTCCACAAATGACAAGTCCAGCATCTCAAACAGTTGAAAATTCCTTCCAGAAATATAATTTAGATAGGAGAGCTAAGAAAGAGCGCTGTTAGCTTGGCACCATCTTGGCCACACACCCCTACATAGTGGTTTCTGATGACTACCTTCTTAAATAAAGTTTTTTTTATTGTATATTAACTATATCTTTGTTTTAAGTGTGCTCTTTTATTGTATAAATTATTTTTATTTTTTCCACTGGATGTGTGTTCACATTCTAGGCTGAGACTGAAATTAGTCAAATGGGATAAATCCTCTACCCCAGTGAACAAACTGTAAAAGTAAATAAATGATGACTGATTATGTGCCTAACAGAACGGCATATCCTGAGCTCATTTTCTTGTAATTCATTTAAATACAATACTGAAAACAAATGTTTATAACTCTTGAACCATAAAAGCTACACAAAAAATGTAAATGTGAAAATTGTTCAACAGACATAGCTCTTTACAATGGTAAAAGTGTTGACATTGTATTTCAGAAGTATGATTTTATATTTGATAATCAACAAAGATACACATTTATTAAAAATAATTACAGTATCTCAGCAAACTTGCCATGTAGATAACTACTGTCTGTAGCTGATTTGTTTGTCTTGATGCCAGTTTCAAAATAAGACCTCAACCAGTATTTTGCTGTGTTTACTTAGATACTCATGGAGATATGAGCAGGATCATATTTCTCATAATCTGATAACCAAACAAAATATATCTCAGCACCTGTAACAGAGGTCATATGTCAGTGGATAGTCTGTGCAGACTAATGTGAGAGTAATTAAAAAAACATGAACTATATGAATATTCTCATAACCTAAGTAATAAAATATGAGGAAAGTCAGGGGCATTCTGTGCAATCAGGAAAAGCTTTCACTTTTTTTCACACAACCAGCAGCCAGAGGGTAAGTATTCCAATTTAAGTGACATAAAGGCTCACTAGCCCCAGAAAGCTAGACTTTAAAATGAAGTTACTTTCATCCATATCCATCCCACCTATTCCTTTATTGTGTGACTGTAATCCTTAATGAATTGCCAGACAACCAGAAATTTTATGAATTACAGCAACTATTGTCCAAATGTTTCAAATGTATCAGCAGTTCTGCTCACAATGGAAAACTCCAGGAAAACAAAAGACCATCCCCGGGATTCATGAAGCTCGGCTCAAGAACGGCGTTAGGCTTGCGCCGACTGTGCAGCATAGAGATGGCGCAGTAGTGCCCAATGCATATTAATGAAGGAGCGCTGCTGCCACATCCACGTGCATAGGAAACGTGCACGAGTGCATGGGGCGTGTCCAAGCGCCGCATGGAGGCGTGGACATGTCGGCTGTTTACGTGCAACCCAAAATGCTGAATAGTACAGCCTGCCTCTAATAGTAATCACACCTGTCAGTGTCCATGGATACTGAAACATATGCAAAGCATGCAAGACAGTTTTGCGAACACAAAAATAAGAGGCAAACACAAAGGCACATAGCTGAATACTGAGTCCCCATCCCTCGAACAAATGACATTTAAAACCCCGTGCCCGTATTCTATTGTAGTGTCGATAGTTATACCAAGTGGAAGTGAAACGCATCGTGTTAGTCCACCACCAATAGCTAAGTCTAGCCCAATGGTCAGGGTTACCACCTGTCCCACATTGTGAGGGACAGTCCCCCTCTGGGCAGTTGTGTCCATACCAAAACCATTATAAATGTAAAATATCCTGCAATCGTAGGACATAATTATGTCCCACATCTTATGTAATAGTCACATACAATAGTTATTTCCATATGTAAAATACCTACATGTTACAAGAAACAGAATAAGCAAGTAAATGAAACAGAAGAAGCAGCTAAACTCCTACAACAATAAGCTTACATTTAGGCATAAAACAAAAGTACTATCTGTTGTACTATCTGTTGTACTGATCGTGGGTATGTGTTTCCCTAAAAAACCTGGTGTGTCCTGAATATATCCCATCCTGGCCATATGAAAAGGTGGCAACCCTACCAATGGTCAGAGCATTCGTACAATAACTGGCCAGCCTCTTAATCTCCCCTAAAACCAGTGACCTTTGGAGGAAAGGTGGCAAATTACACTGAATGAATAATGACAATAATTAAGAGTAATAGACGTCTTTTACTTCAGAAAATAAGTATTAATGCATATGCTCTGATTCTGTCATTTCAAGTTAATAGTACTAATATTTTAAAAATGTCCGTCATTGTCCCTGATTTGTCCTTGCCTTGTCCCTGTTACTGTTGAAATTAGTCCCTGAGTGGTTGAGAGGTCCGTACACATATGTACACCAACCAGCTGTCACATTTGTTGCCAGTACTGTTGAATACCTGTAGTGAAGTCATATATCCTAGCTACCATCCATGTGGAATGTACCACGGATGGTGTAGTGGTCAAACCAGTGATTAAGGTGTGTCTGTTTCTGGGTCCAAGCCATGCAAGTGCCGCTAATTTTATGTGATGGCCAGAATAATGTCCGTTGGATATAGGGAGGTAAAGCCAGCGGGGATGCGCGGTGGACATTCAACAGTATGGGAAATGTCAATAGGTATGTATTTAAACATGTAAAG
>NC_056737.1:1868472229-1868664729 GCF_019279795.1 Protopterus annectens
TGGTGTTTGCAGACCTGGCCGTCTTGTGTTTAAGTGTGTGAGCATGCCCAGTATGACCATTCTGCATGTTGTCGACTGACATTGCTGTCATACCTTCATGTGTTTGAGCATGCCCAGTATGGCTAACTGTATCGCATGTGTTACATGTCCAGGCAGTCTGTACTGTGGTGCCGACCTCTGCGTTGTACACTGAGAGATGGCATGCTGTGTCTGCAGGGTATCCATCGGTCATGTGGCATTGTCTGTTGCTACATTTCTGCACAGCATGGGGGGACATCCAACTGTATCCACATTCCTACACAGCACCGGGGGGGGGTGCACCTGACTGTTGCTATATGTGTACGTTGGAAGGGGGGCACACCTGACACTTGTACCCTTTTGCTACTACTGTACTGGTATGTCAGGTACTCCATTTCAGTGTGTAGACCTACCTATTGTGCTGGCTAGAGGCATACCAGTGTACTCCAATTCTTAGCTTTAATTACCAACATATTAGTTTCAGATGTCCTAGCCTTCACAACCAACATCCAACTGCCTGGCCTGCTGTAGTCTGTCTGTGTGGGTCTGTGGGTGGGGGGGTCATCCATTGGGCATATTCAGAGGCCATAGTACAGCATTTGTCTGTGTTGGTCTACACCTGTCCAGCTGGTTGAGATTTGTGTGGGCTGTATGGACACACATGATGCTCAGCCCATTACCCACAGTGGATTATAACACCCTGTGTACTACTGGCTACTATGGTGACCCCCGTATGTGCTACAGATGTCATGGTGCCACTATGGATGTCTACTGTCTGCTGCCTTAACATTCGGCCACCAGATTCCCTTGCATGCTCACATCCATACCATAGCTACAGGTACCAACACATTCTAATACAACTGCCATTTGGTAAGTTGATTGACTTACCTTGAGGGTGTGCCAGACCTGAGGATGGTGCTGGAGGGCTGCCTATGTCAGATGCACATAGTGCACTTCCTATACATGGCTGAGCACAGGTAGTGTCATGTTTGGCATCCCTTTTACTGTCTGTGCGAGTCAGAGAGGGTGACATTCCCTGGGTCCCTACTGTGTCAGTGCATATGCTATGCGTTGCCTCTTTGCCAAGACCAGGTCATACTGGGCACGCCTCCTTCCGCCTACTGGGTCCGGCTCAGGTTGTTCCTCCGAGTCACTCTGTGCCTGTACAGGCCTTGGCATTGGTGGGGGACTGCGTGGCCCTGCCCCATGCTGTTCCTGCTGCAGCTGCTTCAGCAGGATCATATTGTGTAGCATAGCACATACCATAACAATTTGGGTGCATGTAGCTGGAGAATAATGCAAGGTTCCACCGGATGCATCCAGACACCAGAACCGTGACCTGAGCATCCCAAACACATGCTCCATTATATGTCTGGCCTTTGCGTGTGCCTCATTATAGCATCGTTGTTCAGGTGTGTGTGCATTTCTGATGGGTGTCATCAGCCACAGCTCCAGTGGGTACCCAGCATCCCCCACTAGGTGACGTTAGGGGATGTCCATATTGGCAAAGCTGTGGTACAGCTGCATCAGATGCCATATATCGGAATCGTCATAGTTTCCAGGGCAGCCAGCACACACATTCAGTATAAAGCCCTGGACATCACATACGACCTGGCTGTTGATGGAGGGGGTGCCCCTGTGGTTAATGTAGGCCCTACCCTGCTCACCGGGTGGTGCTTTGATGCATACGTGCATGCAGGCTATAGCACCCACTACAACAGGGTAGTCTGCCATTTGGTGGAAGAGACGCATATTGCTGGTCAACACCTGACGTGTGTTGAGGAAATGTATGTGCTCACTGGCATGTGGTGACATGGCATCCAGGAATTGGTGGAATGCCCTGGATGCAGATGCCTGTGAGATCCTCATTATATCCCCAGTTGTGCTTTGGGAGGTACCTGTGGCTAGTATACCTAGGCCTACACATACCTTGGTATCCACTGGGATGGGTTCCCCTCGGCCTGTTCGATGTGTCAGGTGTGGCCAGCACAGCTCAACAATCTGCTGTAGGAGGTCTCTGTCCACCCCATAGTGCTCCACTATCTCCAACTCATGTAGCCCCTGGTAGGTTACCCTGGGTCTGTACAATCTTCTCTGTCTCCTCACTGAGGGTTGTTCGGCAGCATTCACATCCTCACCACCCTCAGCCTCCTGCACATGTTGGTCTATGTTGCCTGCTGCAGCCCTTCTCATTTCGTAGGATTGTTTGTTAAAAATTTCCCTGCATGTATACACCAGTGGTGTAGACTGTGGAAAAACCTGAGGGGATAGTGCTTGCTCACTTTATCGTAGTGTTCTGGGCCGGGCTGGTCTGCTGGGCCTGTAATCTGCTGATTTTGATAAATATCACCTGTTTGCCCAGCTTGTGCACCTTGACTACTCTCCTACTGCTGTTGTCCCTCCCAATTGCACTAGGCAGGTATAGACACACCTCTAGCTTAGGCGTGCTAAGCTAGGAGCAATCCCAAGACACAGGGCTCCAATCCATGTACAGTATGCCTGACACCCCCCCCATGCATTCACCTATATTCGAGTCCTGCAGGCGGCTGTCTATACACATATACTCTTGGGACCTGCATCACACCCTGGGGATAAATGGGATTCACTATTTTCCACCTCGTTTGCATAGTATTGTCTTCTAATGCATAGTTACATGACCCATACTGAGCTTCCCCAAAAATTACCACTGCTTACTGTCGCACAGACCCGCACACAACTGGTTAAAAGTGACTTACTATCACCAAATTCAATGTCCCTTGTTCTTCCCAGCAACAAAACAACTGGTCTCTGCACGGCTCGAAACCAGGACCCTGCACACCACAGACGATGTGCTTACCACTAAGCCATGGCAGATATGCATACATCTGAGGTTATCATGTACAGATCATCCAGCACAGGCATTCAACAGTATAGGACATGTATTCCATCGTGTACATTTATGTGTGCTAATGTCCACATACACACACACACACACACACACACACACATATGTATATATATATATATATATATATATATATATATATATATATATATATATATATATACACATATACATATACACACACATACATAGATATAGAATATATATCTCAACAGCGGACCACGTGACCAAAGCATTAGACAAGAAAGAAAAGGAAACCACATGCGCCTCCTGCATTATGTACTGGTGTTAATATCAAGGCAAGTGTGTTTCTGAGCATTACATGGGTTCAGACTGTATTAAGGGTAAGATTAGGGCTGCTGACATTACTCACCAGACCTATTGCTGAATGTATGTGTATGTCTTGCCAACCCAGTCTCTTGGCCGATTGTGACATTTATGGCCGCTATGTAGGAAAACAACAAAACACACTCCTCAACACCTCCAGTAGCTAGCCACTCACAGACACCAACACATAAGATATGACTGCCAAACACACACACCTGTCATGCCTTGGAATAGAACACTTATCTGTCTATTCTATCACACTACAGCATTACGCAGTTACAAAATGCACTACCGAGATTACTGGACACATCATTCCCAGAGGTGTACTTCTAGGTGGGTGACATCATCAGCAATGACAAAGTTGGCGATAGAGATTGTATGGAGTGTGAGCAGTCTAAAAGCATTATTTTGTCCCCAAGCAGATGGAGACAAACACACAGTTGGCATGGCTGGGATTAGAACACAGACCTCACTACTTTATCACGCTACAGCATTACGCAGTTACAGAACGTGCTACCAAGATTACTGGGACACAGCACTCCAAGAGGTGTACTTCTAAGTGGGTGACATCATCAGAATTGGCAAAGATGGCGATAGGGATTGTATGGAGTGTGAGCAGTCTAAAAGCATTACTCGGTCTCCAGGCAGACGGAGACACACACACACACACACACACACACAGTTGGCATGGCTGGGATTAGAACACCGACCTAACTACCTTATCACACTACAGCATTACGCAGTTACTGAATGCGCTACTGAGATTACTGGGACACAGAACTCCCAGAGGTGTAATTCTAGATGGGTGACATCATCAGCATTGACAAAGACAGCGATAGGGATTGTATGGAGTGTGAGCAGTCTAAAAGCATTATTCTGCCCCCAGGCAGACAGAGACACACACACACTTGGCATGGCTGGGATTAGAACACCGACCTAACTACCTTATCACACTACAGCATTACGGAGTTACAGAATGCGCTATTGAGATTACGGAGACACAGCCCTCCCAGAGGTGTATTTGTAGATGGGTGACATCATCGGCCTTGCTAACAGCGGGTATAAGAAATGTATGGAATGTGAAAAGTATAAAGGTATTACTCAGTCCTTAGGCAAATGGGGGAGACGCATACACACAAGGCAAGTGTGGGAGTAGAACACTGACCTAACTACTTTATTACACTACAGCATTATGCAGTGACAGAATGCGCTACCGAGATTACTGGGACACAGGCCTCCCAGAGGTGTATTTGTAGATGGGTGACATCATCAGCCTTGCTGACAGTGGGTATAAGAAATGTATGGAATGTGGCCAGTCTAAAAGCAATTTAGAGTCCACCGGCAAATGCGGACAGACATACACACACACGTGCCTGTGTCGGGTACGGAACACCTGCCTATTTACAGATTACTATTACAATACTATATATATATATATATATATATATATATATATATATATATATATATATATATACGAATCGCGCCACACAGACTACACATGTCAAGGTTGTCATTATGACCGTCTGAGAATGCGGACATCAACAAGGATGCTGGCAGTTAAGATGTACATACCTGTGAACCTGTGTGTTTAAAGTATGAATCCATCCTGACCTAGAGAATGCCCATCTGTGGAATGGATGACTACTACCACTATACAGGGTTACAATGGCCATGCCCATACACAGAGGCACATAACCAACACAAGGTGTCACTGGGCATGCTCACACACTTAGAAACACAGGGCTGTTCGGAATTCACTATGTGTCCATCTACACAAGGATATACTGGGCATGCTCATACACGTAGTAGCACAGGGGGCATGCTCACACACTTAGTAGCACAGAGCTGGTCGGAATGCACTACTATGTCTCCATCTACATAAGGATATACTGGGCATGCTCATACTCCTAGTAGCACAGGGCTGACAGGGATGCACTCTGATGCTAAACACAGAGGGCCACAGTGGCCATGCTATTACAGGTAGATGTAAATAACACATTGTAATGGGCTCCGGTGTTGCTAGTTGTCATTGTTAGTGGGGACACTGCTCTACATATATTTGACACTGGTCTTTAACAAATCAGCTGTCATTCTGGGATGACATGGCTGACAGTAGGCAGGCCTTTGACACATATCACATGCATCCAAGATACAAGGGCGTGTGGATATTACCCAAGTCGCATCTGCCCACACAGTGCCATTCCAATGCAAATGTCCTAAACACAGGTTAACTCCCATACACCTACAGGACAACTGTATTGTTTTCTTATGCTAACCAGTGCTAGATGTGTAGCATCCATATTAACAGCTGGCCACTGTAGATCCAACAATGGGGGGTACTGACATCTGTGCAGTGTGGAACACCTGGCTGATGTCTCTGTAGTGCACAATAGCACTACCAAAATATACCTTAGAACCTAGCACTACCACCATATACCTCAGAACCAAACATGTGGGCCATAACACAGGCACAGACCACTCCAGGTGGTGTACCCACATACATAAAGGCCACTCACATGTACTGACCAGTCCCCCCATGAAAGGCATCATGGATGAGCCATGTGCAGGACACAGTGTCACATGCTGCATTCTAGGATGTAAACTGCAGACACCACCATGCCCTTGGACCACCACCACACAACCATGCATGTTGTATGACAGATGAGTATGCCACCATGTGACCCTTGACCTGTGTACTGTACTAAGCTCTACATCAACTGTAGACAGTACACATGTTCTGACACAGTTGCATCATGTGTTATGCAATGCAATGATACCACTGTCTGTGACCAGGTCAGCTGTACACATACCAAGGGCCCTCAGTACTGTCCACCATTAGCAAATGTCTGTTGCTGTACACCAGTACACACCCTCATGTATGGATATGAAATACATGTACCTACCCTGGGTATGTATGTGCCACACACACACACACACACACACACACACACACACACACACACACACACACACACACACACACACACACAATATACCTGTAAATAGCATAGCTGTTGTAGTCCTTTGTGCAAACAGGTGGCTACAGCCATTACACACATGCACATGGAATGTAGGTCCATGGCTGCTGAATGCTAACAGTACATAAGGTGTGATATCAATGTTGACAGAGGTAACATCCCCTCTGTACTGGTCACCCATCATATCATACAACAGTCCATGTGTCATGTATGTTATTACACATATCCGCCAATTGCAATGCCTACAAACATGACCAAATGTCAGGATTGTAAGACCTACACTCCTGTATACGTAGTGTTGTGTGTTCAGATAACATGCGTGTGCAGTTGCTTATGTATGCAGGTGGCGTGTATCCTAGTACATCATGCAGCTGCAATGCAGCTTCTACATTGCCAACTGTATATGGTGATATGCTGAATGTACAGAAAGATGTACCACAGGTACGGACATATGTCTTGAAATAACTAAGTGGCAAAGCATCTTTGCAGACAGATGTTTGCTGTGGACAGCTCACAGGTGTGTCACAAGTGGTCCTACAATACCCTGTGTAACCGGTAAGCAATGGTTTTGTTAATTAACGGACATAACTCACAACTTAGACAGCAGTCAGGGTGATAGCGAAGGTAAATCACTTGACACCTATTAATAGATATGACATTCCTAGTGCATATATCAGCACTGTTGGCACAGGAAGCATCAGTACAGTTTGTTAAGCGTGCAATACTGCTGTACATCTGACATACATAACATGAGCTAGGCAGGTCTGAGATTCACAGTACTGGCATGTGTGGTTGCATGTGTGTTCATATTTGTCACGTATTGTGGGGAAAACATCTCAGTTGTTACTCACTCTCCTGTACACTAGTGTACACATTGGTACAGACTGCAATGTATAAAGCAGGACATAGGCATGGGCGTGTATCTCACACATGTGAGGTATCTGTATGTGCATGACATAAGGGTATTAATTACTGAATGCCACAGTGTGTGTATGTAGGTCTGACTGGTCCCTGGGGTGAGGATGTATGTTACCATACTGAACTGATAGGACCCCTCCCATCATCCAGGCGATGCATTCAACTATCCATGTTGATGTCCCCGATCTTAGGCCATACTGACTACCTGTACATGTGTATTCTCTGTGGCGCGTCATGTAGGTGCACAGTACTGTAATGATGATTTGCACATAGGCAGGGTTCCTCAGCAAACCAGTAGCAACTGTGTGCGAGTGTGTGTGTTACTGTGTCGGTGAAGCTGTGTGTGTGTGTGTGTGTGTGTGTGTGTGTGTGTGTGTGTGTGTGTGTGTGTGTGTGTGTGTGTGTTACAGTGTCACTGAATACATGTGTGTCAATACCTGAGTGCATGGGTGCAGTTGTGTGTTGGCATCCTGTCATGGGAATGTGTATTACTGATTCCCATTAAGGCATCACACTTCCCACTGGCCTCTACCCTTGTAATCAGCTAGACCACTCTCTTACCTCACCACTCTATGTAACCATACATGTGATGTCACCCTTTATGGATATCATGTCTGTGGCCACAGTAGCTTAATACACAGCTATCATGCACTTGGAACAGTAGACGTGTTTGTAACGTGGGACATTCTCACTGGTATGTGGCAGCTACATGGTACATGCTGGTATATTCATAAATACCTGTGAGTAGTCCACATTGACATATGGGACACTTAACTGCAAACACTGACATCCACCGCCACGTGCAATTAGACCTGAAGAAGGACAGCAGAACAACATGACCAACATGCATTTATTGTTGTTACACAAGATACATACTGTTAACAGTATAGTACACCTGTACTACATGGTATATCTGCTGACTGTCAACAGTCATCAACATTTGTAAACTACACATATCATCCTAGTCTTTTCACCCTGTGCATCAGACCATATGAGCATGTCCCTGCACCGATGGTGTATGTCAGTGATGTGGCACAGGCATCATCATATGCAAAGGGTGTTTATGTTTGCCGGAGGCCTAGGTTGCACTGTTGTTACACAAGACACATACAGTTAACAGTATTGTACACCTGTACTACATGGTATATCTGCTCGCTGTCAACAGTCATCAACATTTGTAAACTACACATATTATCCTAGTCTGTTCACCCTGTGCATCAGAACATATGAGAATGTCACTACACCGATGGTGTGGATGTCAGGGATGCAGCACAGGCATCATCATATGCACAGGGTGTCAATGTTTTCCAGAGGCCTAGGCTGCATCACTGGATGACATTATGTGTGTCGGTTTGGGCCTTTGATCTAATTGGGCACGTGTGGATGTTATGCATGTGTGTGTTGCGGTGCCCTACATATGTGTCCAGTGTGTGTGTGTATGTCTGCACACAGTTCTCCCATGTGTCTGGCCTACACAGGGGTATTATTGACAGCTGCAGACTGTACAGGCAAGGTTTTACATATCATGGTGTCCTGCCACGGACATGTGACCTGTGCCTGCCAGGGGTTGCACGGGCACTACCAGACAGAGGTGCAGATTCGGTACTGTCTGATGTCACTAGTCCACTGGAACCGTGTCCCTGTTGGGATCGTCCTGGGCCACATGCACGTGGCCTGCTGTGTTGTGGTGTGGACAGCACAGCACCAGATGCACTGCTGCTGCTACCGCCACTATGGGAGCTGGCGTGTGAGGTAGCTCGTACACATAGACCTGACACAGGTGATATAGCAGGCCTACGTCCACTTGCCCGATGCCTCACTCCCACCAGATGTTCCAACACAGACAGCTCACGCTCACGGATTGTCATGCCATGGTCAAGGACTCCAACCATGTCACCCAACCATCTATCCAAAGCATCAGAAATCTGCTATTGAGCATTTACCATTGCCTGGATGCTATTGTTGAAAGAACAGACAGCAGCCCTCTGTAGCCTCTGATCTTCTCTGTTGCACCATTCAGCATGTGTCTGTGCCTCCATTACAGCCTGAAACATGTGTCTGGTGAAACCAGCTGCTGTGCTCTGTCATGCAGGACCATGCTGGCCATAGGTCCTCCTACGAGCAGCATTGGCCACGTGCCTGTGTGGGGCACCAACAGTAGTTTGGCTGACACCATGGTGTTCAGGCACACCTTCCATAGCCCCCACACTTTCCTGTTCCAAGCTACCACGTGGCAACTGTCCTTCCTCTATGGCCACTGGTGATGGGGTATGTGCAGGTATGGGATCTGTATGCGGGGATGAGGTGGATATAGATGGAATGGCAACCAATGGCACAGTTTCAGCCCCTGACAACTCTGGCTGTGACCCAATCATACGTTCATCATCACTGCTAGAGTCTGTGGGAACACTAACATCTGATGTACCGCAGGAGGGCAATGCACCTACATCACCTATGAGGGCAGCCAAGAACTGTACATTACAATCTATACAATGGACACACACACACACGCATGTGATATGACAGAAGGCATGCGACATGCATGTGATATGGCAGACGGCATGCAGCGCAGACAATAATAGTGGTAGTTATCATACATCCCTAGGTTGCACACAGCATGCATGTGTGATAACAGACGGCATGCAAATTACACAATCATAGTAGTGGTTAGCATACATCCCTGTGTTACACCATGTGGACCAGCACAGGTTAACAGTACACCTGCCTGATGTGTGGCATATGACCTTGATAATCACATGTAGTATGACATGTGATCTGCTGAGGTGTGCAATGACATGCATACATGTTTAACACAATGGTGTCCTGTCGAATATACAGTGGGCAATGGTGTACTGATTTAGTGTTGTCTGTCCACCCTACAGATATACTACAAATTTAGCTGATGTGCATGGCTATTGCAGGGAATCATGAGGAGTCTCTAGTGCTATACAGTGTGAGTTACAGACAGGGTTCATAGCCATGACTGTGTTTAGATACAATACATATATACTGTGGAATGTGACCCACGTCACTGAGATGTATACACACTAAACCATGATGTGAAAATTGTGACACAGGTCACTGATGGGTATACGGATGACACCCCTGCACATCTGCAACCATATTGCTGCAGCCTAGCAACTATGGGCAGACATGGCGATCACGTCGGTACACCATGTCCCACATGACATCTGTGTACCATACACACACACACAAGAGAAGCTAGTATGGCATTTATGTCCATCACCAGCAACGGGAATGTACTGTATCTGTGGCTTGATGTGGATACTGTACAGGTAACTGCTGTCATGTTGCAACACCCTCAAGATGTTCAACACATCCTATGTGGTGGATTGATGTTACACCTACACAAGATGTGCACAGGCCTGTAGGCTGTCTAATGTTCCACATCTACATTATGGCCATTATATAAAGGCCATGGCCAAACCATGTGTAGCCATTGTACGACAGGGTGTACACATAAGCACAACACTTCTAGTGTGTGTGTTGCTACATCTCTGGCCATCCGCCATGGCCATGTGTGTACATGTGTTGTCCAAATTATAGTGATGGGCATCTATTTCACATGTCTGTGTTGCCCCATATGACATATATGCTCCACTGACAACAGGGTTATGCAGATAAAGGGTGGTATGTGGGATATGTTTTCAGGTTAGGTAGGCAGTGTAGCAGCCAGGCCAATAGATGTCATGGACATGTCAAGATAGCACATCACATTGTGTGATATTCATAGCAGGGCTATGATCCACACCGGTGAAACCTGTGTGCTGGCCATACTCCAGCCCATTGTGTAGTACTGTTTGTATTCCACCACATGTGTAGATCAGATCTGTTGTACATTCCTAAAGTGAAGAGCACCTTTACCATTGTATGAACAGCTGTCAAAACATCTGGCAATAAAGTTTGTGAGGATTCATGTAGGTGAGATGATTCACATAGTTTGCAAGTGTGGCACATGGATAGTCATTGTGATGCATTGCAAGTCCAACCTGTATATTGTGACAGGACCATACATTATGTGTACATGTTGTGAATGGTCACATGGCAGATAGATTTGTGCATTATGGTTCCTGATAAATAATAACACTCTCACCTGCAATGGGATGCTGTCACTGCAGAATGCCAGAGGTACCTAAATAGGAGTAACACAGCAGTATGAGCATAATCCACCCCTGTATAAAGGCTACAGGGAGCAATGTGCATAACACATACACCAGTACATTAGACTATACTATGGTGTATGCACATGTGTGCATACACAGAGTAGCATACTATAGTATTCATCATGTGTGTATACATGCCTTGCATATGATGCTACATTACATATTGTACAGTGACACATGCAGCTATATGGAATATAGTTGCTATAGGTGCAGTACTGACTTACCAGACAACTTCAGGCTCAGTGGTTGAGAGACACCCACCTCCACAATATCGGCTAAGGCTTGTGGACGTGGTTCTGCAGGTCTCCCCAGGTTGGCCAGTAGCTCCTCGGTACATGTGAGTGGGGGCTGGGTTGGTGGTCCACCACCTGTTCCACCTTGTTCCCTGGCGATTGCATTTGCACACTGTTTCGCCCGTCTAATGAGGTCTGTACAGTGTCTGCGCACCTGCTGGTATGTGCGGTTGTGGCAACCGACATCATTAACCCTCCTGCAAAGTTCCATCCACAGGGCATCCCACTGCTGTGCATCCTGTGGCACATGGCTGAACAGGATGTCATGATTATCTAGTAGGTGTGGGATGAGGGCTTCATCCTCCAAGCATGTAAAAGGGGGAAGCCTTGCACATGGCATACCTGGAAGACATAATGATGGAGACAGGTCACAGTACCTCAGAGACATACAGAGCTACAGCTGAACATACATGTGCATCGCATTACTTCAGTTTAAATAGCTGCATTTGCAAACCTACATGTCACTGACATGTTTGTGTCACACACATGTGACACTCAATGTTGAGTGGATATTATCATCATATATTTGTGTGTGTGTGTGTGTGTCACCTGATTACATTGATCATACTCCATGTGGTTGCTGTCTTGATGTGGGCATGTCTGTTTGTCTGTACTGGTATTCCTACCTATCAGCACATGGCTGGATGTGTCCACATTAATGCAGTTGACCTTGATGCAGTGTATATGTCACATATAAGGACTTACACTGCCTTAACAGACATGACCTGTGACCTTGCAGACATGCTCACATAAGGTTTTACATGCATGTGTTCTGCCATATACATCTACACGGCATTGTACAGCAATTCAACATCCTGCCATGTATCACCTGTATTGCACATGTGATGTACATGGGACACTGGCTAGCCAGTTGGTATTTGCAGGGATGGATATCAACTATGGCATGTACAGTCAAAGTCAACTAGTGGGCTATATGCCATGGGCCATGTATGCATCTAGGATGAAAGGTTACCTGGCAGTAGCCGACAGGTGGGTCTGTGGGGCCAGGTGGAGCAGTGCCACATTACTGATCCACAGGGTTAATGATACATATACCATGCGTTACCATGCGGTCATCACACCATGTCTGAGAGGGGAGCGATGTGCAGCTTTGACGGACAGAAATGCATAGTATGGCAGGACTATGTCAAGTGTATGGGACAAGGATCTGTCCAGCATGTGGTAGGTGGATGTCCATGAAGTATGTGTTCGAGATCAGGATGAGTACATGTAGCATGTCTGACATGTCTGACATCACTGGATTGGACATGGATTTATTCAGGGTATGTATCATCCTACATAGTGGAGATGGGGGAATGGGAAGGCTGGTGTAGGCCATCTACACATGGCCAATACCCCTTAAAGGAAATATGTGATCTGAAATGGGTCACTTGAGTGGTCTGTATGGCTGGACAATGATCTCCATATTCATGAATGGCACACTATTATTATTAGGGTTGCCACATATGACTCTCTAACGGGTGTGGTGACGTAGCTATCACAGGAAAGACAACTGTCCAGCTGTATCTCTCACACACAAGTGTCCATTATGATGACCGCTGCCTAGGTGGTAGTTCATGAGTACAAAGTTATTAACATGGGGTGACAATGCAAGTCAGCTATTGCTCCTACGTCATAGTCATTCGCATACTTCAATAGGCAGATGCCTTCTGTTTGTCTGTGAGGTATGGACTACAATGAGGGGGAATAGAATTCATTAATGCTGACATACTGTAGCTGCCACTGGTGTGATGATCACATACTATTCAGACACCTCCTGTAGGGTTGTTTCTGCCAGCAGTCCTGTTGCTAAACACTCCTGTGACATAGGAATGTACATCTAGTATACCGAGTGTAGGGGATACACAGTATGGGTGATGATGTCCTATGACCTGGCAAGGTTATGATATGCAGTGTAACATCAACCATGCTGTCATCTACATCTGTACTGCTGACATCACTTAAGTGATCAAGGTTCATGGCCTTCCAGACCAGACTCAGCAGGGTAGTAGTGCAGTACTTCCCATTATCAGTGGTGTCTCCCCCTTTATTGGGTTGTGATACCTGTTGGTGTGCACCATTCAGTGTGTACACAACATGGAGCTATTTTTTACATATGTGTATGTGGAGAGCATCTTGTTTTGCCATATGTGTATGATACAACCTGTGATGTGGGTAGGTCACATGCAGACTGAGTGCAGCTTGTACCTGCATAGTTGTGGGTACAGGGGCCCTGTGGTGTACTTGGATATATGCTTGTGTACCTGTTGGGGGGAGAGGGCCATGTTTTTATATTATCCAAGACCCTATCTGGATTGTTTATTCATGCTAAGCACTTGTTCAGGACTTGTAAACAGTATGTAAGCTAATGATTACTATAGCACTCAATCTTCCACATCACCTACAGGTAAGGGTGAATAGATTTTGTACATACTTTTCTTACTTGCGTAGAGTAATGTAGCTGTTGTGCTCACTTTCCTCACTTATCTATGTGAATGTAGTTCTATATTCAGGCATGTCCAAGAGTCAACTGCCAGTGTTCTCACCTGTCTATCTGATGAATCTGGACATCTTGTGGCAATGTACACATTGCCTCATGTATACAGACAAGCCTCTCCGCCTACCACCCAACACTACAACCTGTAAGAGGTGCACTCATCTAGCCAAACTGGAGGTAAAGGACTCTCCAACCAAGCCTGAGCCTGACTGTCATGTGGAGAAGGTGCACAGTCGCACAACACCACACTCATCACATAAGCCTCACTGTATCTACCTCACCATTAACTGGGAAAAATACTCGTGTACCAACACATTAGCTCAACGGTTTCTGGAATTCATAAACACCAATGCCCTGACTCAACATATCCACACACCCACCATGGGCAACAATATCCTAGACCTAGTCATTACCAACATGAGTGACTGGTGCTCCACACGTGAAGCCAACTCCTTGTTGGTCCGATCAGACCATGTGCTGAACACCGTTGATATCCACATCCCGCACCTATCCCCCATTAAGCGAACCACAGTATAATATGTCTACAAGGCCAACTACATGCTTCTTAAGG
Source organism: Protopterus annectens (assembly GCF_019279795.1). Lineage (NCBI taxonomy): Eukaryota > Metazoa > Chordata > Ceratodontiformes > Protopteridae > Protopterus > Protopterus annectens. Next base: position 1,868,486,903 of record NC_056737.1, read on the forward strand.
CAGATGTTCTGGACGTCATGACACCCATGCAGATGGACAGTACTGTTACAACTGCTGAATCCTGCACAAATGCACTCTATAAGCACTTACAGGAGTGCATGGCTTGTGCTATCCCAAACAGAACCAGGACGCTATACTCATAATTAACTAAACTAATCTGGTGGTCCCCTGCCATAAACATATTGTACTACAGGAGGAAGACACTGTTGCAAATGAGAGTACAATACCATGCATGGAGGAGATCCCTGGCCAGCCTCAGTAAGAAGGTAAGATCCCTGATATGATCCTCCAAAGCTAGCTACAAAACCTTTAACGCAACTAATACCAACAACAACCACAGTGCCTCGATGTCAACAACCAGATCTGCTCTGAGTTACAGCACAAAGGCACGAACATCACAGAGACATTGGATATTGGCAACATCCTGGCAGGTCCCTCTCAAAGCTGCACACTCTGAAGGCAATATCACAGCATCCATGGGACTGGACAACATCCCAGGCTGCGTTTTACATGAACTTCAGATCGTACTGTCTCCTCACCTACGCACCATGTTCAATAATAGCCTCAGATCAGGCATAGTGCCCCCTGAATGGCACACAGCAACAGTTATCCCACTCCACAAAGGTGGAGCCACAATGGACCATGGGACCTCTTTCCCTATAGGCCTGACTAGCCTTGTCTGCAAGGCTATGGTGCACTTCATGGATCACTGTCAGAGACATTGGGTACCTCCCAACCTTTGACCCCTCCCTGTTTGGCATTGTTAAGGCCCGACCATGCCTCCTAAACCTGGTGGGCTTCTTAGAGACAGTTACCAAGGCATTAGATGAGGTTAAGGAGGTCCACAAAGTCTACCTAGATCTCTCATAGGCTTTCAACACCATTCCTCCTTCTGGTATTATCAACATACCCATCCACCTGAACATTAACCCCTACGTCATGTGATGGTTTGCAAAGTGGCTCGCAGCCAGAACACACACAGTAGGAGTTGCATACCCTAGGTCTGACTGTATACCAGTTACAACTGCCATCCCCAGGACTCAGTCCTAGGACCCCTCATGTTCGGTATATACTTCTCTGACATACAGACAAGCACAGGAGAGCTTTGGCTGAAAAGGTTTGCAGACGACTGCAAACTAGGGGACATAATTGTTTCCCCAGCTGTTACAGACACCCTCTGGAAGGGTCGCACTGAGACAAATACATGGTGTTAACATTATGGCGTCAAGCTGAATGCCTAAAAGTGCATAGTCATCCCCTTTGGATATAACTAATTACCCGCAGACTACCACATAGGTGCTAGTCCCCTACATACAAAAAAGGTATTACGGGATCTGGAAACACCAGTAGATAGCAATCTCTCCTTCGATACCCATAATGATAAGGTGGTTAGAATATCCTTCTAGATGGCCCCCCTAATCTCTAATGGGCTCGCATCCAGATCAGAGGGGCCACTGTGACTCTACACATGTCATATCAGACCCATTAAAGGATACAACACCCCATTTGGGATATACCTTACAAGACAACTGCAACAGCTTGGAAGACCACACCAGTACCACACCAAGAGGATTACTGACCTCAAACAGGTGATCTATGCAGCCCAACCTACGAAACTCCAGCTGTACTCAGTTGCATATTGCATACTCACAGGTGATCTCTGCTTGACATACAAGGCCCATGTCCAACCCTGTATTGCTGGATATGCTCTACCTAAACAGAATCCCCTGAGAGCCACATGCTCTAGGGATATACACCTAACCACAACGATGAGTAGGACGTGCTGAATGGATAGATTCCTGACCCGGACACTCCCTATGCTTTGGAACGTGATTCCAATGTAAATCAGGCAGGGCCCCTCACGAGCACTCTTCAAGGGAAATGTTGCCATGTGGATGGGAGACAGACATGTACCCAGGGATCACTGCAGTGGCTCTGCTGGACAGAGGCATGGGGAACTATTGGCTCTGCCTTTCAGAGTCACAGAGAACCAACCTATGGGGGTGGTGAAAGACAGCACACACTAGCTAGGCTTACAGATATCCTTGGTAAGACAGCCTATTACCTACCTTTGCACATATTGCATGTCTTATGTGCATGGATAGTTAAATAGCTCTTCCATTTTACTTTGCTATCATGCTGATAAACTGTCAGCTCACTAAAAGACATATGTATCCTGTTATTGTGTATTGTAAATGCCGATTGACATAACTAATGTTTGCCTACCATTACAGTAATGCTATGTAGCTTGTACTACATATCTGCCTACAATACTGTACATTACACAGTTATTGGCACAATATCCCACAATGCAAAACATACTTGCACAGTGGCCCAACCTTCCACATGTTATTCTCTGTATTACACCCATACATATGGCTACAGTTACAATATATCAACATATACTATCCCCTGTTATAGCACATACTTGTTGGACCAACCCTGCCACTGATGTCGACTGGTGAAGAGTATTTCTGTTCAAAGCCCTTATATAGCATCCCTTGTGGTGTATGCGGTGTTTGCCTTGTGACCTACAGCAGTACACTCAAATACTACAAGCGTGACTATGCTCAACAATACATCACTACAAGATAACTGTTTACACTATATGGATTGCGTGCACTTTAAATACTACAGAATAGTACTACATACACAGACAGACTGACTGTTCTACATACCTTATTAGTAACCCAACATATCATTAACAGTTGATTCAATCCTTTTTGGTTTGTGTTTCAATGTTATTTGTAATGTTCCGCTGGTATATACGGATGGTTTGAATGTGTGATGACACATCCTTTTCTAGTTACATATCAGTAACATGTGGTATCCTGTCCACCAATTGCTGTTCCAAAGTAGTTAATTAGATGCACATCAGCTGTGCAGCTACTCCATTAGCCAATACCATGGCAACAGTGGTGTATAAGTGAGTACTCCTTTTAGGGGTTGTCCGTTTGCCTTACTTTCGAGGGAGACAGCCTAGATGTGTTATTGCGATATATTTCAGCAGCTATATGGAGACACACAGAGATATATTAACTTCATGACTCCCGTGGACTGTGTGTAATGGCTAGACGATTTAGTTCTACATGTGAGTACAGCTGTTATATTTCGGAACAGTGCTACTTATGCAGGGTTTGTTTGTACCTGATACTTCTGCAGATGTTTAAGTCTGGCAAGGATGTTTGGCCAGCTCAAGACCGTATGGCTATGCATGAACTGTTATGTGGTGTACAGTGTGCTTACCAGACATCCTTGATTTGGTGTACAAGTGTAGCATACTGTGAAGTTACTCACTAAATGCTAACACATCCTGGTGTACGCACAACTCTCTGAAACAGGATTAGTGCAAACAAACCCTATTACACCAGCAGCTGTTCCATTGTATAACAGCTGCTATTTCACTTAGGGCCATGTTAGTGTGTCTCTGACAAGGTATGTTAAGGCTTCTGCAGATGTCGTACAGTGTGTGAATGATTTGTGATGTTATTACAATTTGTATTGTAATATGTTTGGGTGTGGGGTGATGTTGGTGGGTGTGCATAGGAAATGCAGGTGTGTAGGAACTGCTTTTATACATAATCGCTATGTGCATGAGGGTTCCTTCCCTATTTGAACACCTATCCTTTTGTGGACTACTACAATGGTATTTGCAGGCTGATTCATTAAGGCACTGTTATGCGGTTCCTGTATAGCATGCAGGTGATGTTAGTCCTTGAATCCCTTCGGTAATACATCTGAATGTAATAATGTGTTGCTGCATGATAGCTGCGCATTTCTGTCATAGGTATTTGCAGTCATCGTAGTTGTGTTGGTGACTGACCCTCTTTGGCTAGGGTTGCCACCTTTTCATATGTCCATAGTGGGTCCTTTTTGGGACACACATCTGATTTTGCAGGCCGACACAAACTCACGGTCAGTACAAGGGATAGAACTTTCCTTTCTTGCCTAATTATAAGCTTATTCTTGTAGCAGTTTAGTAGCTTATCCTGTTTTCTGTACCATGTAGATACTTTAGATACAGAAATAACTATTGTATGCAACTATTATAGCACATATGGGACATAATTATGTCCTACAATCCCAAACATTTGCCAAGTTTAATATATTTGGTCAGGACACAACTGCCCAAAGAGGGAGTGTCCCTCGCAAAGTGGAACAGGTGGTAACACTATCATTGGTTCATGTCCATAGCACATATTTGTAATGGTGTATAGGCATATACTCTCTATATCCTTTGTTCATAAAGGTTGGTAGTGGTGGAATGTGTGATTGCTATGGTCTATGTTATACACATATGTGAACACTTCAACCGCTGTATACGGCAGACTATGGAATTCAGAAGCCACAGTGTTCCGATGCACGCAGTCCCGGGAACAGACTCCCATACCACACATTACCGACATCGACAGTAACTCGTGAAGGTAAGACGAACATGGAACACACACATGCACACACAGACACACTTTTACCCAACACATCCAAACAAACCATCCTACACTACGTATGAGCAGGTGGCCAAGCCCCCCTACACACCCCATGTAGGTGTCTGTGCCCCACACACCACCCACTACTTTAATATTCTACATCCTAGGTTGCGCAAGCAGACGCACAAAGCTAACCCACAGCCACACATTACAGTCTCCCAGCAACACACACCACACACAGAACACACACTTACACATACTACAGCCCTAAGAAACACATGTACACACAGTAACCTACCCAAACCGCAACACCAGAAGCACTGACTAACTGTGCATTAACATCGTGAGATTACACCTCGTGCATCTGGTGTTTTGGTACTGTGTTCTTTCGGTCCTTAAGCCTCGGGATTACATGCATCAGTATGTAAAGCAGTCGGTATGTGGTAGGTATCCCATTTATATGTACCTCCATGGTTATGTAGATGTTGTTAACCTATCTATATATCTACATATATATGTATATCCCCATATATAGACATATCTGTCTCCCCCCCTCTCTCTCTCTCTCTCTCTATATATATATATATATATATATATATGATTGTGTATGTATATATATATATATATATATATATATATATATATATATATATATATATATAACATATACCTTTCATTGTGTATATGCCGGTTTGTCCTATTTCAACACATTCCTACCTTTTGTGTTTTATCCTGTCAGTATACACGACTGCCATTGGTACATCTCAGGTAGCTTAGTGATATGTTATTGTGATGAATGTGTACATGGTTGTGTGTCCTAATCCTGGCAGTGATATCTTACCTCTCAGAACAGACACTGGTAGTGCAAGGTTGATGAACGCACATTTCAGCGGTTGTGTTCCACGTGTTTATTATTCTGTGGAGAACTACCTATATATGCAAGCTGTGTTTAAGGTATACTATGTAACATGTACACATCTTTGAAGATTCCTGTCAGTGATACTCCCCATTATTTGGAAACACATCCCTGATTACATTATACAAAACCCCTCACTAACACTCTGGGGAATCCTTGCAGAGTGGGTGGTGAACAGTAGCTACACCCCAGGGATCCCGCAAGTGGATATGCTCCACAAAGGGACAGTTAGTTGATCGATGGGGTGGCGACAGCAGACACGTTTTGCCTATGCTTATGAGTGGCCTTGGTGGTTGGCCATGTACCTACCTATGTATCTATGATCCTTTACATACAGTATGGACATATGCTGATAGCTTAATATACTGTTCAGGTATTGACTTACCTTGTGCCAATGGTGGTTGTGTGTACAATAGTTGAGGGCTGCCTATGTAGGATGCACACAGTAAACCACTTATACATGACAATTTACAGGTGGTCGTGTGTGTGTGTCATCCATGTTTGCTGTATGTGCAGGTGGAGAAGGGTGTCAGTCCATGAGTGCCTACACTGTCACTGTGTGTGCTATATGTTCCCTCTTTGCCAAGGCATGGGCATACTGGGCACGCCTCTGTCTGCCTACGGGGGCTACCGCAGGGTGTTCGTGGTCTGAGCCCCCCTGTGCCTGTATGTACCCCTTGACTTAAATTTAACTTCATTAATTTTGTTCACTGTATTAATAACATGTGGACACATGCTACATTTATTACACTGGAAAGTGCCATATTGCAATAAAAGCCTACCATTATTTACTACTGGTCTAATGAAGCTGCCATGAACTACCATGTCCCTTATATATATTTACCTCTCTTAAACAAGAAATAGGGCTTTTTTGGCAAAATAGAGGACAAAAATGTATTCTGCAACAGACATTCCCAATAATATTTAATCATGTCCACTAATGCCCCACTCTTAATGTTATAAACAGAGACATAATATATGAAATTGTTTGCTTCTTGATCTTTCACAATATTGCTTTGACAATCTACTGCCCTTATTTCCTTCCTTTTAGTTCCATATCTTCCCTCTAATACTTCATTTTTAGCTGTCTCTATAGACTTTAAATCATTAATCAGAAATTTTATGAAGTTTAGAAAAATATGAGAAAAATATGAGGCAATTCCAAAAACATTACATGAAGCCATGGCCAGTGTTCACCTTCTTTCATGCAAATAGTAGCTAGACAAAATATTCAACTTATTTTGCATAAAGTCACAGCACTACTGCATAGCCTTACTAATGAGCAGAGAAAAACAGGATAAGTTGCCTTTGTCCACTGCCTGCCCCCCCCCCCCCCATATTTATTCACTGCAATCAGCGATGATTGCCAGAAAATCATAAATGTATGAGGCACAAACTAAAATATGAAGCAAAATCAAGGGCTTCCTCTGAAATCAGGGAGAGTTTCCACTTTTTTTCAAATAAACAGTAGCCAGACAATAAACATTGCAATTTATTTCGTACAAAGGCACAGTACTGCTGCACTGCCTTATGAAAGAATAAACAACAAAAGGCTATCTTGCTTTCATCCACAGTCAGCCTCCCATATTTAGTGACTGCAATCCTCAGTAATTTACCCCACACAAAACAGAAACTGTATTAGGCACAGACCAAACTATGAGGATAACTCAGGGACATTCTGTAACATTAAGGGTGTTTTCCACCAAACAGTAGCAAGTAAATAAATATTCTACCTTACTTCATAGAATGGCACATTACTGCTTCACAGCCTGACTTTATAATGAGCCAGGAAGTAAATATCCTTACTTATGTCATACAAGTGCATACTAGGCCTTGGAAGCCAAATGACAGGGCAGAGCACTGGTTGAATGCCTACCTTAACTGGAAAGAGTGTAAATAATATCACTTGTATTTATGATTGTAAATAACATACAAATGCATTGTCAGATGTGCTACAGCTGAACAAGCCCCAGCTATTCGAATTCCACTACCTCATGGCCAGGGATTCAGGTGTTTTGTAGCATGCACATGTATCTGGTCATGCTCAAATTCAATACTGTGTTTAAGTGAAGGTTGGCAGCCATGAGAAGAGACAGTGGAGTTGCCATACCTCACCCAAACACAGTAATCAAGTTCTGGCAAAGTCATTTCAGCAGTCATAGTGATGAGAGAGCAGGCTGGAGTTTTAGGTAGCGATCGAAAATGGAGCTTTATGTTTAGGGAGTGGGAATGGGAGTTTAGGTTTAGGGATCAGAAAATAAGTTTAGGTTAGGGAGTGACTGAGGAATTTGGATTTAGGAAGTGGGATTGGAATTTTAAGTTTAGGAAAAGGTAAGACAGTTTTAGAGTTAGGGAGTGGGAGAGGAATTTTAGGGTTAGTGATCAACTGTGGGTTTTATGTTTAGGGATCAGGAATGAGTTTTAGGTTTAGGGTGTGGGAATGGAGGTTTAGCAAGAGGAGTTGAGGTTTATGTTTAAAGAGTGACTGGGGACTTGCTTTGGTTAGGTTCAGGTAACATATAGGAGTTTTTAGGGTTAGAGTTACAGTTCTGGTAGGTCTTTGTAGTTAACTAAGGCTAAGTGTTGGGCAGGATAGGTAATTTGCTAGGATGAGGCTGTCAAGAGTTAGGCACTTGCCAATTAGAGTAAGTGTTAGTGAGCAAGTTAATCTTGAGCTAGCAGCATATGAGTCCAGGTAATAGACTTGTATTGTCTCTACTTTATTACTGTACAATGTACAATACTGTGTATTCTTTAGTCTATGTAAACTTTTCCATTTATATCTTGCATCATGGAGAACAGGTCATGGCTAAAAAGAGTCTGTCAACCAGTCTACTTACCCAGTTTTCAAACTGAAATCAATCAATAAATAAAGAAATAAATAAATAGTTATTTTAATCCACAGGCTACCTCTCCCTTATTTTGAGTCTGCAATCCTCAATGACTTCCCATAAAATCACAAATTGTATGAGGTTCACACAAAAAATATGAGTGTAAGTTGGCGGAATTTTTTGTACAGTTTCCACTTTTTTTTCACACAAGCAGTACCCAGAGAATAAGTATTCCAATGTATATCATATAAAGGCATACTAGTTCTGTAAAACCAGGCTATAAAATGAAGAAATTACAAGAAGATGATTTGCTTTCATCCACAGCCAGCTAGACCTCCCACCCCCCACATACTGCATCATTAAGTGACTGCAAATCATAAATGACACATTTTGAAGCAAAGACAAATTTAATGAGGCAAAATCTAGACCATCATGTGAAATGATTGACAATATCTCTCAGTGTTTCCTAATCAAAACAATTGGAAGACTACTTCTCATAATGTGGAACAAATTGGCAAAATGCAGAGCACTTATTAATAACTTACTGATAGTTTCAACTAGGAAGCTCACAGCATGGTTAAAATGTGTTTCTTTGTAAACAGAAAAAACTATTTTTTTTGATGAACTAGAATGATTCACTAATGTTTACCATAGATATTAATTTTAAAAAATTCTTAACACTGAATATGTGACAAGAGTTTTCAGTGAGGAACACTGTGAAACATGGACTTTTTAAGACTCAAAATGAACGTTCCTCATTGTGAGGTATACTTGAGAGGTATGTGTGGGACAGTTTTCCAGTTTGTTTTACACAAACAGTACCTTGAGAGTAATTTCAGCTTGTGTTATACAAATGCTCAGTGTTTATTCTCAGGCTATTGTCTGTGTGATGCATTGTGTTAAAATGCCAGTATCTTGGAGGGGGTGTGTCCATGCTGCTGACTGATCTGCAGACTGCTTTACTTGGTACACAGCATTAGCTGTAACTTTATGGTGCCAAAAGCTCTTCTGCACTCCTGCCTGTAGCTCTAGGAATCTGGTTGGTAGAAGTGTAACACTCTGCTTACTACAGTTACTACTACAAATACACGCACACTGAGCATATTTCTTCCAAATCAGTGCAAGCCTTCATCAGTGCATGTCCTTGTGACTATAAATCAGTGTCAGTACTGAACTTCCACACTTGTAGCACCTGCTGATCATTCTCCTTGGCTATGCAACTAACGTTCTCTGAAATGCAAAAAAATGTTGACATATTCAGACTCAGCCGCATAGCAATGCCCCCACCAAACTGCCAGTATTTCTAACTGACCTGGCTTAGAGAATAACGTAGTTACTACATACCTACCTGAGGCTTTGTTGTCCTCCTCCTCACTGCTGCTCTATGATATTGTCACTTTTCTACATTGCTTGTGGGTTGCATTGAACACTTCAGGTCTTCAGGTTGTAATCCTAGCTGATTCATCTCTCACTGTATACAGTCCTGTAACAGTCTCGATCTCTCTCATGAGAAAAGTAAAATAACTACTACAGGACCCCTTGTATATGGCCCTAAGAACAAAGAATGCTAAGGTCAGGAACAAGAGGTATTATACACATTCTGGCTTGATGTCTAAGAATCTGATTGGATGCCACTAAATATATCACCTCTGTAGCCTCAGTACAACTGTGTGTTTCATTAGATTGTAGATTCTAGGACTCTTGCCTAGCTAATTACACAGAACAAAAAGAACAGACAGTGTAGCAAAGGTCGCTAAGCAGTTCAGAAAATTTCCAAAACTGTCACACATTTTATTTATTTAACATTTGTTTACTGGGAAAGTCTGACTTGGAACTAAGCAAATTTTTAGTGGAGGCCCAGGGACAAATGCTCCAGACACATGTCTTTGTAACGTGAGAGGAAACCGGACTACCCAGAGAAAGCCCACATGAATGCAGGGAGGACATGCAGACTCCACAAAGAAGGCCCTCTAGCCAAGGATTGAACCAGAGAACCTCTTGCTGTGAGGTGACAACGCTACTGCTCCACCACTGCGCCACTGCAAATCTCAAAATAAGAGAGCAACTAGTAGACACAGAATACATCTGTTGTTCTTAAAGACATTGTAGATAAACAGGAACTTAACTCTACCTAAGGAAGATTAGAAACACACTTGCTTCTCTGCTCGTGGCTAAATGCATTCAACCTTCGTATTAGCACCCTAATGTGGTAGATACCAAATATCATACCATCCTTTATGTTTTAAACATTTTAGAGAGGTATTAATATATAACAACCCAATCAGCATAATCTGCAAATTCATATTTTAGATAACTCTCTGTGCAAAACATAAAGCTATCAAGCATAGGGTATGTGCTACCCTTTCTATAGAAGGAGTTCTGTTGTAGCTGCAAGGTCTCCTATGTAATGATAGCCATATCTGTATAAAGTATATATTTCAAGGCTTTGTTTTATCCAACTAGAATAAACCTAAATACATCACTATTTATAGAATGGAACTTACTGAAGTATTATCATTCTAAAGTCAACAACAAATGCCTTCATATATAAAATAAAAAAGAATTTTAAGCACCTGAGCACCTTTTTTACAATTATAGTTTAAATCCAAGATCACACTACCTCAAGAATGAGGAATATACATATGCTTGCTTTCCCAAGGTAATCCAGCCTCAAAGTTAATATGTATCCTGCCACACATGAGGCTGCAGGGATTTTGCCCTCTGGAAAAAACATGTTTGTGCTTTCAATGTATTTGACAATCCATTAATTTAGCAGGTCATATTCAGAGAGCCAGGTTTCATCAAGCTCATATTCAATAATACACCATAAATTTGCTTTTGCACCAAAGGCTTTTCAACTATAAATATCCACACATTTTGCACACCTGATTATAGGCTAGGCAGCTTTTAATGAGGTAATAGGTTAAGTTCACTTGTTGTGTTAGAGGACCATTAGAGCCTTTCAGTGCTGATTCTTTATAAACTGTTAAGTACCTTAAAGACAAGAAAGGATTGCTCCTGATTTTTAATAAGTTCTTTGTCTGCAGCTATCTGAACTATCCTGAAAGCATTCAGACTTTCTACAGTAAATTCCTACTTGACTAAGCAGAAACAATTATCTTCTTATGCTCACGCCCACTTAGTTGACCCATGCTACTGTCCTGTGCCAAGATGTTGGGCTACGTATATCATTTATATGATTTTGTATAATATAACTATCGAGTGGCAAGCATTTTATTGACACCAGATCTGCTAACACCTATAATATTAATAACCTCATGCAAAAAAACAAAAAGAAGCATTGTATTTATTTGTTGTGGTAGTCAAGCCTCCTATACTCCCCATGCAAGGGCACTGCCTTTGAACTCCTAAATTTTATTATTCTACCTCTAAGGTCATTGCAGGTAAGTAGAATTCCTAACTACAGAAAATTATCTCTGACATTAGTGTTATATTTCTTTATATTATGCAGTCACCATACAGTTAAATGGCAGTCAAGTAATCTTTGATTAATAATTACATATTCAGTTCTGAATAATTCCATTCTTCATTAATGGTTTACCAGTCAGTTATTTCTGCATTTTTTAAGCTGCTGTTTCCTTTGATTTCTGTAACTGTCTCAGTAAAGTACACCACCAGAAGGGTACTGCATACCAGATCTCTTGTTTAACCATGTTCTCTATCCTGAGCCTTGAATTATGTTTTAAAAGAGATAATACTGGATGACATTGTGCCTGCTAACTTGTCAGATCAAAAGTTATTACCTGGGAAGATCCTCTTCCTCTTGATGATCACATCTGGCAAAGGAATATTTAAACCTGAGGTCTTAATATTTATAAAAACCTTATACAGTCATCCACACCAACACACTATCATTGAAGACAGATACTTCCTCCTTGCCTAAAGTAGTTTTTGATATTTGTTTGACTCAATCCATCAGTTACCACTCTTTCCACAATTTATAGGGCTAAAGGAGGGCACTTTTACTACACTTTTTGGATGAACACAGACAAAAAGAGCTACTACCTGAAAGAAAGTAAAACCATAAAAACAGAGTAATCAGCAAACTCATTTATCAAAGGTAATTGAGGACTGACTACCTTTGTCCAATCAAACCATTTCATGTGTTCATCTGGTGTTTTTGCTTTCTAATATAAGCATAACACAATTTGCTGATGTCCTGTTTAAACAATATCTTTATTGGCTTTGGCCACTCTTCATCTTACTTCTCAGAGGTTATACATAGGAGATCAGCTTGAAGTAATGGGCATGTTTTCACTAAACATTACAAGTCAGATACTCAGTGCAGATGTACAATAGGATATGACACACAAATGCATAGGATCTTGTAGCTACCTACCATAATGTTTTGTCTGGGGAACTGCTTAGAAATCAATCATCCAATAAAGGAGGATTATTGCACAAACTGCTTTTCTGAATTAATATAATTTGAGTGAGTTGCCCACCGTGAGGTATGGTCATGTGAGCATACTTGTCATAATACTAGATGTTCATTGGATCATTGCTGCAGATCTCATAATATGAGTGGGAATCTGGATGGGATAAATGGGAGGCAGATAATGGTCCTTAAAGCAAATATTTTTCTGTTGTTCAACAACCTTATAGATGTAGGAATGAAACCTCAAACTAAAGCCATTAGAATTATCTCAGCTAGAAATAATAAACAACCGTGTGGCCAGTTATGTTATTTTTATTCCTCAAAGTTGACATACAATGTTATGCTACAGAGAAATCCTCGCTTGCAGATTACTAAAAAAAACATGAAATAATACAGGCAAGTGTAAATACATCTGTATATATCAAAATGTGGTCTCAAGGAATATGTGAATATACTGAATACCACCTAACAAAATAAAATGCCCATGATCCATTCTCTGAAATGAAAAATGTGAACCTAAAAACATTAACCTCTGTACCTTCATAAGTATATGGATAATGACTACAGGCACCACACTTTCTCATATTAGAATGAGTGTCAAAACTAAGCAGGCTACTCTCTACCTTGTTTTTAATATTCTTCCCCTTTTAAAGATGAAGTGAATGTCCAATTCTAGCTTGTGTGCCAAAGTTGGATTGGCAGCAACAATGACCTCCCAATTCATCTTAAATTCTTCTGGATCTCCAATGAGTGATGGCCGAAAAGTATAATCATAGATTTCTGAAAACGAGCATCCATGTCATTTAAAGCATTCTCAGTGTTGTAAGCATTACAAACAGTAACTGCCAGCATTATTGGTTTAAACATACCCTGTCTTTCCCTGGCGACTTCTAATCTCACAGTGTCATTCACAGTCTGGAGGTAATCCCATTTTAAAAACATGTCAGTCAAAGCAGTTAGCTCATTATTGAACCTCAGCTCACATGAAGTCATCCTAGAAACCCACATGATTTGTCCCTCAACCAACTCCACCTTCTGTTTAAAAGCATGGTAAGTTTAAATAGGAGCTGGAAAGTGTGGGCTTCCAATAAATGGTAGACTTAAAGCATTCATCAATAAAATTATTGTAGATTATAACATACAAATATCTCACAAAACCTAAAGTATAATGATATGTAAAATGCAAACATTCAGTTCAGGAATTAGGACAATACAAAAAAATTAACCAGATGTTCCTCCTTCAGAAAATAAAAATGTCATCTGTGAATCTCAAATATATCTGAACATGAAAAAGCATTCAGAAATTTTTTCAACCTGTGGTCAATGAAACAGCCAAAGTTTCAGGGTTTTGATTTACCAGAAACTACTATAGATCGTAAAGGAGGTTCAATAGCACTCTTATGGACCTTAGGGATCCCAAAATGTGTTAGGATCACTGGATCTCTTACCTTAAGATACTTAAACAACTCTCATGCACAAGGTACAAGGTTCAGTCTTGACCTTAGGCTAATGCCTGTGTTGAGTTTACCTGTTCTCCCTGTGTTTCTTTGTGGGGTTCATCCCACCTCCCAAAAACGTGGGGTGTTTCCACCTCAAACTCTCACAAAAACTAAATGGAGTCATGGGTAGCAGCACAGACTCTAGGTGGTGCCTATTGTGGAAAGATATGTCTATAATGACCAATATAAGCATCAACAGTGATGCACAGTATCCTATAGATACAAGACTACATGCCATGTCATGGCTAGCTACTCAGTGGTGTACAAACTGCTCTACATGATTTGGTTACATTGACTACTGTCAACAAAATGGGGATTTTTACTTGTGGGTGAAAAGTTGATTGAAGACCTGGCCTTCTCTGACCTACACTGGGAAGCCATGGTGGGAGGAGACTGTGTGCCTTTGTTGGCCAGTGTGTGCCCACCATAAAACCCAGCAGCCTTAGGTCAATAAGCTACTAGCCTGCCAGTGTCCAGTCACCTAGCTTGGACTACCTGAGATTGCTCTATTGAAAAAAAAGCTGTACATAAAACCAATTAACCTGCCAAACACAAGCTATGAATTGCTAAACTCAGTACAGGTTCACTGAAAAGAAGCAGCTTTTAAATGGATAGCATGAGGGTAAGGAAGAGGCTGGACATCCTGTGTGTCCAGGAGACAATAAGAATGGGCAGTGCAACAAAGCTGCTTAGCTTGGGATCCTAAGTCTACTACTCAGAGGAAGATTAAAATGGTGAGAGAAATGTGGTGAGGGAGAGTCTTCAGAAGACAGTGAAGAATATCTTCTGAATTGCTGACAGATTCATGGCAATCAGACTCGAGTGTAATGATAGGACAGTATTCATATTCTCAACCTATGCCCCACAACATGGCTGTGATAGTGAAGAAAAGAGTGTATTCAAAAACAGTTGCAGAGAAAGCAGGAAAACATGAGTTGGTGTTGATAATGGGGGTTGTGAATGCTCATTTCAGGACAGACAGAACAGGATATGAGGGCTGCCTGCTCCACATGGGTTGTGCAACAGGAATAAAGGACAAGTCAATCTAGACTTCTGTCTGCCAGATGGCTTAATAGTGACCAAAACATGGTTCAGCAAGAGGGGCAGTCACATGATCACATACACGATTGGCCAACATGTGTCTCAGGTAGACCTTCTCCTGGTAAAGAAATGGCATTTTGGTAGAGTCAGAGATTGCAAAGTCATTTGTGGTGAAACAATAGGCCCATATCATATACCACTGGTGGCCACAATCAGCTGCAAACAGTCGGTAGAAAAGATTACAAGATCAACAGAGACTAGGCTGAAGACCTGGATGCATACTGCAACAAAAGCACAAGAGTTCAAGGAAATACTCAGGGCTTTAGCACCACAGGAATACGAGGAAATACATGGAGCTGAAGAGGAATCACAGTGCCTCAAAACAGCATACATAAGGACTATAGAAAAGTATGCGGCTGAGATAGGTATGGAAATAAGGCACATAACAAAAGCCTGTAGTGGAATGTTGAAGTCCAGGAAGTCATCAAGAGAAAGAAGGAGTAAAAAGTAGGAGATAGAAAAGACAGACTAGACTAAGACAAATTACAAAGAAGCTAACAGAGGATTTGCAATAGCAAAGAACAAGTCATCAGACTCATTCTACTAACTTCTGGAAAGTGACTTAGCAGATGGTATGAAGAAACTCTATCAGGCTGCAAGGCAAAGACATAAAGATAAAGACTATAGTCATCAGACACCCTTCATAAAGGATGCCAGCAGCAACCTGCTCACTAATCCACAGAACATTGAAGGCAGATGAGAGCACTTCCCAACAGCTTGTGAATGACAAAAACCTCACAGAAGTAGTACTGCCCCTGATGCAGGCAATGATGAAAGAGGAAGAGGAAGAACAGCCTACCATAGAAAAATTAATAACAGTAGCAGAGAAAATGAAGTCAGTGAATGCAGCAGACACAGATGAAGATATAGCAGCTATGATCAAGAAGTTTAGTGAGTTAGGGGAGAAAAAACAGGCATATCTAGATAACTGGAGAATTAGCATTCTAGTGCCAGTGGACGAGAACAAAGGGAACGTTTACAACTGTGGGCAGTACAGAGGTATCAAACTCCTTTCCCATTACGTGAAGTTGCTGAAGAGGGTAAATGATAAATACAAAGAGCAGTAGTAAGTAAAATGGGAGATAAACAGTTCTGATTCAGATCAGGATGTAGCACAAACAACTAATGTTTACAGTGAAACAATTATTAAAGAAGCTAGAGATGAAAGTGTTCAACTGAGCATTTATATACTTGGAGAAAGTATGCAGTTAACATGCAATAGCTCTACAAGTGAATGAATTTGAGTTTCTATTACTGCATGATTGTGTATACTCACAGGTGGGGATGTGAGCATATCTGTGGCATTTACTGCAAGGATATGTCAAGTGTAGTGAAAATATTTCTGTGTAGTTAGTTTTATGTGGCTTGATGCAACACAAACCTTCATAATCTAGCAAAGCATGAAAAGTGTATACATGAAGAAATGCTGTATGGCCTAATGTAATCATGCTATCTGTTTGTATTTTAATAAAAGGACACATAATGTGTGTGTGTGCGTGCGTGTGTGTGTGTGTGTGTGTGTGTGTGTGTGTGTGTGTGTGTGTGTGTAGCTATATAGTTATAGATATACACACACACACACACACACACACACACACACACGTATATATATATACATATATATATATATATATATATATATATATATATATATATATATATATATATATATATATATATGTGTGTATATATATATATATATATATATATATATATATATATATATATATATATATATATATATATATGGACAGAGAGATGTAGAGAGGGGAAGAGGGAAAACACACACGTGTATGTAGGTATAGAGTATGGTAAGTGACAGAAGCTGAAATGTCATTCAGTATCACAGCATTGCTTTCCTGTGATTCTAAAATAATATTTTCCACTAAAAGCAAGAATGAAACAGGGAAACAATAGCACATCATCTTAGATTCATAGTCAAAAGATTTGTTGCTATGGTGACTAAAGCACGGTAATTGAAGAAGTGCTATTATATTGCTAATGATGCACTTAATGAGATATACTGCTATAGATGCATGTAATGGCAATATGTAATTTCCACAGTTTGAATTCTACTTTGAGTACTCTGATTAGACTGAAGCCTATACATATTTAGTAATATGTACATATACAAATTTAATAGGCATTCCTCATGTTAAAAGTTCAAGATCAGGAATGCATAATGATCTGGGATTGCTGTCAATAACTAAGAATTATTTAATAGAAATATTAGTTTTGTGGTTTCTAATTAATAAATATTTTCCGAAATTCTTTTAGTTATGGATTGTTGACTATTTGCTGTCTTCCTCAATATCTGTTGCTAACATTATATATTATCCACAAGACTATTTTAAAGTATGTAGTTAGCTTCCCAAGAAGAGTGCACCATTGTATTTCAAAGAACCTTATTATTTTATCTTGCATCATATGATCACATTTGCACTGGTGCTCTTTGTAAATGTACTGCGCTGTAATTTGTTTTTAGTCACTGATGAATTAATAATATTTATTTAGACCTTAAAATATAATGCAGTGGTGAGAATGTGCTGATTTCAGCATCTCTTCTTTCAATATGAGCAGGTCGAGATTTCCACTGCTTGCTGATCCTTGTTTGGTTGTTTTTGTCTTGCCTTTTTAAGAAGTGTTGGAAATGTTTATCATATTCAACACATTTTAAATGATAGTCTATATTACCTAGTGAATGCTTAGTTAAAAATAACATATTTTACTAGAGATTTTATAAGTTCACTTGCTGATGTACAAACAGGCCTTAGAGGTTTAAGCCACTTATAATTACAACAATAATTCCTTGTTGACTGGTCTTACCATCTGTCAGTTGCTTTTAATAAGACATAGTAATGAGGCATTAAATTCATTATTTGTCCTGGTCCCCTTCAGTAAATACACACTACACCAAATGACATTTAATGACCTTTATTAAAATTCCATAAACATAACTTTATTGACCAACCAATATTTTCATTTATTAATCACACCATAAACATCCATATAACGGTCAACTTAGGGCAGCATGACCCAACTCACCCTGACCAACTAAGCATCATCCTTACCTCCGCTTGTTTACTTTTACTTATCAAGCAGCATCCAACTGCTCACTTGCATTTCCCAACTCATTGAAATAAACATCCAACCAAATAAGCAGTGTCCTCACCTTCGCTCACTTATTTACTTGTCAAGTGGCATTCAACTGCTCACTTGCCTTTTCCAACTCATTGAAATGAATCTCCAGCACAAGAGGGAGAACAGAAGAGGGGCAAGCCTGCCCCTCTTGTCTGCCTCCTAAAAATTATAACAACCAAAGAAACCCCAATGCTCCAAACAGGGAGGGAGGGTGGGTAGCAAGTTCATGCTAAAATGTGATTCCTTACCCAGTTACGCTCACTCAAAACTTATTAAGCCCCTCCCTACCCTTACCTCATTTCCTCCCAGTCATCTTACTTTCCTAGTTAACCCTTTCCTCCCCCCCAACTAGCTTCTTCCCATACCTCCTAAAAACCATTACTATTTCAATCTAAACCCCATCTGAAGATGTCCCTGGACAAATTAGTTTGTTACCAAACCTCATTTATCTCTGTTTTTAAAGTACTCCAAACTTAAAAAAAAAACATTTTTATAAGATGCATTATGCAAAATTATTAGAAGACCTAATTAATGCAAATGGTACAGCCTACAGTTATATGGCTAAAACTATATAATGGAAAGGTGCATCTGATACCCCATGGATAATCATACTTACTTCACAAGTACAATAACTCTTTTACACATGAGAGCATTTGACCCTATTATTGCTTAATTAAGACTCCTGAATATATTCAGCCTTTGGTCTTGTATTTCTTTATTGAATCCTACCCATGTATTATAAACACGTACATGAGCGTGCAAGTAGCAAATTACGTCGCTGTTCGGTCTCAGAAATATGAAGATGTGGTGGGTTTCATTGGCATATTGTTTGGCCTGCTTGATAATACAACTTGTAGTTGTGTAGCTGCCCTGACGTACTTTCATCCTTCTGTTTTTTACCTCCTGTCAGAGCCCAACCTGATCTGCCATCCTTACCATTTTACAATTGCCCAGCTTGCTTGCTTAACAGAAGATTGCATACTTCAACAACTTTCTTAACAAAATGCTTCTATCTCTTATATAAAACCAGTCTAAATAAAACTTTCATGGAAGGACTAAGCTGTTAAATCTACAGGTTGAGCTGTTTTATTTTATTTTATTTTATTCAACTTGTTATGTGCATTTTTTTTTCAGGCAAGTATTTCAAGATCTGAAATCTGTTGAGTTGCCCCCAGAAAAGTCCTTTTCATGTCACTTAATGATCTGACTTTACTGAAGTGCCAAAATGAATGTTAGGATTTTCAGTGTATTCTTCCAGCCGTCCACAGCCCCTTTGTCACATTTTTGCTGATGGGGTTGTGGTGTCAGATCAACAGTGGTAATCATCTAGAGCCAATATTCATACTGTCAGCTGGCATACATACATCTAAAATGCCCACTGTTTGTGGACATACATTTTAATGGAAAACTTAAAGAGCAGGAGATGACAGTGCATTTCCAAATCTGCAGACTACAATATCATGCATTTAAAGGGGCAAAACAAGTGGATGGTGCACTGCAGTATTGAAAAAGAAATGAACTGCACACTTAAGGTACAGCCCAGAAATACTTCCATCAATAGTTAGATCTCTATTTTTGGGCCTCTGTCCCCCCATTATTTTAGGCTTTGTCTAGATTTCTTGCTGTAAGAGGTTGAGGTAAGATAGTGCAGCAGGTCTGGTGACACAAGTGACAAAAGAAATAGATGCTGTAACAAGAAGTTGATGACAGTGACAAGGTAAACCAGCAAGCATACAGCATGAACCCTACTGTTAAATATACAGGGCTAGTTCATACATCACAACAGCAATGATGTTAGCATATGCTACAGTGGTATCTCCTGTCTGAGCCCTGCAAATCACATCATGGCCTCATGCAGGCAATGAGATATCAAAGCTGTACCTAAGCTATGACTTGTAAGAGTGCACTTAAACAAGAATAACTCTGTGTGTTCAGCTTATCAGCTGGTGATTCCATGACCATAATGTGGCTATGATGGCTTTTTGGTTGGTATACTGTACCATGTTAAAGTTTCTGAGTAAAAAAGCTTAGAGAATGTGAGTGAAAAGGCAATTCTGTCAAAGCATCTTGGAACATGTACAGTTGGTAGAGTAATGGGGGAGCACAGGACACAAAAATATCAAAATTTTCCTTTGGTTTTCTACATAAGCATCATCATAGGTTCATAGGTTCATTGGTAAGTACTAGGCTATCTGGCTGAGGGCATCTATAAGCCTAGCCAGAATATGTTGGCTTTTGCCACCCCCTTAGATTAGTTCCCTGTGCCTCTGTCCAGCAGAGCCACTGCAGTGATCCCTGGGGTAAATTTTCTGTTTCCCATCCACTCGTCAAGGTTTCTCTTGAAGAGTGTTAGTGAGGGGCTCTGCCTAATGTAGATTGGAATCCTGTTCCAAAGAATGGGAAGTCTCTGGGACAGGAATCTATCCCTCCAGCACTTCCTATGTATCGTTGTGGTGAGGTTTAGATCCCTAGAGCGTGTGGCTCTCGGGGATTTGTTTTTTTTTAGGTGGAGCATGTCCATCAATTCTGGGTTGGACATGGCCTTGTATGTCAGGCAGAGATCACCTCTGAGTAAGCGGTATGCAACTGAGTACAGCTGGAATTTCTTCAGTCGGGCTGCATAGGGCATCTGTTTGAGGCCAGTAATCCTCTTGGTGAGGTACTTATGTGGTCTTTCCAGCTGTTGCAGGTGTCTTGTAAGGTACATCCCAAATGGGGTGTTGTACTCTATGATGGGTCTGAAGAGTGATGAGTAGAGGGGCACAATAACCTCGTTTGTTCTAGTTGTGAACCCTTTTGTGATTAGGTGGGCCACATAGAAGGATTTTCTAACCACCTTGGCAATATGATTATCAAAGGAGAGATTACTATCTACTTGGGTCCCCAGAGCCCTTATTACATTTTCTTTATTTAGGGGACTACAACATATGGGTTTACGGGTACTTTGTTTTTTCCAAAGGGGATGATTATGCACTTTTTGGCATTTAGCTTGAGGCCATGCTTTTGACACCAGGCATCTGTGAACTTGGTCAGCCATAGTCCTCCTGTGCTTGTCTGTACCTCTGAGAAGTATATACCGAACAGGAGGGGTCCCAGGACTGAGCCCTGGGGAATGCCACTTGTAACCTGTTTAGTCGGACCTAGAACATGTAACTCTCACCGCGTGGGTTCTATCCATGAGCCAACTGGCAACCCATCTCGTGACATAGGGGTTTATGTTCAGGCTGGTGAGCTTGTCTATAATACCAGAATGGGGAGTGGTGTTGAAAGCCGTTGTGAGGTCTAGGTAGGCTGTGTGGAACTCCTTTCCCTCGTCTAAAACCTTGGTAACTGTCTCAAAGAAGTCCACCAGGTTTAGGAGGCATGATCTGCCCTTAACAAAGCCAAACTGGGTAGGGTCCAATGTTTGGAGGCTCCCAATGTCTCTGTTGATGCGTTCCATGATGATGCGCAACATAGCCTTGCAGACCAGGCTAGTCAGGCTTATAGGGCAATAGTTCCCGGGGTCCGTTTTGGCTCCACCTTTGTAGAGTGGGATAACTGTTGCTGTGCGCCACTCTATGGGTACATAGCCTGTAGAGAGGCTGAGTTTGAACAGTGTGTTTAGGTGAGGGATTAGTTCATTTTAGAGCTCGTGTAAGACACAGCCTGGGACACCATCTGGTCCCATCGAAGCTGCATTTTTGGCTTTGGATAGGGCTGTTTTAACCTGTGTGTCAGTGATTGCTGGGGCTCTACATTCTTCTGGTATGATTATGGGCCCTTTAGGGGAAGAGAGGGGGGTAAAGTTTGCACTAAACCTTTCTGCTAGAATGGTGGCAATATCAGTTGGTTCAGTGTATTTTGTGCCATTCTGCACTAACTCAGAGCAGATTTGAGAGTTTCCACTTAGGTTCTTGACATAGCTAAAGAACGCTTTATGGTTATCTTTGGAGTCCTTGGCAATTTTCCTTTCAAAGCTAGCCTTGGATGATTTTATGAGAGATCGTAGTTTCTTGCTGATATTGATCAGGGATGTCTTTCCTTCTTGGGATTTTACTCTTTTCTGTACTAGTTTCCTCCTTCAATTGTATATCTTGTTTATGGCAGGGGTCCACCAGACTGGTTTCCTTTTCTTGGAGGAGTGAGTCTTGGTTTTGCTTGGGATAGCACGGTCCATGCATTCTTGCAGGTGCTCATAGAGTGCCTTTGTAAGGGATTCAGCAGCTTGGACAGCATTGTCCTTTAGCATGGGGGCTGTGAACCTTTCCACTTCAGTCTTAAGTAACGTGAAGTTTGCTTTTGAAAAGTTTTTCATGGTGGTTTCTTTGATTGGGGGTGGGGGCAGAATGTGGATATCCAGAGTGATTAGTCTATGGTCTGATCTAACCAGCGAGGGGTTGACCTCCAGTGTGGAACACCGGTCGCCCATGTTGGTGATGACCAGGTCCAGTATGTTGTCACCTCTGGTGGGGGTGTTGACCAGTTGATCCAGGACATTTGAGTTTATACATTATAGGAAGCGTTGGGCAAGGGAGTTAGTACTTGAGTAGTTCTCCCAGTTAATGTTTGGGTAATTGAAATCACCCAATATTATGGTGTTTGGTAGGACCTTCATATTTTCCAGTGTCTCCAGAAACATGGAATGGGGGTCCTGGGTCATTGTGGGTGATCTTTAGCAAGCCACAATTTGAATTGCAGTTTTGCCCATTGTTAGTTGCAGATGGATGATTTCTGAGGCATCGTGATTTGATTACTTCGCTCTGGCTAAACTGATCAGTGTTTGTGGGCATGTAATGTAGTTCACAATGACACATTTATTTATTTTTATTTATTTATTTTACATTTGTTTACCAGGGAGATCTGACTGGGTTTTTGGCCCATTTTCAGTGGAGGCCAAGGGAGAAAAGCTCCACAAGTATTGTTAACAAAGCCATTGTTTAAAACAGTTAGATAAATACAAAATACAATTTTGACATAAATTATTAGACACATATGACAGTGAAAAACATTGTAAGTTTGTACATACAGATAATTACATGGGGATTTCGACAGATAAATAGGAAGTAGATTTTGGGTTATGATGATTAAAGAGATGAAATATTAGATGAGATAAGATTTAAAGAGAACTGAAGGGGTATAAGAAAGTTATTATAGTTGGGGAGGTATTTTAAAGCAGAGTGACTTTAATAATGCATTCGACCAACAAGCCGTACTTCTCTAGTTAATCGCACTTTATCTTATTATGAACACATTAGAATATAATAGATGGAATATGTGACTTATTTTCTTAATCACTAGTCTTGTAATAGAGAATTACGACTGAGTCTCTGATCATAACCAGGTTGTTACGTGTTTGAGACATGGATGTCAAGAAATTCACCTCAACAGTGCAACAAAGTGGTAGTAGCAGCATAACACTGCTAGGGATGAGGTCAGTAACAATCAAAAACCATGAAAATCTTGAAATGTCATCCTAAAACAGTACTCTTTCCTTATCAGACCCATCATGAAATACAGTGCTTAGCTGGACAGGCTGCAACAATATTCACCCCCCCCCAAAAAAATAAATAAATAAATAAATAAATAAATAAATAAATAAAAGTTTCAAATTCCTCAGCTATCCCGATAGATTAGCACAACTCTTATTCGACTCATTAGCCTAGCAACTGACTTGTCCCTCATTTTTCAAGTCATGAAAGATCGAATATTATTTGACCTCCTATTTCTTCTCAAAACTAGTGGCTCTACAAACACAAAGAAAATATTTTCTCAGAATCTTTTGCTTTATTTACTTATTATTTTACTTATTTTAAGATGAAAGTGCTTAATGACTATAATACATTTTTCCTCTGAGTGTTCTGTGACATCTTTGGGTCCCATAGCATAGACATGTTTTTGTGGTTACTAGATTTGTTTGTGCCTCTGCTTTACCAACTTTCTTCGGCTCTTCAAACACCCATACTGGGGACTTAAATCTTTACCAACAAATAAAACAGACTTGCTGGAGGGATAGGTTCCTAATTTAACTAATTCCCAACATAAAGAATAAGTTACCACTACAGATCAAACAAAGCACTACTGTGTTCACCTTTAAAGATAGTCTTGATGATTGGATGTGTAGACACAAATTTACACCAGGGCGTGGCCCTGCTTGATTTGGGAAGTGAGCACTGTTAGTGTGTGTAAAGAGTGCAGCAACCTCTAAGTGTATCTGCTTAAAGTTGTATATGGCTAGGATCTTATGTTTCCTGTGATTACTTGCCTAGTAGTGTTCCTATATTTCTCTACTGCATCTTCTCTACTGCAGATATTGGGATCATTTTCAGAAATTAATACATTTATGTGTGTATGCATTTATCTGTTTATTTATGGTGGGAAATATAGTTGAGAGGGGTCAGAGAGGTGAATTTATCTTTATTCTTCCCATTTTTCATTCTTGGTGCAACAATGTGATGTCAGCTTTGCCCTAGATTGACTGTGCCCAGAGCTTCCATTGTTGTCTAAAGTGGTATTGATCTTCCTGAGGTCTCAACCCAGAGGAGTACAATGCTATACTGACTCCTTGATCTATTTCATAGATTTATGTGTTCATTAGTAAGTAATAGGCTAGATGAACTTTTGGGCCATTTTAAACCTAGCAAGTTTCCTTTTCTGCACTCAAAATAACCTATCCCATTTGGTTATAGATTGGCCTTACCCATCTCATGGTTGATAATTAAATATTACCCCTACAAAAATAACTGGGATCATATTTGGGGGGATCTGAACATTGGATAAAGCATTTAGGAGCTACCTTTGTCCATTAGTAGTATAGAAGGCAGTTCTGGGGTAAGATTGTGTTTTCCATCCATAGTTCCAAGTTGAATATGGATGGGGATGAACTTTGTTTTATGTGTATGGGGAATCTGTTCCAGAGTAGCAGTATCCTCTGCTTGAAATATTCGTCCCTACAAACCATTTTGTGGATGTTGCAGAAGAGGTTTAGATCCCCAGACTGAGTCATTCTGATGCCATTTGACTTCTAGATGTGCAGTAAATCCATCAGTAATGAGTCAGAGGATGCCTTGTATGCCAGATATAGTTCAGCTCTTAGTGCTCTGTAAGATACCAAGTATAGTGATAGGGCCTTGAGTCAGCCCATGCAGGAAATGTTGTTTAGTCCTTGTATCCTTTTAGTAAGGTATCTCTGTGGGCATTCTAGTTGTTGCATACATCTGGACAGATACATGCCAAAGGGGGCATTATATTCAATGATTGGCCTAATGAGGGATGAGTAAAGGGGGGGGGCAATACCATCTATAAATCTAGACACAGTCTCTTTGTTTATAAGCTATGCGATATAAAGGGGAATTCTTATGACAATGGACACATGCTGGTCAAAAGTTAGATCACTGTCCACATAAGTTCCCAAATCCTGACCAATTCAGTCAACTGTTAGGGGTGTATTGTCAGATTGGTAGTTCCCTGGGGTAGAAGACTTCCCAAGGGATACAATAATGCATTTTTGGCATTTAGTTTCAGACCATGATTTTGACACCTTTATTTATTTCAGACAGACCTTCTTGCAGGATGGCAAAGTCATGTGGGGATTCAGTGACTGCAGTCATCTGGAAAATTAGTCAGCCAGAGCCCTTTGGAATTGACTTTTATGTTGGAAAAGTAGATGCCAAACGGGAGAGGTTCCATCACAGAACTCTTGGGGACTCCACCAGTGACTGATCTCTTTGTGGATGTAACTTCTCCTTTTTTGATTATCTGAGTCCTTCCTATGAATATGATCAATCTTAAACGGCATGCCCAGATGCCTGAAACCTTTATTAATCGAAAATAGCAGTATATAATGATGTATCTAAACAAGAAACATACAATTTTCTATCCCATAATCAATGCATATGTAATCAAATATATCACTTCTGTTTTTTCTGTACTTGATGGTACCAGCAATACTGAATCACCCATTAATAGTTTTGAGATTGCTTTGTAAAATATAAGTAGTTTGAATAATAAATGGGTGGTATTAAAGGTGATGGCAATGAAATCTGAACCAGTTATTCTAACTGTTACAAATATCATTGAAGGATGACATCTGCCTTTTAATTACTTAGCTGTGCATTACAATATGTTTATTGACAGAAGACTAAGACAAAAAAGACAGTGGTGGAGTATGGCGATCTGTGAAGAACAAGTTTCAAGCTAAAGTAGTTATGGAAAAACAGGTCAACCAAAGATGATGATCCTAACAGGCTGAACTTCAGGTTTTAATGGGGGCAAACTATGTTATGTATTGGACTTGTATAGGTACCCCCCCCTTTGTTGATAAAAGTCCTTGGTGAGAAGATTATCAAACCTATCAGAAATATGCTACTCACAGTAATGTCCTTGGGAGATTTTAAATTGATGTAGACATGGCCAAAAACTGTTGGAAGTTAGGCCGTTAATAATGTCACACAATTTGATAGAGATCCCAGTATGCCAAACCTGTACAATAGTGATGATAGCCTGCTTGATGCAATTCTCACAAACAGACCACAGATATGTAGGGTGGTCCAGGTATTGCCCAGTCCCATGACTAACCACTGTCCATTCCCATCCCATTGGACATATACACTTAAAGACCCCTTCCCAACCTATTTCACAAAAAGATCCTTTCCCAAAAGGTTGGTGACAACACTTTCAATGGAACTGGAAACAGTAAACTGGGAGCATGTAGATGAACAACCAACAAGAACATAGCATTTAAGTCATTCTTACATCTCCTAACTCCTACCCAGTTCAGATTGTGTACTGCAAGCATAAGACACTACTCTTAACAACTTTGAAAGAGAGAGTCTTGCTTGGTCCATAAGAAGGAAATCACATAGTTCTGATCACTAGCACATGTTTCTCATTAGTAGAAAAGAGGCCTGGATGGCTACAGATTCAGCACAATCAAGTTAGCTTAGTGAAATATGATCTCCTAATGGAGATTCCCAAGGTTTTCTAGATGCTTATTAAGGAAACAACTAAGGATCCCAATAGAAATCACAGCAAGCTTAGGCTGTTGTCTTATTTTAAAGTCCAAAGACAATAAATCTAATATGTCTTTATATGTCTAGTACTGCAACCTCTTTCATACCCATAGACATTTATGCTATAATTATTTGCACACCCTACTTCTAGTTTAGGAAAATCTCAGCTGATTCTGTAAAACAAATATGTGTATTTAATACTGGAAAAACTGAAACCTAATTGCAAAGTCCGCTTTTCTTTTCATAAGTTGTCTAGGCCTATTATAGTGAAATCAGTGGCGCATATTTCTAATCCCCTCCTCACCAGGTCTGTTCTCTGTGAATTCAAATATAATACTGTATGTCTGCCACCTTAAGTCTCACCCTCAGAAAAATATCCAGAATCGTATGCCTACTTCCACTCACTGACCCTTAACTATATTACTGGATTGGGCAAGTATGGGAGTATTTAAAGAAGTATGGTCTCTTATCTCATAAACAATATTTTTTCAGAAGATATTTCAGTATACTTGTGGCTGTCCAATTGTTATATACACTAGTTACACTAACAAAGAACATGGTTTGCTGACAGGTGCTATTTCTGTAGACTTAAAAAGCATGCTTGAGTCTGTTGGTCATAATAAGCTTCTGTCAAAACTTAGATATGTAGGCTTTCATGAAGGTCCAAATAAGTGGTTCAACAATTACCTAAATAACAGGACCTTCAATAATGTTTCCTGTAAGAGTATCTCAGATGTTGGTATTGATAAGTACTGATAAGGCAGTAGTCATTCATTGTTTAGTACCAGGACTATTTTATTCTCATTTTTCATTAATTAGTTAATTCTTACCCCCCTGACCAGAACTTGATCCTGCTCAAGGAAGAGAGAACCAGCAGTGAGGTAAAAAAAGGACCTCCAAAAAGAATTTGACATTCTTCCACATTAATTTTTCAAATAGTAATCTAGTTCTGAACATGAAACAAAAATATTTGGCACACCCAATCAATTTAAATATTCCCATACTTGCCAAATCCAGTAAAATGTATGATACTTTAACTAATTTTGTATAATAACCAGGGTTAGGCAGTAATCATGCTTGGCATTAGGATTTAACTTCAATTTATTTTTCAATTCCATCTTTAAAACTGTCAGTGGTGAGCTGCAACAGCTTGAGTTAACTTATGATACTTTCCTGCTTACATTTAAATTCAGAAGTGTCAGTGATACAATCCTACTCACACCACTGTTACAGCATGCAGTGCCTGCCATTAACTTTAATTCATCACACAGAAATGTTCTTTAAACAATAATAAACAGGAGATGTAGATTTATACCGCTTTCCTTGAGCATCATTGCATTTCACCAGACAAAAAGCAAAGTTAGTCTCACTTGTGGCACTTTGATGAGTACTTCCCTTACATTCAGATTGCTGCATTATATGTTCATCATTTCATAGGTAAATACTAGGCAATCTGTCTACAGACTATTACAAACACAGCCAATAAACCATGTTCAAAAGTTCCCCCCAGTCTGAAGGAAGGCAACAGAAAACAGATGAAGGGAGAATTTGGGGTATCCCTTCCAGTTATCTAGGTTTATCTTAAATGTGCTAAGACTGTTACTGTCCTTGACATGAAGTAGCATTTTTTTCTAATTCATCGCACCCACATGCCTTACGTTTCTGTTGGTGAAGCTTATTTCCTTTAACTGGGTATTTGGTGAGCCAATTCTTCCATGAAGGAAAAGGAGGTCTGTGAAATTTGTTGGAACTTTAATGGTTTGAAAGGCTAGACACAGATCACTAGTCAGGAGACTACAAGAGACCAATTACAGAGAGAGCTGCCAGTCTGTCTGGACAACTAAGTATCTTGAGGCCACTGTTCCTCTTAGGAATCCCTGAGGTCTCTGAAGGTGAGAGATATACTTGGAAAAATACATGCTAAAAGGGGCATTATATTCACTAAGAGGTCTGATGAGAAATGAGCAAATAGGAAAATAAGAATTCATTGGATCTAGGGGAAATACTTTTAGAAATTAGATGAGCAAGATAGAAGGCTTTCCAAACTGCTGTTTAGACAAGATTGCCTAGATCCCTTACAACAGTACCTGATTGTTGGAACACATCATCAATATAATATGATGTGGAAATGTTTTGTTTACCACAATGAACTACTATAGCAATAACTCATGACTGGGTGTGGCTTATACTGGATTTACCCATGGTTGGCTTTGTTTGGTGACTTGGGCATGTGGGTAATGCTGGACTTAAGCAAGACTGGTGTGGACCAAATAAAGCCAACTATGGGTAAATCCAGCATTACCCACACCCAGCCATGGGTTATTTCTATTACACAATGACATTATTTAAGAAAAAAGTTACTTACTTTTCTTAAATAATGTCCTTGTAAAATGGCAGCATGCTGCTCTTCCCCGTTTTTCTCCAGTTTCCTGGGGCTTTCTTGATGTACTGAGCATGTGTATGGGATTTACGTTCCCATGCTTATGCAGTACATCAGTGCTGTGTAAAAGAAGCAATGGAGAAAGGAAGATTTCTGTTGCTTTTTTTAGTTTTTAATTAAAAAGAACTGAAATCGGCAGACTTTCAATGTACAGGAGAGATGTCATAGGGAAAATATAAGGATAATCAGGTTCTTTTCTCTAGTTTTGCACAATGTACCTGATTATCCTTGCATTCTTCTCTGTTCCATCTGTCTCATTGTTTTGAAGTCCCAATTTTTGAAAGTTTATTTATTTATTTTTTTTTAAAAAAAGTGCAGGTTCCGTAGCATATATTAATAGAAGAAAGTCCAGGCGACCGGACTTTTTTCGTTGGTATATAATCAATTTACAGTGGGTATGCTGGTTGTGCTGACCAATTATCATACTGTTTTTTTTGAATGTTAATGGCCAGTAACTGTATAATCTACAATTTTTTGCACTGAATTTGAGACCATAGTCCTTGAACCAATTGTTAGCATAATCTCACTCAGGTTGGAGCTATTTTGAGTCAGTAGAAGATTAAATAACTACATCCAGTTGACAGTTACTGCAAACAGATATCCATAGGGCAGGAGTGTTGCCTATATGTCTGAGAAATAGAGGTCAAATAGGACCGTGACAAGCACTGTGCCCAGTGGCACATTACCAGTACCGTTTTTCTGTGCAGAAGTGGCTTCTGAGACTCTGTTAGATAACTAGTCAACTAACTGAATATCATAGGTTCATAGGTTCATGGATGATTACTAGGCTAATGGCACAAGAGCCTTTACTAGCCTAGCCAGTAATATCCAGGATATGACAATATTATATCTTAATTCCCCGGATATTGGATGGGGTAGTATCGGGGTAGTGGGTCTTTGGGTGTTGAAGCCCTGAGTCATTTTACAGACTGCCTCCGTCCATAAGGGACAGGGGCAGTACCCTTCGAGTGAATATAACAGCTCCCCATCCTTTTATCCAAATTATTTTTTCAGAGATTAAGGGACAGACTTTCTTTTGTAAGGATGGGAAGTTTGTTGAATAGATAAAATAGCCATTGGGATACAAATCTGTCTCTCCAGTAAGTTCTGTTAGAGTCACAAATAAAGTTCAGGTCCATGGAATGCATATCTCTCATATAATATTTCTTGTGAATATCTAACATTTTCATTAGTGCTGGATCAGAGAATACCTTGTAGGTCAGCCATAAGTCACCTCTCAATAAATGATATGAGATGGAGTAAAGGGATAGGGCCTTTAGTCCATCTGCATAAGACATGTCATATGCTTCATATTTTTGTAGTGATAAACTTCTGTGGCCCCTCTAAGAGGTGTAAGTGCCTGGTTAGGTACATGCAGAAGGGAGCACAATTATGTGTCCAATGAGAGCCGAGTACAATGGCACTATGACTACCTTTGACATTGATGCCATATATTTTCTTATCAGTTGAGCCATACAGAAGGATTTCCTCACTCCCATAGCTACCTGGTGGTCAAAATTTAGATTGCTATCTGTCTGTGTTCCTAGTTCCCTCACCAATGGATTTTCTTTGTGGGGTATGCTATACACACACACACACACACATATATATATATATATATATATATATATATATATATATATATATATATATATATATATGGGTCCACTTTTTAATTTTGAAATACCAAAATCTCAACTTTCAAAATACCGAGCCCAGAAAATCGAAATTTTGGAATCTCGAAATTAAAAAGTAAAAAAAAAAAAAAAACAGCTAAAATAATGTCTTTGCAGGGGGGCAAGCCCCTCTGCACCCCCCACCCCCCTAGTTAAATATACCAACTCTGAGATCACACTACAGTGAAGAGAATGGTAATGCTCCTGTTCCACTTACCATTCTCTTAACTGTAGTGAGATCTCGGAGTTGGTATATTAAAGTAGGGGGGGGTGTCGGGCAAGCCCCCCCCTGCAAAAACATTATTTTAGTTGGGTTTTTTTTGGTTCACTTTTCACTTTCGAGATTCCAAAATCTCGATGTTTTGAGTTCAGTATCTCAAAACTCGAGATTTTGGTATTTCAAAATTAAAAAGTGGACCCATATATATATATATATATATATATATATATATATATATATATATATATATTTTTTTTTTTTAACACCTTTATTGAATTATCACTTGTGACATTGGCGCATTCACATTTATATAATACTAATCAAACTGTATTAACAAGTTAAAATTAACAAACATTATGCTTCATATATACTGGTGTATATCATATAACGTAAGCAACATTACATAAATTATTCAATTCCTACCCCTTTTTTTAAATAAGAAACATCTTTATTAAACCATCACTTATGACATAAGCAACCATGCACTTGTATAAATAAAAACAAACCACAAGGACAGAATCCTAGTTGCATGCATTTTACATCACAAACCATACTGACACACTCCCAGTTGCAAACATTATGCATCAATTATAATCCACTCAATCATTTTCAGTAAAACATTACATAGCTCATTTAAGTCCTGCCTTCTTTTAAATCTCATTCCTCCCCTGTGTATATTGTTCCCACAATTCCCATTTTTTCTATGTAGTTTGCCCCTACCTTTTTCTAAAGATCTCAGTTCCAGTTGTTTTATCTCTGTTACTATATTCACTACTTCTCATATAGTTGGTTTAGATTTTGATTTTGATTTTCTAATAACTGCTTTTTTTTGCAGTCAGCATAATTAGAGACAGCAAGGCCTTACCATGTCTAGGCAATTCCGATTCTTTAACATAGATCTGAAAAATCATCTCCCTCGTCACACCAATCTGCCCACTCAGCATCTCCAACAGTGCATCCTGCAGGGAATCCTTAAATTCTGCCATCTCACTGCACTGCAAGAAAATATGTCCTCAATTATCTCTTTCTTCCCTGTCACACCTCCAACATTTACTATCTACCTGATGAAACATTCTCTGGAATCAACTTGGGTATAAAAATATCTATGCAAACAATTCCAAGCAAAAATCCTAAATCTTTTAGATTTTGTTGCATATTTAGGAGACTTACATATATCCTCCCATTATTTCTTTGTGAATTGCTTATCCAGTCTCTCTTCTCAATCCTTTATAACCTCCTCTGATTGATTCTTATAGTTATCATGCAATATTTTATATGCTTTACTAATTATTCCTTTTTAAATGGCAGCTTCTGTTCTAGATTCTACTAAAAACTCTACCAGTGCTGGTCTTTTATTTAGGACAACGTAGGGGCTTAAGCTGAATGCAGTAAATTTAGCTATGATACATGAGTGGGGGATTGTGTTGAAAGCTTTGGCCAGGTCTAGATAAGGGATATGTACCATTTTAACCTCATCCATGGCCCTAGTGACTTCCTCGAAGAAGTTTGCCAGATTAAGCAGGCAAGACCTCCCTTTGACAAAGCCATATTGGGTCTGGTACAGTTTTTGGAGATTTTCAATGTTGCTACTGATCAGGTCTATAGTAAATCTCAACATGGTCTTGCAGGTACGCCTGGTCAAGCTTATGAGTCTGTAGTTCTCTGAGTCAGTTTATGGGCCCCCCTTGTGCAGTGGGATGACTGTTGCAGCCCTCCATTCTTCTAGGATCAAGCCCATCTGGAAGCTTTGGTTAAAGAGGGTTTGTAGTGGCCCTAATAGATCCTGTTTCAAGCAATTTAAGAAACGTTTTGGAATATTGTTGGGACCCACGGAGGCAGTTTTTCTGGCTTTAGCAGGTTTAGTAAGGACCTGTTCCCGCATAATGACCATTAGGGGGATGGTTGCGGGTATTTCTTTGGGTGTGATAGGAGGTGATGTGGGGGAGAAGTATGAACAGAATTTGTCAGCCAGAAGGTTTGCTATAGTTTTGGGCTGGGTGTAGGCATGTCTCCTCATGATTAACTCGGCACATTCCTGAGCATTTCCCCTGAGGTTATGAACATAATTTAAAAATAACTTATGGTTACTTTTCACCTTGGGGGGGCTATCTTTGCCTCATAGTTTACTTTGGCAGATTGACCAGCTCTCTAATTTGTTTGGTGAGCATCTTTTGTGTCTTTTTTTTGCAATGTTTTGTCAGTTCCATCTTGTCCTTGGAGAGGATATTTTCCTTTTGTTGAACAGCCCATTTATGTTAGGGGTCCACCCGGTAGTTTACTTTTGCCAGTTATCATAGATTTGACTTAGACAAATATTGCCTCCTCTATGCAGCTATGAATGTGGTTGTACAGTGCTTTTCTGTACAGCACTTAGTAGGCCACAATGTCATCCAGGTTTGGAGGGGCTTGGAAGTTTAATAAGCAGTTACTTTGTTTGAGGTAGTTCATCTTAGCAAAGTACTTAACAGGTTTGGAGTTTGATTGGGTTTCTAGGTTAGTTTTAATACTAAAGGAGATCATTTTATTGTCAGACCTTGCCAGGAGGAATTAATTCATGGGAGGGAGCAGCATCCCCCCATGTTTGTGAATACTAGGTCTAGGATATTTGTACTGCTTGTTAGGGAGCTAACTCGTTGTTCCAGGATGTTTGCATTGACTAAGTCCAAAAACCTCTGAGCATGTGAATTATGGGTTATATAAGTCTCCCAGTTTACAGCAGGGTAGTTGAAGTCACCCATAAGCATGTTGTTAGGCTAAATGTTAAGATATTCCAGTAGGATTAGGTAGGAGGTGTGGTTTTCTAGACACATGTTAGGAGATCTGTAGATAGCAAGTATATGTACGGTGGTCACAACTATGGTTAGTTGGGCATGGAGCAGCTCATGTGAGTCATGTCCTTTATGAACACTGAGACACCTCCTCCCTTTGTTTTATCCTGAGCTGGTGGGGGACTGAAATGCATGAAAGGCATTGTGACTTTGATAGCCAGGGTGGTTTCCATTGTTCTGAACAACATTTCCATGACTGCACATATGTCTGGGTTCTCCAGGGTTAGGAGTGCTTCCTAGAGTGCATTTTTTTATTTAAACTCCTAGCATTGAGCAGCAGTACCTTTAGGTGGCTGTGAACGACTTTTGTAATGTTGGAGGGTTTAACAACTTGGCACAGCCCAAAAAAAACATTATGGAGATAGATAAAGATTTTACCAGTATTCAGAAGCCAAGTTGTGACAAGTTCAAACCATCCATGGCAAAGCATCATGGTTTGTCGATCATGTCTCCCCAGATTGACAGATATTGGATCCCCTTGTGAAACCAGAAACTAAGCCAATTGTTGAAGTCAATCATTTTTTTACTGGTACTGTGGCATCAGCATTAGTGAGGATAGGATGCTACTCAAGGTCAGATTCATACCCACCTGGGACACATATTCAGAGCGCTCCATCATATCTCTCTTCATACAGTGAAGTGAGGTATGTCTTAGGTCATTTATGCCTACATGGATTATGACAATGTCATACTGGTACTTGTGGTTTGAAGACCTATGTGCATGCATGATCTGGTGGATACTGGCTCCAGACAGACAGCTCACTGTGATCATCTTGTTGTTTATCCTCATAAGGGGGACATCAGCATGTCTTACAATGGAATCCCCAATAACTAGACTGTTTGGTTGTGCAGTGTGTTGCCTTCCGGGCTTGGAAGTGAGGCTCCTATAATTTGCAGAGTTTTCAGTCCTACGTGTTGTGTGAGGTGCTGTATTTTTTGAGTGTGTGTGGGGCTACTGAGAGTTGTTTTTAGGAGGCCTTAGAGGTTTTGTAGATTGCATGTTCATACTTCCTCATATGTGGGTCCATGTGTTGGTTCCTTAGTGCTGATAGTGAGTGTTTTGGGTGTAACACTGACAAACTGGTTTGCATTTTTCATATGTGCATGTGAGAGCTTTGCATCCAATGACATATTGTGTAGCTACATCTCTCAAATACTGTGTTTGTCTGATCGAAAATTAAGTGGGTGTCAGTAAACATGAGGCAGTTACTACAATGCGTCAGGAGCAACATATCCACCAGGCCACAAACAGAGATGACATTTCTATCTACCTATTCGTTATCCCAGATCCTTAGTAGATGGGAAGAAGTAAAGGAGTATGGGAGAGTCACTTAATGGTCTAAGTGAGAGTGGTTAGTAATATTCTACAGGATGACCTACAGTGATGCTGCCCTCTGCACATATGGGTAGCTCTTCCAGCAGCTATGAATAGTGGGCAACTATGCAGCGCATGTCCTATAGATGATTTTAAACTGGAGAGATTTGCATATATACAAGGCAAGTTTAACCATGCTTGCACATTGTGCAAATGCGAGGCTTTAATACCAGCAGGATGAAAGACGTTTACACATTTAAGCCCTCAGGCCAATCAGATGAACACACGATAAGCCTTCCACCAACAATTCCCAACTTGGATGGTTTGAATTAGCCCTCTGCTCCCTCAAGAGTGCAGAATAAAACCTTCTTAATGTAAAACTAATTGGTTTAGAGCTCAAGTGCAGTAACAAATGCTTTACAACAAAACACAGAACTTCTGCAGTATTAGGAATCCTTGGATATAAGTTCACCAACCCTGAGAAATGTTCCCAATTAGAGAAAAATGTGAGCAAACATGGTAACACTTCTACAAACACAGAAAAACTTTGAAAAACTTAGAAATATTTTGCAAACTCAGGAGAACTTTGGCAAACTCATAACAGCTTTTGCAGTATCAGCAGAGGTTAGAAAATATCAGAATACTGTTAAAGTGACTTTAGAGCAGTAAAGTAACAGATGCATTTCTCTAACAAGTACAGGCTGAAAAAAGTGATAAAGTCAAACAAACAATACATGCAGCACTGAATGGTTAAATAGTACTGAGATTGTTAGAATAAGTGCAAAAAACCCCCTTATATTAGCTTTGTAGGTCTACTGCTGGCCTTAGAGGCAATCCAATAGTCTTGTAGTCACAGATTTCCAAGCCAGATACAAGGAAGTTCTAAATATATGTAAGGCTTTTATATCAGCAGCATGAAGGACTTTTAGACACTTACGCCCTCAGGCCAATCAGATAAACACACAATAAGCCTTCTACTAGCAGTTTCCAACGTTGATGGGTTGAATCAGCCCTCTGCTTCACCAGAGTGCAGAATAAAACCATCTTAATGTAAAACAAACTGATTTTGAGCTCAAGCACAGTAGCAAATGCTTTACAACAAAAGGTAGACATCTTACAGTACCAAGAATTCTTGGACATAAGTTCACAGACCCTGAGAAATGTTCTCAAATAAAGAAAAATGTGCACAAATGTAGGAAAACGTCTATAAACACACTAAATTTATTTTATTTATTTAACATTTGTTTACTGGGAAAGTCTGACTTGGAATGAAACAATTTTCAGTGGAGATCAGGGTAGAAACACTCTAGATGCATCTCTTTGTAATGTGGGAGGAAACTAGAGCAAACTAGAAACTGTATGAACACATATATGATATTCATAAGAATGATGTTAAAAATGCTCTTTATAAACATACCACAGTTTGTAAGGAAGCTGAGTTTAAGTTTTTTGCACTAGAATGTATACCATATGATGTAAGGGGAGGAGACTGGGAAAACAAAATAGAGGTTCGAGAACTGTATTGGCAATTGGTACTTGATGCCTGTAGGCCCCAGGGCTTAATGAGAACACATCTTTAATGCCTATTCTTAAAATGAGATCAGCAAAGTTATGATGAATTTCATAATACATTTTTTAACATTCTTTTGTGACCATTTGAGTTAATAGTTTGATTAGGGATATATATGTATTTTAGGCATAAGTTAGGTACTGTTGTACTTTAGGGTATATGCATTAGTATGCACAAATGAATGTTATTTATTATATATTGTTGTCAAATTACAAATAATATAAGATATATTTTTATAGTATATGTTTTTTTACAAGTCTGATATTTTTAAAGTAATTTAGTATAAGGAAGGGTTTTTATTTTGTCCCTTTAGTCTTTTTTCTAATATGTGATTTTTTTATTTAGTCACTAGATGGCAGCAAAGCTAAATTAAATGTTTTAGTAAGATTATAACTAGTTGGCTTGATACATTATTGTATTTATATGTAGGTTTTAAATATTTATTATATTTATTTTTATAAAAATGATGATACATTTATGTAAATGAGTAGGTACTATTTGTATTTATTGTAAGCATTTGATAGAATGAAGTTTTATGAATGCTTTTTGATTAAGAATGTACTTTCCTTTGAATATTCATGACTGTGTCAGCATGCCTTTATGAATATTTATGAGCTGAGGTCAAAGATGATATTGATTGGTTAATTGTTTTTTAAAATGTATATATAAAGGCTTAATTGAATTTAATTACTGTTCTACATCTGATGAAGTTCTATTATTCATTTTACAACTTGGCTGGAGCTCCGAAGTGTTTATTTGATATTCATTGAGTTGGAGCTTTGCTCTTTTAAGCACTTGCATTCTGCATTTTGGTGGTAGGAAACTAGAGCACCCAGAGGAAACCCACAGGAATGCAGGGAGGACATGCAGACTCCGCACAGAAGGCACCCCCGCTGATAATTGAACCAGAGAACCTCTTGCTGTGAGGTGACAATGCAAACTGCTGCACCACTGCACTGTCCAGTTTGCAAAAGTAGAAATATTTCAACAAACTCAGTAGAACTTTGACTCAGAACACCTTTTGTAGTATCAGAGGAGGTTAGGAAATATCAGGATTCTGCTGAAACAACCTAAGAGCAGTACAACAACAAAAGGTGACATTTCTTTAATGAGTGTAGGCTGAAAAACAGTGATAAAGTCAAACAAATCGATAAATGCAGCACATAACTGTTAAATAGCACCACTATATGAATCTATATTCAGATTTAGAAGTCTTTCAATAATGCCCATGCAGGGAATAGTGTCAAAGGCCTTTACCAGATCCAGATATGCTTTATGCACTGTGCAATCACCAACGACTGATCTGATAACTTTTTCAAAGAAATTAACAAGGTTAAAGAGACAGGACCTGCCTTTAACAAAGCAGAATTGATAAGAGTCCCCATCTAAGAGATTTTCAATGTTCAGATTAATGAGGCCCAAGATAGTGCATTCTATAGCTTTACATATAAGACAAGTGAGACTAATGGCCCTATAGTTACCAGGGTTTGTAGTCTGGCCACGCTTGTGTAATGACATTCCATTGGTTGTTTTCCAGTCTTCAGTAATGCAACCAGTGGAGAAGTTTACATAAAGAGGTTAAGTAGAGATTCAGATAGAACATATCTGGTACTTATTATCGGGCAAAATATTGAGTTAGGAGGGCCAATGAATGAGGTGGTTTTTGCTTTTGAAAGGGCTGAGAGGACTTATTTCATAAAAAAATACAGGTACTGTAGAATCTTTATAATAGGCACAAATGTCAGTGTTGTAGAGTTTTACCTTTAATTTGCCATCCAAAATTAGCTACTTCATTTGGGTCAGCATGAACAATATTGCTCTGGGCTAATGCTAACATTGTTGAATGTTAGTTCTTAACTTCTTCACATGGGAAAAGAAATATTTATAGTTGTTAATCTTCATTCATAAGCATCATAATGGTTCTTTTACACTCCTTACTACTTTGCTTAAGTGTGCTCTTAATGTAGGCAGAATGAGACCTCTCACAAACCTTAAGGAATTTCTTTTTTGTGCAGTTTATTTATACACATATTCCACCAATGGGATTTGTTTTCAAATTTCTCATTATATTTGGTGTGGATAGGGACTGCCTTGTCCATATAACTATTTAAGTTGGTGTAGAAGACATAGGTATAAGTGTCAGCTTTAGTAATGGGATCCATTGGAGGAAAACTACAGTAGAATTTATTTAGGTCGTCATGTAATTGAAGAATGAGCTTTTGAGAAGTCTCAAAGCAGATGTATTTGCAGGGAGAATACCAGTAGTTTTAAAGGGAAAGAACACTGAGTTATAGCAAAGGAATATGATACATATGGAGGTGTTCAAGAAGTGTCTGTGTTTGTGAGACCAAGATCATGGATATTTGGGCACCTAGTAGGATGGTTACCCTAGTCAGATGATTTGTACAGAGGAGTTCACACTTACAATGTCACAGAAGCTGGTCATGTTGGCAGTATAGCTCATCCATTTTTATTGACATACAGTTGAAGCCCCACCAGTAGAAGGTGTTGAGTTTAATGGGGATTTCAGCTAAAGTATTAAGATAGCTACCATAGTCAGAAGGGAACATGCAACAATTTGTATAACTGAGTAATCAGTCTTTTTTATGGAAATGTGGATGTTCAGAAGTTCTTTCTTGATGTCACAAGGAATCATGCATGAGGTGATGATACTCCTCTGAAATTACTAGAAGGTATAAACACACAATAGCCACTAAAGCCGGAAATAGAAGGAGTGCATTCATTGTGTTGAAACTATGACTCTGTAATTACAGATATAAGAATGTGTTCAAACTGCATGTGGGCCTTAAATTCAAGCATTTTTGTAAAGACTTTTGGCATTAAGTAAGGCTACTTTTACTGCTCCAAATTAGACTTTGCTAGGTTGAAATATCCAGCAGGTGGACTCTTCCTAAAAAGGCAATATAGGGGCAGGAAGGTTTTAACTAGAATTCATACTAATAGATGCAGATCATCCATTT
Organism: Protopterus annectens; assembly: GCF_019279795.1. Lineage (NCBI taxonomy): Eukaryota > Metazoa > Chordata > Ceratodontiformes > Protopteridae > Protopterus > Protopterus annectens. The sequence continues at coordinate 1,868,527,237 of NC_056737.1, forward strand.
GCAAAGCAGAAAGGCTTGCACCATTTTTTCCCAAGTTGATAAATGTTGGCTCTCCCTAGACTGCACCATCTACAGAGTCAGTTATTAAAGCTAAATTATCTTGTCTTTGAATTTTAACATTGTCTAGGTGACTGAAAATATTACTCAAGACCAGTGCCTTTAGTGTCTTAGACACATGCAGAACTAATACAGTCATATACTTCCACATGTTGCTGTAGGATGAGGGCCTAAGCTCATTTATCCCAATGTGGACCACTACCAGGTCATAAGCATATTAGCAAGGGTGAAGGGATCTAAGTGTCATTGTTACATTCCCAGCTCCTGGCTCTAGAAAGACCACCAACTGTCATCTGATTCTTGTCCAGTCTGGTGTTAGTGGTGTCTGTAGGCCTGACACTAGAGTTGGCTATTACTAAGACATTACTATGGATGGATGTAGAAAGGCTGGGCCTTAAGGGCTTGAAGTCTGCTGCCTTGTCACTCTTACAGGTATGCACACTGGCTATGGGCATGCAGGATGAAGGTGGATGTTTTGCTGTGTGTAACAATAGCTGAGGTTTCTTAATTCTTAATTAGGTAGGTGTAGGTAGTGTTTTCTTAATCTCCATATAAGCTGATGTAGTGTAGACACTCTGTGCTGTAGGTGTGTGTGTGTGTGTGTGTGTGTGTGTGTGTGTGTGTGTGTGTGTGTGTGTGTGTGTGTGTGTGTGTGTGTGTGTGTGTGTGTGTGAGTGTGTGTGTGTGTGTGTGTGTGTGTGTGTGTGTGTGTGTGTGTGTGTGTGTGTGTGTGTGTGTGTGTGTGTGTGTGTGTGTGCGCGCGCGAGAGTTGTGCTTACCATGTGTTCTGAGATTTCAAAGTAGCCTCCCATTTAATAAATATTTTCAGCTCTCACATACTGCATCATTTTGAGGAAGCAATAAAGGGGGTTTGGTGTAAGCATGAAGCAATTACTACACTGAGTCAAAATACCTGGCACTATCATGCCAGCAACAGTAAGGACAAGAGATTAGCATAGATGTAGGGGCATTAGAAAGCAGGATAGCTTAGCAACCTACTCTTGCTATAAGATGGAGGGGTATAATGTACTGTATACACCAACCATTGCACAAGAAAATGGTGATAATAAGGGATGTGCCTAAAGGATAAATTAATATGAGATGCATGTATTTTAGAATTCATAAGTGCAAAAAAAAATCAAGTGATAGCAACATGTAAGAACAGTGAGATAATCAGTAACAAGCAGGAAATTTAAATCCAATTGACACACAATAGTTTCAAGTGCAGAAAGTGAATGAACAATCAGTATAATCAGCAATACAATAGCAATGATTTAAAAGTGAGATCACACACAATCAACAGCTAAAATACTAGGTTAATTTCGACTTTACTAAACTAGTAACAGCAGTGAGCAATGTATAATCTAATCTAATGGATGCAGGAGTGGTAACTTTGCAGCAATAGGTATAGATAGTCTAAATGAATGGTTCCAAGTAATAATAATATTGATTTGTTAACTAGGTAGTCTGTTTGGTTAAGTGATTTTCTCAAGGTCACACACTAGGTAAATGAGAACGGAAGGAATCAAACCCTGCACCATAAGAACCTCAGCTTACAAGGTTAACCCTCTGCCCCATCTGGCAGCATTGTACATGTAAAGCAAATAGTTACAATGCAACATCAGTAGACAATTCAGGACAAGCAACAATATTGGCCCTCTTTAGTTCACATGTTGGAAACTACATCATTATCAGCACTTACTAAAATCTCAGATTCAGGGAGTGGAGTCCCTAATGTTAGAAACACTATCCTTTGGCACAGCTGCAGATGAAAAGACAATCGTATGTTCATAGGTTCATAGGTAGGTACTAGGCTATTGGCCCTAGGACCTATACAAGCCTAGCGAAAAAGTTACCCTGGCTTTCGCCACCCATGAAAATTATTTTCCTGTGCCCCTGTTGAGCAGAGCCACAGAAATGATCCCCAGGGTGAATTCCCTATTTCCCATCCAATCATCAAGATTTTTCTTGAAGAGTGCTAATGAGGAGCTTTTTTTGATATAGATAGGTAGTTTGTTCCAGAGTATGGGAAGTCTCTGGGACAGGAATCTATCCCTCCAGCATGTTCTGTTTATAAGTTCCATGATGGTACGTTATATGGCCTTGCAGACCAGGCTCATCAGGTTAATGGGGCTTTAGTTCCTGGGGTCCGTGGTGGCTCCTCCTTTGTTGATTGGGATAAACATCGCTGTGCACCATTCAGTGGGCACAAAGCCTTAGGTGAGGCTATGATTGAACATGGTACTTAAGTGGGGTGCCAGTTTGTTCTGTAGTTCATGTAGAATGCAGCCTGGGATGTTGTCAGGTCCCATGGATGCTGTGTTCTTGGCTTTGGAGAGTGAGGTTTTTACCCATGCAGCTGTGATTACAGGAAGTTTGCATTCTTCTGGTATAGAGATGGGCCCTTTAGGGGGTCAGAGGGGGTAAATTTAGCACTGAACCTATCTGCCAGGATGTTGGCAATATCAGTTGGTTCTGTATATTTAGTGCCATTGTGCTGTAACTCAGAGCAGATCTGAGTGCTGCCATTGAGATGCTTGACATAGCTTTAGAATGCTTTGTGGTTGTCTTTAGAGTCAGTGGCGATTTTGTTTTTGTAACTAGCTTTGGAGGATTTTATGAGGGATCTCAACTTCTTACTGAGGCTGACCAGGAAGTTCCTGCAATCATGGGATTTTACTCTCTTTTGCAACAGTTTCTTTAATATGTTGTAGAGTTTGTTTATGGCAGGGGACCACAAGATTGTCTTCCTTTTTTTGGAGGATAGCATCTTGGTTCTGTTAGGGATAGCATGATCCATGCACTTGTGTAAGTTCTTATATAGGGTATTGCTGCCCCTGGTGGGGGTGTGGATAAGTTGATCCAAGGCATTGGAATTTATAAATTCCAGAAAACGTTGAGCAAAAGTGTTGGTACATGAGTAATTTTCCCAGTTAATGGTGAGGTAGTTGAAATTGCCCATTATTAGCATGTTGGGTTGTACCCCAATATTTTCCAGTGTATCAAGAAATGAGGAGTGGGAATCCTGGGGCATGGTGGGGGATCTGTAGCAAGCTACAATTTGGATTGTGGTCTTGCCCCGAGTTAGTTGCACTTGGATAATCTTGGATGCATTATGTTGAGTAACTAGCTTGGAGGTGTGGATATCCTTAATGAATATGGACATGCCTCTGCCTTTAGTGTTTCAGTCCAGGTTAGGTGGCCGAAAGGTGTGGTATGAATTATAGCCTGGTAATGCAGGGGTGCTCTCTGGAGCTGTGAACCAGGTCTCTGTCACTGCACAGATGTTGATGCTCTCCATTTTAAGGAGTGCCTTGAGTGAGTGAATTTTGAGGTTTAGACTTCTAGCATTGAGTAGCATTACCCTCAGATTTTGCTTGCTTGTACCTGTTACGGCGGTGAATTTGACATTTGAACATTACCTAAAAAGGCACTATAGGGGTGGCAAGAGCCTTAGCCAGTATCTGGAATCCCAAGGGTGACAGGTGCAGGCCATCTCTGGCAAAGCATCGTGGTTTGTCAATCATGTCATCTCAGGCAGACAGATACTGGATCCCTTTAGAATGACATCAAAAGCTTAGCCAATTGTTGAAGTCAATCATTTTGTCCTTGTACTGTGGTATCATTCTGGGTGATGGTAGGATGCTACTCAGGGCTAGGGTCATACCTGCCTGGGATACAACTTCGGAGAGCTCCTCCATGTCTCTTTTCATGTAGTCCAGGGAGGTACATCTCAGGTCATTCATACCAACATGGACAATGACAGTCATATTTGTACTTGTTGTGGAGTGAACTGAGTGTGTGCATTATGTGGCAGATCCTGGCACCTGACAGGCAGCTGACAGTAACTTTCTCCTTGTTTAGCCTGGTGAGTGGAACATCAGCTTGCCTGACTATAGAGTCACCTATGACTAGAGTGTTGGGTATGTTGTTATGCCCTATGGGCTGTGGTTGAGTGGCACACTGAATTTGTGTGCTATGTGTCATTTGGGTTGTGTTGGGGGGTGGAGGTTGCTTGCATTTCTGCTTTGGAGATCTCTGTTGCTTGAGCAGATTTTTATTGAGAGCCTCCGCGAATGTAGGTGTGTATTTTGTGTTTCTTTGTGTGTGATTTGGTGGTGTAAGTTCTGAGGGACTATGTGATGAGTGTGGTGTGGTGCAAGTGTTTACCTTCTCCTCCTGACTGCCTAGTCCAGTCTTGGGTAAAGAGAGCTTTGCTTCCAGTTTGGCTATGTAAGTGCATCTCTCACAGGTTGTAGTGTTGGGGGGTACGAGGAGAGGGTTGTCTGTGTACATGAGGCAATTGCTGCATTGTCCCAAAATGCCCAGATTCATCAAGTAGATAGGAGAAAACACAGGGAGCTGACCCTTAGACATGCCTGGATAGGTGCTTATTTATTAAGTACTAAAAAATGTTTTCCTCTAGACAAGTGAAGAAAGTTGAGTGCTGTAGTAATTTGTAGCTTATTTAGTGCTTACAATGAGTTCTGAACAAGTGCTGAGCTCAAAGAAACAGATTTGAGTGCTAAAACTAAAAAACTGGCTAGTTCTAAGGGAAAATTTGAAAAGCAGACTTTATGGCACAAGGAATAGTTTAACCCTAGCTAAGTGGTGATGCATAAAGTGATTTTTTTTAATATAAGGGTAGCAAATGAGCAAACTGATTTAAACAAATTAACCAATTAACCAATAAAAAGCTAAAAACTGAGCCATATTTCAGCAGTCTTCGATCAGACAAGTTCTAACTGCACACTCCTGCCACTAGGGTGCAGGGAAATATTCTCCAAAAAAGATGGTCTGGATTAGTGCTCAAGTTATACAAACAAAGCTAGATTCAGCAGGTCTGAATCTAGTCTATGCTACAGCAAACAATGTGTACCAATTTCAGAAAGAAGCAGTTCAAATAAGTAGGCACAATAAGCTTTTAACCAGAAACTCCCAGCTCAGAAGGGCAGAATCTACCCTCTCCTCCCACAAGAGTGCAGACCACACCTTCTTAATGTAAAATAACTGGCCCGAAGCCTAAGTGCTTAAACCAGAACTAATACACTTTTAGAATAACAGACACTGAGCCTTTAATCAGCAACTCCCAACTTAGAAGGATACAAGCTACCTGTCCTGCCACATCAGTGCAGACCACAAACCTCATAAACCTTAATGTAAAACAACTGGTCTGAAGCCCAAGTGCTTAAACCAAAGGCTTAAAATAACAGTTACAATTTAATCAGGCTACTAACAAGCAGTAATAAATGCAGCAGAATAAATGCAATTAAGTACATTTAAGAACAGGCAGCAAAAGCAAAATAAAGTAATAAAGTAGGAAGAAGCACAAATACAGTAAAAGCAGATGAATAAAGTGCAATCAGGAAAATTACACTATCTGCTTGGAATCAACTACCCTAACAGGTGAGAAATGATGAAAACTTTACTTCATTTAACAGCTAAAGTATTGGGCTATTTATGCACTGTACAAAAATGTTAGTGTTTTGTGGATAATGATTGGCTGCCCTGCCTTGATGTTTACATATCTTAGTTAATCATACAAATATGATATAAAACAATGTAGGCAACATTCACACTAACTGTATGTCCTTCTTCTTCTTCTTATCCTTGCATAATCAATATTTTGTAACATCTGACATTGTCTCTTAACATGCAATAGTCTTCTATTACTGCATTTCCATGATGTCTGTAGCTGTCCCCAAGTATTATTCTAATTTACTTACAAGACCTATTTTTTATTTATTTGACCCTAAGTCTTATTCTAATTTACTTACAAGACCTATTTTGATTTATTCTAGTATTTGTTATGCATTGAAATATATATTTTATGAAATGCCAGTGTCTTCATGTATGCCCAAAAGGATCCTTAACTTACCCAGTTAACAAATAAAAAAATGCACTTAAAACATGGCATGTTCCTCAAATGAATGATAACATTACTTCAGTGTCCTGGGTAAACTATAAAAATTCACAATATGAAAGCAACTTAGATTGCATATTCATATTTATGTATAGTACAGCTTTAAAGAGTATCCTGAAATATATATATTCATCTGTGTACTTTTTTTTTTTACTTTCTGTAAATATGGGTTGTGGCTTTGAAGGACAATTACTAGTCAGCAGTCACAAAATAGGTGAGTAAAATATTAGTTTAGCACTATATTCTTAAAGTTGTTAATTCAATGCAGTTATTTCCTCACAACATAATGTGCTCATTACCATTTGCAGCTCAGGGTATTAGGGATCAGAATTTCAGAATGATGCAGTCTAAAACGATTACTACAAGTTGGGACAAACTTTAGCATGACTATCCATTATATCTGAGAGCATTTAGAACCTGTTTTTATAAATTAAAGCACCATATATTTAATGAATGAATGTATTTTTGTATGTTTTTTTAAAAGTTTCTGTACATATCACTACTTCTAGCCTTTTTTGAATGTACCTGCTCTATACTTCATAACAGTTCTTCCAAGAAGAAAATCATGATACAGTCAGCACAGTGTGCTTTAGCATCCTTTCTGGTTGCACGCTCTGAGGCACACACCTGGATTTCATGTACTGATATATCTGATACATATATACGTATATGCATATATATATATATCTTAGCCCCTTGTGTTGGTTGTGTTCACTCATTTTAGTTTAGCACTGTACAGTAGTAGGTAAAGTGGCATGGTACCAAACTAAATATTAAGAAATGAGTTTCATTCCATTAGTAATAAGTGTATCACATGTAAACAGTCTCGGTGATACTGTCCTAGACTTTTCAGTTTCATCTTATTTCTTTAATCCCTAAATATGTTATATCATCAGTCCTACACTTGTAAATCATCTTAGCATGTAGTATTCTCAAAAAAGCACCACTTAAAACTAAAATTATCTTTCATTTATTCCATTTTTCCTTCCTTCTTGTGTCCTGCCTTCCATCCATTTATCCTAAGAAAAACATCCAGCTTCCTGTCTTTAATTGATTCAACCCATTAAGCAGCCTTCTTAAAATGTTTATGCAAGTAGATAAATATAATCCGTTGCATCTGGTGCATTTAATTGCCAAAGGAGATTAACAAGTGATTCAATTACTATTGATCTGCTAAAGTAGGACCTCAGACAGGTAGAGATAATGGCTCATATCTACAACATTGAATGCCAGATTCAATTAAAGAAGGTTGCAGACTTGTATGTGTTTGCATAAAGAATAACCTGTCCCAGCATTATCAGGTCTGAAAACTCTTGCTGCTTAATTACCGAGGGCCAGCACATGTTGATGTGAGTCATTACTTTCACAATTCTGCTCTTTGTCTTTTCTTTGTTTGTGTTTCCTTTTTTATAACAACAGTCATGTGTGAATTTCAAAAGCATTCTGGTACACTATTTTAAGTCTCTAGCTTTAAAGTTAGTAATTCTGCATGTGTAGCCTAAGCTAACTCTGAATTTATTTCTGTGGCTCTGAGGTACTGGAAAATTTGGTGATTTTACCACAAACCTTAATTTTCAGACTGTTCACTCAAAAGCATCCATATCCTGGATAAGCAGGAAAAGTCACATGGAGACACTCAGAGTCAGATGAAATATGGAATTAAACAGACTGTCAGGACACCTAAAAGGAAGGAAAACCTATATGCTTAATCTTCATTCTGTAAATAGGTTCATTCTTTTTAATCCACTCTTTTTTAACCTGTCTATGTACCTAATGTTGTTCATGGATTTAGTTGAAATAGAATGTAAAAACAAATTTGAGTTCCAATAAAAATTCATCAAAAAACTTTCTGAGCCACACTTCACAAAAGTTAAATCTCATAACATTTACACAAAATATGATTCTGAAAAGATACATTCCCCTCACTCAGAAAGTAAATCTGCAAAATCTGGAGCCATTGCTGCCCTGACTGCAACTCCCTTGGTCGGTTTGAGGTATCCCTCATTAAAGACAACAAAATTGTTGCACAAAATAATGTCTAACAAAATACAAATGATACTGATATCATTATTTTACGTGTCAGTGCAGTTAGATAAAACTAATAATGTCTTTATCTTTCACTGGTGGTATCCTATCTTTTACAAATATTATATTTATCATGTAGGGATTGTTCTCAAATGGACAGCAGCTAATTCTTCCAAAAATGCCACAAATTTCTCAGGAAGAAAAGTATCCTCTGTACCTGGTTATTCAGCTTTGCATTAACATATATGCTAGTAGTTTTGTTTTTAAACCACTTGCAGCTACTATAAGGAGAAATGCAGGAGTAATCTGGTCTTTGTGAATTTTAGGTGCACTGATCAGTATATGTATGCTAGGGCGTGTGACTTTAAGAAAGTCTAGTGTGTCCATATTGATCACACCTCCTTTGAGCAAATTCAAGAATTCATAACCAGTTGTCCAATATCTGCTAGAGATTTCATTTACAAATACTTTCCTATAACTGATACCTAGAGCCAGCAGGTTCAACACAACAGCATTGTAATACTCTGCATGCATATCCATCATCTAATTTCCCTTTGTCTGCTTTCATGTAACATAGATCATATTAATTATGTACTCCTTAAGTGTCTGGCACTTTTGAGCAGTTAACTTAAATTACCTTTTTTCTTGACAGTACGATATTAAGTTTCTAACTTTAAACTTGCATACATTGTGAAATTCCTGCAAAATTGATATTGAAGGCGGGTTGAAACCAATTATCAGCATTTGTTTATCAGGGTCACCTACTTCAAGTAAATGTAATAATTTTTAAAGTTCATTGCTTTGAACAAATTCTTTATAGAGTGCAACACGTTATATACTTATGCTCAAGTTCTTAGAACTTTGGTGTGATGCAACCTTGTTCTGGGCCTTTTTGCCCAAATTCTTATGAGCTTAATGCAAGGTTGACTGTCCTGAGAACTGTGGTCTATCAACTCTAGTCAAGTATTGCAGTGAGCCCCTCTGCATCAGCTCCCAAATCTATTCTTTCATTCCATTATCCATCTCTTCTAAACATTACTAAAACAATCTGTTCAATTAACTAATAGCATATCAATGTTTCTGGTAATGTACTCCAGAATGCCTTCACTCTCTGTCCATGACTACATTTCACAACATTAGCTACATAGACAGGAAAGGATAGACAAATATACTCACTGCACCTCTTTGCTAAGTAACATCTCTATGACATTTTGTTAAATTGTACTCGTGGTTGTATACCCCAAGCTGAATCTGAAAATGGTCCACTGTGATCAGCGCTCAACCCTGGTCAGAAAATAATGAATGAAAGAATAAATGAATGATTGAATAAATAAATAAATAAATAAATAAAACATTTAAATGTTCATTCTTTTTAATCCACTCTTTTTTACAAAATAAACATTTACAAAATTTTATACAACATAGGTTGTTACCATTTGCATCTAAAGAAGATTGTTGTTAGGAGCCAATGTATACATTTGTCTAAACTTAAACCTGAGAATGGGGTGTTTGACAAAGAGGTGGGATTACTTACATAATTATTTGTGGAGATGGGTTATTCAACCACTATGATTAAATCAATTGCCAGAAAAGTAGTTGAGGAAAGACAGTCCAGCTACAAATTTTAAAGATGACTTGTGCTGGCAATGATTAAAAGGAATCATCTCACACTAATGTGCGTTATGCACAGACTTTTGGACTGGCTACTTCAGTGGACAGTGAGGATATTATGAGCATCATTAAGGACAACTGGAAGTTGATGTTTGGAAAACATATGCATTAAAATGTTGAGGAATTCTCACATTTCATCAACAAAAGGACCACTCATCTAAAGGGTCTTGTAGAAAAAAATGGAACACAATGAAAACATTAATATCACAAATCTGCTAAAACAGAGTTCTCCAAAATAGGTCTGTGTTACCATTAATTTACTACCAATTAGTTTTGGTGTTTGTTTTTCACACAACTGCTCAGTAATGTATTTACAAAGTATACTGTGTTTGTAACTTGGTGCAAAGATTACCATCATTTTTAAGTGACTAGTGAATTTTAATCACATAAAAAGTGCTGCTGGTTGGTTGTAACTAGTGAATAGGTCAGTACTCTCTTTTAAGTAATGGTACTGTTTTAATTTGACTGGTGCATTTTAGTCATGTGATTTATATAGCTTATGCTTAGTGGTGACAGGTGAATAACTTTGTATTTTGATGAAGTCTATTTAGACTAGTAGATTTAAGTGCACAATATTTAATAAATTATTCATGTTTCTATTTTAGAGTGTGTTGGTTTTATTATAGTATTTAATTTTATGCTACTGTCACATTTGGTATTTTATAGCACTAAACTAGATCTTTCCATTAGTACTTTCATATTTTAGTAAAACACTAAAGTGATGTTTTTATATGGCATTTGCTGTTTCTTTTATATTGTCTCTGTCTCTGTCCCTGTCTCTCTCTCTCTCTCTCGCTCTCTGTCGCATACCAATAAAAAGGATATTCTAGTAGGTCTGTACTGGATAGGACCATATTTTATTTTTGCGACAGTATCAGTGGAATAGGGAGGTTAGCATGGGTGATACTGTTGATGGTTCAAATCTGGAAGTATCCACATCTTTTAAATACAGTGTGCTATAGGTGAGATGGGCCTGGGTTTGACACTTGGCAGAGGTGTTTATTTAAATAAATTTGTGAGTGATGTAATTACATTCAAAACATAGAGTCTCTGCTAGCTCCCCCACAAGTCAGTATATCTGGCACTGAGAAGGTTGGCAACACAATAACTACACATCAAACACCACCCACAACTACACAACACACCCCCCGCATATGTGGAAGTTCTCAACAAAAACAAACCCAAACAAAGGAGACCTCAGAGGCAAAAACACATGCAAACTCTACAACCCTTCACATCACATACCAGTCATAGTCCACACACCTGTGCCTCACAACCACTAAGGCCTAACCATAAATCCAACATATTACTTATAGGAGACTCCATTGTGAGGCACACAGATGTGCCTCTCACCAGACTGCATAAGGAGAAAGTCACGGTTAGTTGTTTTTCAGGTGCCAGAATCTGCCATATCACACATGTACTCAACTCTCTCAACAACAGGTACTGTTATGACTCTCTCATAGTCCATGTTGGTGTAAATGACTTGAGACATACCTCCCTGGACTATATGAAGAGTGACATGATTGAGCTCGCTGAATAAGTGTCTCAGGCAGGTATGTCCCTAGCCTTAAACAGCATTCTACCATCACCCAGAATGATGCCTCAATACAAACAGAAAATGATTGACTTTAACAATTGGCTTAGTTTCTGGTATCATTCCAGGGGATCCAGTACCTGACAGCCTTAGAAAGATATGATTTACAGATCACAATGCTTTGCCAGAGATGGCCTGCATCTGTCTCATTTGGGCTTCAGGCTTCTGGCAAACGCCTTTGCCTCCCCCATTACTTCTTTTTTAGGAAAAGTCATGAGGTTGATACTACCAACATAAAGATTTCGACAAAATGCAAATTAAAGGTTATGCTGCTAAATGCTAGAAGTCTAAACATGAAACTGCACTCATTGCAAGCATTCTTAACCCTGGAAGATGCTGACACTTGTGCAGTCACAGAAACCTGGTTCAAAGCAGCGGAGAGCACCCCAGCCTTACCTAGTTACTCATCCTATCATACATTCAGACCCCAAATGGTGGGCAGGAAAGCTAAAGGAGGTGGAATTTCAATGTATATTAAAGACACACACATCTCCAGGCTGGTCAAACAGTATGATACACAGGAGACACTCCAGATGCAGTAAACCATTGACAAGACACCTATTCAAATCATAGCTAGCTACAGGCCCCCAAATATGACTCAAGATGCCCACTCCACCTATCTGGACCTCTACGAATCTATCAAGATTCAACCCTTTACCCTGATCCTGGGCAACTTTAACTACCCAACCATAGAGTGGAAAAACTACTTATGGCAGAACACAAATGCCCAGAGATTCCTCAATTTTATCAATGCAAATGCCTTGGAAAAGCTAGTCGATACCCCCACAAGAGGTGATAATATGGTAAACTTGGTATTAACCAACATGAGTAGCCACTGCAGCACCCCTACAGTATCATCCTCCCTGATAAGATCTGACCATAAAACAGTCCCTTTTGAAGTCACCATTTCCCCTGCCCCCTCCCCCACAGCTAGGGTCAAACAAAAAACTTCTTCAAAGCTGATTGCAACCTCTGAGGGATGGTATACACATCTTCACAGCCCCCTCCTCCTCTGTAGGAACTAGCACCAATGTCCAAATCTACACCAAAGTACTATATGAGAATTTATATAGATGCATGGACTCAGGAATACCCGACAAGACAAAAATCATCCTCTGCAATGAAGAGTAAACCTGTCTGGTGGGCATCTGCAATAAATAAACTATATAACAAAAGGAAAAAGAAATTGCTGTCCTGAACCAAGAAGGCGCAGGTGCCCAATTAGAAGCAATCAGTCCTTAGCCTAAACAAGCAAAAAAGAGTACTAGTGAAATCCTCCAAAGCCAACTTTAAATCCAAATTGGCCACATCTACTAGAGACAATCATAAAGCCTTCTTCACATATGTCCGCAGTCTCAAAGGAAGCACCCAGATCTGTTCAAAACTGGTGGTCAAGGGCACCACATACACAAATGCTGTAGATATAGCCAACCTACTGACTGACAGATTCAGTGAAAACTTCACCCCGCTGTCCCCCCCCATCAGTAAATCAGAACATCCTGAGTACTTGCCCACCTCCACTTATCTCTAGAGAACAGGTCATCATTGCCCTCTAAAAGGCAAAAAATACAGTCTCCATGGGACCTGATAACATTCCAGGCTGCATCCTACATGAACTAAGGCATGAACTTGCAGTGCCATTAGCCACCCTATTCAACCAAAACCTGAGTACCAGCTTTGTCCCAGCTGAGTGGAGGACAGCCACTGTCATCCCTTTACACAAAGGTGGAGCATCCACCAATCTGGGAAATTATAGACCCGTCAGCCTAACTAGCATCATCTGGAAGGCCATGGAATGGAATGTCATGGACTTCATTAACAGGGACATTAGCAACCTACAAACACTCAACCCCACACATATTGGCTTTGTCAAGAGGATGTCATGTCTGTTAAATCTGGTCAACTTCTTTGAGAGAGTCACCAAAGCCATGGACGAAGGGAAGACGGTGCACACTGCCTACCTTGACATGGCCAAAGCCTTCAACACTATTCCCCATTTAGGCATAATAGATAAACTCTCTCAACTAGGCATCAATCCATATGTTACCAGATGGGTAGCAAACTGGCTCATTGATAGAACCCATCTAATGAAAAAATAGGGGAAGACACCTCAAGCAGTAGACCCATAATGAGCAACGTAATCCAGGGATCGATCTTGGGGCCTCTGTTATTCAGGATATACTTCTCTGAGGTGCAGCCCAAAACCAGTGGGCTATGGCTGACCAGGTTTGCAAATGACTGCAAGCTGGGCATGGTCATCAATTAACCAAGTGATGTAGATGTCCTCCAAGAGGGTCCCACCCAAACAAATGACTGGTGCCAGAAACATGGCCTCAAACTGAATGCCAAAAAATACATCATCATCCCCTTTCGGAAGAGTGACGTCTCCACATATTACCAAATTAATAACAATGTCTTAAGCATGCAATCAATCATGAGGGATTTGGGCACCCTGGTTGAGAGCAACCTGACTTTTGACCACCATGTTGCATCCGTTGTACGGAAAGCTTTCTACATGGCCGATCTCATAAGTAAGTGTATCTCATCTAGGGGTAAGGAGGTCATAACATCCCTGTATTCTTCCCTTATAAGGCCAATTATTGAGTATAATGCCCCTTTCAGCATGTACCTCGCATAGGAGTTACTATGCAGATAAAAGCATTAGAGAGCTTAGATTTAGAGTAAGTGAACATAGAAAAGCAGTAAAAGATGGCGATACTACAAATGCTTTGGCCAAGCATAGTGCTGAGTGTGCAAATTTTTGTAAATTGAATTTTTTTGGTTCTTGAGCAAAGAGAAGAGAGTAGGTTTATCACAGGTTTTAACAATTTTCTTGAAATCAGGGAGCTTTGTTGGCAGGTCTATTTAAAGGTGGACAAGTTCCCTGGTTTAAATGAAGCAGTAAATATGAAATGCGTTTTGAAAACATTATGAAGAATTACATAAATGCTTTGTAAGTTTTTAAATACATTTTAGATAAATATTTGAATTAGTATTCAAACTAAGGAAAGATTTTTGAGGTTTTATATCTTTTTTGTTTTAAAGGATGTGACGTAATTTATTGGCGGATTATTTAAACTTGGATAAAGTAAATTTGTTATTTTCTGATGAAATTCCTATGTGTGACATGCAAATAAAATAATGAACTAAAGCACAGAAATAAGTTTACCAATTTTTGGATTTGGCTATTTGTATTTAGCTATAATTTTCTTTATTCTAGTTTATTCGTGTTCTTTACTTGTGGTGAACCAGTTTGAGAAACAGCGTTGAGTCACAAGGTTTTTGTCTTTCATTCGTTGTAGTACCTTGTGATCACAGATTTATTTCAATATTGTGTTTTTATATATATATATATATATATATATATATATATATATATATATATATATATATATATATATATATATATATATATATATATATATATATATATATATATGGTTCCCATTCAGAAGCCTGAAACATCATAAGCCTGAAAATCAAAATCCTGAAACCAAAAGCCTGAAAATTCAGAATCCTGAAAACTCAAAATCCTGAAAGCCCAAAATCCCGAAAGACCAAAATCCTGAAACTCAAAATCCTGAAAACACAAAATAGACATACTGATGTCATTGTGGCTTTGCTATTGTTAGCCCTGTGGTGTTAGGTCATGCGTTGGGGTCAGGTAAGTGTGCGGTTGGTTTTATTTTAGGGTTGGGGCGGTTTAAGTGAGTTAGGGTTAGGGCGCAGGTTAGGCATGTATGCAATAGTGACAAATACTGGGGTTAGGGGCAGTTTAAGTGAGTTAGGGTTAGGGCGCGGGTCAGGTGAGTGTGTGATAGTGACGGACCTTAGGGTTAGGGTTAGGGTCAGGGTCAGTTGGTAGATATTAGTGTCTTTATAGTGATATATTAGCATTATTTGTGTTTTCAGGATTTTGAGTTTCAGGATTTTGGTCTTTCGGGATTTTGGGCTTTCAGGATTTTGAGTTTTCAGGATTCTGAATTTTCAGGCTTTTGGTTTCAGGATTTTGATTTTCAGGCTTATGATGTTTCAGGCTTCTGAATGGGAACCATATATATATATATATATATATATATATATATGGGTCTAGGACTATTCACTGAAAGCACATTCCACTGAAACAGATTTGAATGTGCACAGTTCACTGAATGCTCAATTCATTGAAAACACAATTCACTGAAACACATTTCACTGAAAGTTATATATGACCTTTTCACCACTGTTGTGCGACCCTGGAGTTAGTATATATAGTGAGGGGGTGTGTGGAGGGCACCCCTATTTTAAATATTTTGAACTATATACATGGATACTTGCAATTCCAATAAATTACTCTTTTCTGAACTTAATATATATCAAAAATATGTGGGGGGGGCTACGCCCCCACACCGCCTGATGTGGGGGAGTGATGCCCCCCACACTCCCCTTACCATATATACTAACTCCAGGGTCGCACGACAGTGGGAAAAAGGCCATATATAACTTTCAGTGAAATGTGTTTCAGTGAATTGAGTTTTCAGTGATTTGAGCTTTCAGTGATTTGTGAACATTCACTTGACTTTCAGTGAATAGTCCTTAGACCCATATATATATGTATACATGTGTGTGTGTGTGTGTGTGTGTGTGTGTGTGTGTGTGTGTGTGTGTGTGTGTGTGTGTGTGTGTGTGTGTGTGTGTGTGTGTGTATATATATATATATATATATATATATATATATATATATATATATATATATATATATATATATATATATATATATATATATATATATATATATATATATATATATATATATATATATATATATATATATATATATATATATATTTTGTATCAACGAAATTACATTTCATCGAATTTTACTTACCTGACTCTACTTCTCCAAAACTTCACTAAACTGAAAGCATGGACTGCCAAAATCTTTTCCCTGTGAAAGGAACCACTTGGCCACCATGGTGAACTTTTCCCTTTCTTCAGTGTAGTGCGACTAAAAGTTGGTATATTTCAGTAGGAGGGTTTGGGGGACATGGGACAGGCAAAGCCCAATACTTTGTTGAGTTTAGTTTTGGTCCATTTAGGTTGTTTCCAGTGGTGGCCAAGTGGTTCTTTTCACAGGGAAAGGATTTTAGCAGTCTGTGCTTTCAGTTTAGTGAACCTTTGGAGAAGTGGAGTCGGGTAAGTAAAAATCAATGAAAGGCAATTTCATTGATATGAGGTAGACCCATAAATAAATATATATATATATATATATATATATATATATATATATATATATATATATATGGGTCTACTACACTTGATCGAAATTTCAAAAAGCCAAAACCCATATGGCCGAGACCATATGTTCGACTTTTGAAATTTTGAACATGTAAAAACCTACCTACACATTGCTAGCAGGGGGCAAGCCCCCCTGCACCCCCCCATGAGGGGCTGCATCCTCCACACCTCATGCTATTTAAATATAACAACTCCGAGATCACACTACAGTGCGGAAAATGGAAATTTTCCAGTTCCGCGCTATAGGGAGCTGACTGTTCAGAACGTTCAAACTTCCACAAGTTGATCATATTATCTCGGCCATATGAAAGTCGACATTTTGGAAGTTCGATCAACTGTAGGGGATCCATATATATATATATATATATATATATATATATATATATATATATATATATATATTTGGCTGTAGTAAATTACAAATTTGTTCTTACATTTAGACCATTCATTCTTTGCCTTCATGGTCTAACTGCATCCTTCATGCATACATATTGAGCAATTCATACCCTTTCTTTTAAGCTTTGCTTAATTACACCACAGACCATATGACTCCTCCATCAGTGGCTTAGCCTCACTGTGAATTCTTACAAACCATAAAGAATGAGACAGACCACTGAAACAAAACCATAATGATACTCATAAAATATACTTAAAATATGTAAAAGCAGGAAGCATAAAGAATTGTCTGAAATTTATAGAACTTCATGAGGTTACAATGGGTGAAAAGAAGAGTTTACTTAAAATAGCTTATCCTTTCATAATTTTGTAAAATTAAAACTAAATAAAATTAATGAACAGCTAGATCCTCAGTCTACACAGTAACAGTACAAACAAAATGAGAGTGAAAATCAGTCAAATTTTTTTGCATCAACCAGGCAATTACAATTAAAGTATCCATATAAATATTCAAAGAGGTATTCCAAGAATTACTAACATTTGTTGAAATAATTATCAAAATGATGTACATATTAAAATAATTACATCTTCTATCCGTAGCATCTATGTATAAGTAGAAATGTTAACATTAATAATAACATTCAAAATATTTTACTTTATTTACTATTTTAACTTGATCCTTACACAGTAATATCTTCCTCTAAATTTCTTTTTCTAATTTGTTAGCAAAATGTATAGATTTTATGCAAAACTGAAGTTAACTGTTACATTGTCATGCAATCTTCTGTGGAAAAGAAAAGAAAACTTAGGAATTTCAATGCTAGTATTTTTAGTGAATCTCTAGAGTTCATACTTAATGATTTTGAAAGCATGTGTTCTGGCCACATCTTATAACTCTATTCCATCAGACTATGACAAAGATCATCTTTCATGGGTTTTCTGCAAACACAGGAAGAAGCTATTTTTGCCCTTTACATCTTAAATCCAGAAAGTTGATTTCATAAAGCTCTAATTTTATTTTATATTAACTTTGATAATGTATCTATTTTTATTACTGTCATACATTTACATTTATTGTATTATGTATTATTCACAAAAATGTGTAATACTTTTGTTTACTTTGTCTTTGTCTCTCATTTACCCATGCTTTTAATGATCCTTTAGAAGTGATTGAAATGATTCTTTCTCAATTGTTTAAACAAGTGAAACATCAAATGTTCAATGCATCATTAATTACCCTTTGAATAGCCAATTAATAATTGCACTTATCTGCCCATTCATAGTTTTCCATGTTGATCGCTTTTAAGAGTTTTTCCTGTGGTAAACTTGTTAACTATTTTGAATGTGCATTATATTTGCTAATGCTTAATCCCCCAACAATGCAAATCATACTGTCACATACATTTTTAGAAATTATATCAGAACATTGAACAATATATTAATAATGTATATACCTTTGGTTTTAAGTGATTGCTTTATTCCTGACCCTTAAGTACCTCTGCCATAAATGATTAAGTTAGTAGTGGTAAATTTGATTACAGTTAACAATGGCATTATGTGATATTCTTCATATATATAGTCTAAGCAGTAAAATGCAGAAATATTTTTTTTTAGTTTCTGTCTTTAGATATTAAATCTACAATTTCCAGCAATTAGTACTGTATGTAGTAAACCCAGACATACGTACATTGTGACCAACTTTAATTTTATTTAAAGATATTATATATTTTTTTCTTTTGGTTTAAGATTAGGATTTCACTTTTTTCCCCCAATGTTAATCATTAGATTTAAGTACTTAATGACCTTGTCTAATTTTGAGAGCTGACTTTGTTAATGACCAAAGACTGACAGAGACCAGAATCTAATCATCACTGTGTCCTAACATTCAAATTTTATATTGTCTTATATTTGGAATCTCACCCTTGACATTAGAAATGTTCTTAAGGTCTCATCTACCTAGATATCTGTCTATCTATTTATTTATCTATGGTTCTACTTTGTTTCATTGATTCTCAAAGTTAGGGGGTGTGGGGGGCACAGCTTGTTTGCTTTATATTGCATTTTACCAAAAATTTCAAAACAATACATTTTAAACAGCAGACATGCAACACCAGTGACTAACTTGCTCCAGAAGACAATATGTATTCAAACTAAGTGGGGGGGGCTACACCCCTCACACCAACTAATGTAGGGGCTGTGCCACCCACACCCCCCCATAACTATATATACTAACTCCAGGATCACACTACAGTGAGAAAAAGGGCATATACCTTTTACTTACCTTACAGTAGTCTACACACTGCCACTACTATGTTGAAATTTAGCATTGTAATGTGTCAGTGTTATGAGTTTCAGTCAAGTGAGTTTTCAGTATTTTAACTTTAGGTTATATAGTCTCAGTCAAATGAATTTCAGTCAAGTGAAAGTTAGGTCATATGAAGTAGACCCATATATGCACACACACACACACACACACACACACACACACACACACACACACACACACACACACACACAGAGAGATATTTATATATATATATATGTATGTTTGTATGTGTGTGTGTGTGTGTGTGTGTGTGTGTGTGTGTGTGTGTGTGTGTGTGTGTGTGTGTGTGTGTGTGTGTGTGTGTGTGTGTGTGTGTGTGTGTACTCAGCAAATTGGACTAGGGAGCTAAAATCCATACTTGTCTTACTCTCTTCTCTAGACTAAATAAGTCAGTATAATTTCCTGATTTATTTAGCTTTTAACTATTGCATGTACATTAATTTCCCTATTATCGGTATTAACTCATGTATCTTATTTTTGAAATACCTGGCAGAGCTACCTATATAAATTATTAGAAGCAATGTAAAAATTAAAATTCTGCAAAAAGTTTTTTTCTCCATCTCATACATTCCAAACTCAAACTGAGTGCATCAGCTGGATATAAAACTAACTGCAAAACCATTTCAAGAGTGTATTATTGAAGAATAGTAGCTGGAGACGCACACACACACACACACACACACACACACACACACACACACACACACACACACACACACACACACACACACACACACATGTGTACACTTTATTAAAGATTTAAATCCAATAGCAAAAGGACTTTATCAGAATGTTGAACATCCATTTACAAACACATTAAATAACTTATCAATTAATTGTATAATAAAAAATTTGTAATGCCAATTAAATTAAAATTCACCTAAAACATTTTTAATAGATAAAAATACATGTTAATTACAATATATAACCTTTAAACATTTAAATATTCAAGTACTTTAAACACATTTAAAATACTTTTTACTTTGTGGTGGTGCTGCGGTAGCGTTGTCGCCTCATAGCAAGACGTTGTCCCATTCGATTCTCAGTTAGAGCGTCTTCTGTGTGGAGGCATACATGAATGGGGTGTGCCTTCGTTGAAGGTTGTGCGTCAGGGCTGGTAACCCGGTATGTAAAAGTCCACTACCAATCATTAGTGGACCGGAGTTCAGCTGTGGCGACTCCTAACCGGGAAAAGCCGAAAGAAACAAACAAACTTTTTAAGTATTCTTTAAGTATTTTTTTACCAGGCTTGTATTCTTAGAAAATGTTTTATATTAATACTGTTGTTCATCCCAGGGTATTTATTTACTTGTAACCAATTGATACTCAATGTTTTTAATTTCTAACCTATTCTTATAATTACCTCCTCTAAAATCCAAGGGCAAGTGTTCCAAAATGCTAAAATAAAATTTATTTTGCCCCTTACTTATTCTAGTTTGTCAGTACAATGCATTATTTTCATTGTTTTCTTTTAAATATTATATAAATGATTTCTTATTCTTTTGGCTAAAGCACTTGTAGCCATAGCTATATAAAAGTGCTACAGCTGGATCAATTACAAATATAGATTAATCCACTAGAGTTGCAATTATAATTAGAATTGATCTTTATGGTTTTATTCATATGTGTTGGAGAAACTTTACCAGTACACCTACATATTGAGCAAAATGCACATTTATATGCACCTTTAGATTTTTTTGTACCAGAGGAATGGATACAATTTGTATCATTCTGTAACAATTCTTTCAAAGTATTATTTTTTCTATAAACAAAATGTGGACCATCATTAATTATATTACTTAACTCTGAGTTGCCATTCAATGCTTTAGAATTATCTTTAATAATAATCTCAATGGTCTTACCATTGAGTGTCATGTGTAGAATGAAACTGTTCTTTTTCTCATATTTCTTAGTGTTGCTGACACTGCTTTTATTAGTTGTATTATTATTATTATTATTGTTGATGTTATAGTCATAGTCCATGTTGATGTGAGTGACTTGAGATGTACCTCACTGGACTATATGAAGAGAGACATGACTAAGACTGCAGATTACGTGTCTCAGGTAGGTATGTCCCTAGCCTTAAACAGCATTTTACCTTTGCCTAGGATGATACTGCAACACAAACGAAAAATTATTGACTTCAACAATTGGCTTAGTTTCTGGTGTCATTCAAATGGGATCCAGAATGTGTCAGCCTGGGATGACCTGGTCAATAGACCTCAATGTTTTGCCAGAGATGGTCTTCGTCTGTCACCCGTGGGATTTCGGTTACTGTCTAAGGTTCTTGCCATCCCCATAGTACCTCTTTCAGGTAATGTCACAAGAACAAAATTCTTGACATAAAAATACCCTCTTAAGACAAACTCAGGGTTATGCTGCTAAACACTAGGCGTCTAAATCAGAAACTGTGCTCACTGGAAGCTGTCCTCGCCCTTGAAGATGCTGACATTTGTGCAGTCAATGAGACCTGGCTTAAAGCTGTAGACAGCATCCCAGTTATAACAGGTTACATTTCCTTTCACACGTTCAGACCACAAACTGAAGGCATGTGAACTAAAGGAGGTGAAGTATCAATATTCATTAATGATAAATACACCTCTAGATTGGTTAAACAACATGATTCCCTTGAAATACTTCAGGTACAATTGACTGTATGCAAGACTCCTCTTCAGGTCATTGCCACCTATAGGACCCCTTCCAGGAATCAGAACATCCTCTCAGCCTACTTGGATCTACTTGAGTCAATCAAGGTACAACCAAATACCCTGGTTTTGAGTGGCTTTAATTACCCATCCATAGACTGGGTAAATTGTATGTGTTCTAATTCACTTGCCCAAAAGTTCCTGGACTTCGTTAACTCCAATGCCCTGGACCAGCTGGTTGACACTCCCACAAGGGGCTCAAACATCCTGGACCTGCTTCTCACCAACATGGGGGACCACTGCACTACTCCCAGCATGTCGCCATCCCTGGTGAGATCTGACCACAAATCAATCTCGCTAGAAGTAATTATAACACAAGATCCCCCCTTAGCAACAACTAGGCTAAAAAAACTTCTCCAAGGTCAGTTACAACCTCTTACATGATGGCATGAATAGCTTTATAGCCCCTCCCCCCACTGATGGAACAGACACCTATTCTGAGTTATACACCAATGCTTTATACAAGCAACTGTACATTTGTATTGACTCTGCCATACCTGATAGAACCAAAACAAGATCTTCAAGGAAAAGCAAACCTCCATGGTGGACAACTGCTATTAATAGGCTATATAATAGGAGAAAGAAATTGCTGTCTAAGAGTAGGAAGGAATGGTCTCAAAACTGGAAACACACCCTCCTCAACTTAAACAAGCAAATAAGACTCCTAGTGAAGTCCACCAAAGCTAACTACAAATCCAAATTAGCTTCCTTAACTAAGGATAACCACAAGGCATTCTTTAACTACATTCACAACCTCAGGGGTAAGGCCCAGATTTGCACTGAACTCATAGTTAATCGTACTACATGTATAAAACCTGTGAATATAGCAAACCTGCTGGCTGACAGTTTCAGTGAAAACTTCACTCCCCTGTCTCTGCCACATATACCCCAAAGCATCCCTAAGATCTGTCCACCTAGTATCTTGTAGGACCAGGTCTTAAATGCCTTCTCCAAGGCCAAAAACACAGCCTCTATGGGACCAGATAACATGCCGGGCTGTGTTCTACATAGGTTAAAACAGGAATTAGCATTACCACTGAGCATGTTTTTCAATAAAAGCATAAGCACTGGCTTCATCCCAGCAGAATGGAAAACAGCTACAGTCATCCCTTTGCAGAAAGGGAATACATCCATGGACCTCAGGAACTATAGACCCATTAGCTTGATCAGCCTTATCTGCAAGGCCAAGGAATGAATCATCGTGGACCTTATTAACAAAGATATAGGAAATCTCCAAATGCTCCACCCCACCCAGTTTGACTTTGTCAGTGAGAGATCATGCCTGTTAGACTTGGTGGACTTCTTTGAGGCAGTCACCAAAGCCCTAGACAAGGGAAAATCTGTGCATACAGCCTACTTAGACTTAGCCAAGGCCTTTGATACAATCCCACACTCAGGCATCATTGATAAACTCACCCAGCTGGGTATTAATCCATATATTGTCAGGTGGGTTGCAAACAGGCTCACTGATGGAACTCATACAGTCAAAATAGGGGACTGCATCTCCTCCAGCAGAACTGTAAACAGTGGTGTTCCACAAGGATTGGTTCTGAGACCCTTACTGTTCAGAATCTACTTCTCCAAAGTACAGGCTAAAATTAAAGGACTGTGGCTGACAAAATTTGCTGATGACTGTAAAATAGGAGAAACTTCTAGTGATGGCAACATCATGCAAGAAGGTCTTATGCAGACAAATGACTGATGCCAAAGTCATAGCATTAAACTTTATGCAAAAAAATGCATTATCATCCCCTTCAGCAATGGTGATGTTCCTGCAAACTACTACATCAATAGCAATGCCCTAAGCACACAGCTAGTTATGAGAGATCTGGGCATACAGGTTGACAGCAACCTTAACTTAAATCACCATGTCTCCACAGTGGTAAGAAGGGCATTTTATATTGCTCATCTCATAAGTAAATTACTCTTCCCTCATCAAGCCAATAATAGAGTACAATGTTCCCTTTGATATGTTCCTTTTCAAACACCTGCAGCAACTGAAGAGACCACAAAGGTTCCTTACAAAGAAAATTCATGGTCTTCAGGATCTTTCTTTTGTGGACAGACTGAAATCATTGTCACTTTTCTCTGTGTCATACAGACTGCTCAGAAACAATCTGTGCTTTGCATTTAGAGCAATCGCTGACCCAGCTTTAATGGAAATGCTGCACATTCACAAGTCAAATGGCACATGGGTCATTCACTCAAAAAGTACCTTAACTCAGTATGTAACATCACCAGAACTTGCTAGAGAGACAGACTTGTCTCACAGAGGTTTCCCTATCTTTGGAACAAGCTTCCTGTTCATTTTAAACAAAGTCCCTCATTGGTCCTATTTAAGCGCAATTTGGATGATTGGATGGGTAGCTGGAAATTTATCTTTGGAGTTCCCCCATGTCCCTCTTGGACAGGGGCAATAGGTGCTAATGTTAGTGTCTGCTTAAACCAGACACCCTGGGGAACATGAGTTGAACTTGGCTAGGCCTGTAAAGGCTCTGGGTCCGTTAGCCCAGTAACCTCCTATGATCCTATAATAATAATAATAATAATAATAATAATAATAATAATTATTATTATTATTAATAATAACCATGTTTAACTATTCAGCCACAGTTCTCTGTAAATGTATTTACATTTGGTAACCCTTTTACTGGTGATTTATATAGTGTCTTTTTCAACAATTACTGTTTATAATTTCTTCCTAAAAACATCTGAATAATATTACATATTTCTTCTTGAAATTTTGCTTCATCATTGATTAACCAAGAAAGTCTAATAATCTGACCTCTAGGGACATTCTTTTTAATATGATTACTCCAAAAGTATAAATAAATATTTGCAAAGCTGAGTTTTCTATAAATGGTACTCATAAATACCTGAGACCCCAAATCAAAAATCAAAGTGATGCCCAAAAAGTTAATACAACTCCCAATATCACCTTTAGTAAATTTTAGAAATTCAGTAGAACTAGTCAAATATTCAATAAAATATTCATATT
The DNA here is from genome assembly GCF_019279795.1 of Protopterus annectens. Taxonomy (NCBI): domain Eukaryota; kingdom Metazoa; phylum Chordata; order Ceratodontiformes; family Protopteridae; genus Protopterus; species Protopterus annectens. The sequence goes on from NC_056737.1 coordinate 1,868,552,212, forward strand.
CTTCTACAGTGCCTCTCCAGATAAAAAATAAATCACCGATAAAATGCTTATACCAACATACATTCCCAAATAAGAATGAATTTTCCAATAAATATTTCTCCCACTATCCTAAAACTATCCTAAAACTAAATTTGCATAAGATAGCATTACCTTTATCGGCTGATAATATTTTTGATTAAAAAGAATAAAAATGATTTTGTTAGATAATTTCCAAAAGCATACAACACATATAAATAAAATGATGCTTCAAAGAAAGTGTATTGCGTTAGAAACAACTTAATAAATTCAATACCAGTATATGTGAGAATACATGCATATTATGATTTAATATCAAGAGTAAACATCATGCTTTTGACAGAATTACAAAGACAGAATTAAAGTAGAAATCCTCATTGTCATTGCTAACATTTTTACATCTATAAAACTATAACTTAGATTAATTTTCTTGGTAAAATTCTATCAAAGTCTTAGATAAAATCTTCTTTTACTGGGAATTTATGAAAAACCTTTTTCTAAGACCTTGATTTGTCTTTCAGAAAAGTAAAGTCCAATAAAATTAAAAAAATGTTTGCTCCCAGTATATTATTAACAGTGCCTGCATCAGAAATCAAATCTTCCATATGTTTGGAATTCATCAATGTCCACTTACTATTCCTCTGTAATCAACAATTCATCAGCTGAAATACCACAGTTACAGCTTCATAGTGAGGGGCAGTTCAAATTACAGACAGATGGTTAAATGAGCAAACAAAAAAAAGATAAGTTGCTTTCATCCACAAACTGCCACCCAGCAATTATAGCCACTTTGTTTTGTGAATCTCATCTGATCATGATAAAAAATATACCTTAGCACAAGAATTAGACATAAAATAAATATGGGAAAAGGCCTGAAATCATGGACAGATTTTTAAGTATTGTTTTTATTCACTCAATTTTTTTACACTGGCATGCATCTTCTGAAGGATAGGATGTCTGAAACTCAAATGTTTGAAGTTTAAAGACTGCAGCCCTCAATGATTTTCTATAATAATACAAGATTTATGAGGAAGAGGTCAAAATGAGGCAAAGTCAGGACATTCTGCAAAAATAAGGGACAGTGTGACATTATTTCACACAAATTGTACCAATAGCTTATTTTATACAAATGTGCACTAGTCCTGTAAAGTCAGGCTATAAGCTGAGCAATGACAAAAGTATACACTGTGTTCATCCACACAAGACCACTATTTATTGACTAGAATTCTCAATAATTTGTCAGAAAACTATACATTTTGAGGCTCAGAGCCATAATACAAGATACAGTTCATAGGTTCATAGGTTCATAGGTTGATACTAGGCTATCTGCCCTAGGGCATTTACAAGATTAGCCAGAGTGTGTATGGCTTTCGCCACCCTTCTTAAATTAGTTGACTGTGCCACTGTATAGTAGGTCACAGAAGATAGCCCATTTGAGGTTAGTTTACCGTGCCTCTGTCTAGCAGTGACACAGAAGAGATCCCAGGGGTAAATTTACGATCTCCCATCCAAACGTCAAGATTCTTCTTGAAGAGGGTCATTGAGGGGCTCTGTCTGACATGGATTGGGATTTTGTTCCAGAGTGAGGGGAGCCTCTGGGATATAAATCTGTCCCTCCAGCATGTTCTATTTATTTCTGTGCTGAGGTTTAAGTCACTGGAGCGTGTAGTTCTGATGGATTTGGATTTCTTGAGGTGGAGCATGTCCATTAATTCTGGGTTGGACATGGCTTTATACGTCAGGCACAGATTGCCTCTGAGTAGGCGGTAAGCAACTGAGTAGAGCTGGAGTTTCTTTAGCCTAACTGTGTAGGGCATCTGTTTGAGTCCCTTGATCCTCTTGGTGAGGTACATTTGGGGTCTTTCTAGTTGTAGCAGGTGTCAGGTAAGGTACATCCCAAATGGGGCATTATATTCAATTATGGGCCTGATGAGTGATGAGTAGAGGGGCACAATGACCTCTCTTGATCTAGATGTGAACTCCTTCATGATAAGGTGGGCTATATAGAATGTCTTTCTAACCACTTTGGCAATGTGATTGTCAAGGGAGATATTGCAATCTACTTGGGTCCCCAAATCCCTAATTACTTCTTCCGTACTTAATGGATTACCACCTATGTGGTAATTTGTGGGCACTTTGTTTTTCCCAAAGGGGATGACTATGCACTTTTTGGCATTTAGCTTTAGGCCATGGCTCTGGCACCAGTTATCCGTCTCTGTGAGACCTTTTTGGAGGATGCTTGTGTCAGCTGGTGAGTCAATTATGGTCCCCAGTTTGCAGTCATCTGCAAACTTTGTCAGCTATAGTCCTCCTGTGTTAGTCTGTACCTCAGAGAAATATATACCAAACAAGAGAGGTCCCAGGACTGAGCCTTGTGGGATGCCACTTGTAACTGGTTTAGAGTCTGACATGGCACCTGCAATTCTGACCATGTGGGTTCTATCCCTAAGCCAGTTTGCAACCCATCTTGTGACATAGGGGTTGATATTTAAGCTGGTGAGCTTATTTATGATGCCCGAGTGGGGTATTGTGTCGAAGGCTTTTGCAAGGTCAAGGTAGGCTGCTTGGACTACCTTCCCTTTGTCTATGGCCTTGGTGACTGCTTCAAAGAAATTGACCCGGTTCAAGAGGCAAGATCTGCCCTTAACAAAGCCGAATTGGATAGGATCCAGTGTTTGGAGGTTCCCAATGTCTTTGTTTATGAGTTCCAAGATGATGTCAGGAATATTCTGCAAAATCAGAAAATAGTTTCAACCTGGGTTCATGCACACAGTAGTATGAATAAGCAAATGACATGATAAGTTATAATCATCCACAGCTAGTTACGTCACCATTTAGTAATTGCCATCCTCAGTGATTTGCAAGAAAAAATCCCACTTTTCTGAGGCAACATCAGGGAAATTCTATAAAAATGAGGAACAGTTTCAACTTGGTTTCACATAAACAGTACACCGAGAGTAATTATGCCAATGCATTTTTTATAAATGTAAACTAGTCCTAAAAGACAAGCTGTAAGCTAGGCAAACAACAGGGTACTTACAGACCAGAAAAATTAAGCAATGGACATTCTTTGAAATTAGAAACAGTTTCAAATTTGTTTCACACAAAGATTGGCCATAGAGTAAATATTCCAATTTATTTCATGCAAATGCACACTGACCCTTATTAACTGACTTTAAACTGAACAAATGAAGAGGGTAAGTTGCTTTCATCTACAGTGCAGTGAGCTTCCTCCTCCATATGGTTGTATGCCTTCATTTTTACAATAAGAAGAGAAAGTAAATGTTCCAATGTGTTTTACAGAAATGCACACTAGCTCTTAGTGGTAGACTTTAAACTGAACAGATAAAAATGACAATTTGTTTTTACCTACAGCAAAGCTGCCCCCACCCAAAAAAGAGAATATTCCAGTTTTATACAAATGCACACTATCCCTTAATTCCAGCCTTTAAATTGCACAAATAAAGAGGACACGTTACTTGCATCCACAGTACTTGTAGCCCACCGCCACCTATCTGTTTGCCTGCCAGCCTATTAGAAAAAGAAACAGTAAATCTTCTGGCTTATATCACACAAATGCATACTAGCCCTTAATACCAGACTATACATTGAGTAAATGAAAAGGGTAAGCTGGTTTCATCCACAGCACAGCTACCCTTCTACAAATATTGTTTGCTTTCCAACATGGTAAACAAATGTACCTATGTATGGTTATGTTTCAATCCCGCAATCCACTATCATTCAGAAGATACAGCTATCCACATCCCCTTTTTGATATGTGTGGGTTTTCTACTCACTTCCATCCTAATGAATCATTGGAAGGCAATGATCAAAAAGCTGCAGTGCTTCAGATAGGATTACTGTGGCTGTGGGCATTTATTTATACATTCTTTAAAGTAAAGAAACATTTCTTTACTTACAAGAATAAAGCACCCAAGGTGAATAGCATTTCCATATCATGTTGCACATGTGGAAAATGACAGGCACTTCAATTATATAAAGGTACATATTCATACTGTCTGTCTTTTAGCATTTTTTACCACTTGTTGTCATCCTATAGCAATATATTACTATCCTTGCGTGTTAGGTTCAACATGGAAGCTAACTAAAATGAATATATGAATATAATTAAAGTTTAAAACTAATATATTGGCTGTCCATGGCCACCCTGCAGCTACACAGCCTAAGTAACCACATGTATTTTCCCTGTTATAATCCACCACTGACATCCTCATGTCTGAATTTCTTCTTAGCTGATATCTATCTTGTTACATTCACGTGTTGCAAATGGAAGCAGGTTTTTCTTTTTGTGTTTCTTTTATCTCAGTCACTGGTCCAAATATCTCCTTTATTATTCAAAGAACAGTGGGTCTTTCTCTGTCATTATATTGTGCATATTTTTATCTGTTATTATATCAATACTCCATCTTCTGAATTGAGAAATTCTCTATTTCTACCTTTATGTTATGTAATACTTCAGTCATTATTGTTATTGCTTCTCTTCCTTTTCTTCTTTCACCTTCAATTCATCTGGCATTTCCCACTGAAATATTTATGCTCAGATCATATTTTCTGTTTTCCCTCAGTCAGCCAAAGCATAGTCCACTACAAACCCTCATCTTTTTGAATAGTACGGAAAATATTATTTATTTTCTTTGTTTCAATTTAATATTATTAAATTGTCTTTCTCTATTAATTTCCACAATTTTTTCCTTTATATTTATTCCATTGTCTGTTGAAAATCTTTCTTTTTTGGTAAGAAAACTTGAAAATTCATGTATTCTCTTCTTCTAGCATTCAGGTTGTCTAAAATTAAAACATCAACCATGTTATTTTTTGACATCTCATTTAACATAACTTTATATAGGTCTTCCCAAATATGTATGTTCATGTTTTCATTTATTTTTCTTGAAGAAACTAAATTTAACAAATAAAATTTCTGTTGTTTATATTTCCATTCTGTTAAGGTAAACTATTACAAATTCATTTGGAGAGAGTGTTTTCTTGGCCTTAACTAGAGTCATTCTACATCCATTTATTTAAACATAAGTCTCTTGTTTTCTGACTTCCCCTTGAATCAAAGCATTCTGAAGCACATCTAGTTCTGATATCCATGTTACTTGAAAAGAAATTACTTCAAATTGAGTCACATATTTCTTGAATTGACCAGATTCAGAAAATGTTGCCGCTTTGCGATGAGCGATCATCCATAACATTCAGCCATGCACAGGATTAGTGTGATTCAAAGACACAAGTACTGCTGTTGGGCAATGCTGAGCAGCAGGATTAGGCATGGTATATGCTAATATCTGAAAAATGAGATATGGAAGAGCAATATTAATAAAATGAGCAGCTTTTTGTATGAAACTGAGACAAAAACGAGGTGGCAGAATGATTCATAAACTTATAAAAGCTGTGCCTCAGAGCTGCTCACACTCTATAATTGAAGTCTGATTTATGTTCATGCCCATGCTAAAAGAATTTCTAAATAATGTTAAGAATTACCGTTGCATTATGAATTTGAATTTATAAGAAGCTTTCATCGTTGCTATGGATCATGATAGTGCATATTGTAACCCTCAGTGGTACCATCTTATCCAACTTTGCTTAACAGTTCATGGGCTCTATGACACTGATATTGTAGACCAGTTTCCTTCAGAGAGCATGAAAGACGTGAGTGTGTGTTAGCCTCATCTGCAGGTCCATGGGAGTCATGCAGTACCTATCCGAGTGGATACTAAGGTATGTGTAGCTTTACATACATTAACTACAGGGACCTTTCAGCAACGTGCTGCAGACACAGTAGAGGTACATCAAGCATCTTTCTCAGAAATACTCCATCAGTCTCTTTATACCATGTTTCAGCATATGGGGAGAATATGTGGTTCCCATGTACCACAAAGTAGAACGGGATATCCACATTGAAAAAATAAAGGCCTGAGATAGTAAACTGAAAAAGAAGTACGTGAACTGTAATTGGTTTGTAATGAACAGGGCATCATCTACAGTGTGTCTACAGATCACCCAAATAGTTATCATGGCTCCTAAATACTGCACATCTCTGACTTGTTGGCATAATGGTTAATATCTTCACCTCCCATGCACAAGGTGTAAGGTTTGAGCCTGACCTCTGGCCAATGACTGCATAGAGTTTGTATGTTCCCTGGGTTTCTGTGGTGTTACTCCTACATCTCAAAAACACGTTGAGTGTTTCCACCTGAAAGTCAACCAAATATAGAGTTGTAGGTAGCTGCAAAGACTCTAGATGGTGCCTGCTTGGGAAAGACCAGCTGCTATGAGCAGCAGCTGTAGTGTGCAGTATCCTCAATATAGGAGGCAGATCACAGACTGTGCACTGTGTCAGGGATAGCCACTTGACGGTGCAAAAATTGACTCCATATGATTTGGTTATATTGAGCAATGTCACCAAATGGGCATAGGTATTTGCTGGTGGTAAGTGAGCTGAGGACCAGCCATACTCTGTTCAACGTCCAGATCCAGTTTAACAGTTGGACAGGTGTGTGTACCCGACATAAAGCCTAACAGCCCTAGATAAATAAACAACTGGATGGCTAGTATCCAATTGCTCAGCTTGTGTAACCTGGGAGAACTCAAGTAAAACCAAACAGCCTTCCCAACATGAACTAATAATCACTACACTCAATGTAGGTTCACTGACAGAATGCTGCTTGAAAGTGGATAACATGATGGTAAGAAGCAGGCTGGACATTCTATGTATCCAGGAGACAAGACAGAAAGACAACAAAGTCACTTTTTTAGGATCCAGAGTCTACTACTCAGGAGGAGGACAAGCTAGAAATGTGTGAGAATTGTGGTGAGGGAGAGGCTTTAGAAGATAGCGATGGATGTCAGCATTAGTGACAGACTCATGGTACTCAGACTCCAGTGTAATGATAGGGCAATAGTCATAATCTCAGCCTCACCACAGCAAGGTTGTCATAGTGAGGGTAAGAGGGCATTCAGACATCAGTTGCAGGACCAACTAGATACAGCAGAGCAACATGAATTGGTGTTGATAATCAGTGACCTGAATGCATATATCAGGACAGACAGAAAAGGATATGAGGATTGCCTGGGTCCACATTCATGGGACAACAGGAATAAGGAAGAGGTCATTTTAGACTTTTGTCTGGCAAATGGCTTAAAGGCAGCCAACACATGGTACAGCAAGGGAGGCAGTCACCAGATCACATATAACACTGGTCAAAATGCATTCAGATAGTCTTCCTCCTAGTAAGGAAAGGGTACTGGGGTAGAATCAGCAATTGCAAAGCCATCTCCAGTGAATCAGTTGGCTCACAGCATAAATCACTGGTTTCCAGAATAAGCTGCAAGCAGTAGCCAGAGAATGCTCCAAGGTCAACAGAGACTGGACTGAAAACCTGGAAGTTGACTGGATAGAAAGCACAGGAAATAACAATGGGGCTATATGTTGAGCTGAGGAAGAATGTCAGCTCCTTAAAATAGTATGTGTGAGGATATGTGGCTGAGTCAAGTATGGAAGTAAGGCACATAAGAAAAACTGGTGGTGGAATGCAGAAGTCCAGGAAGTCATCAAAAGAAAGAAGGAGTGCAGGAAAAAATGGGAGATAGAAAAGACAGACTGATCTAAGAAGGCATATTTGCAGGCTAACAAAGAGGCTGAGAGAGGAGTTGCAATAGCAAAGCACAAGGCATCAGAGGCACTCTACAAATTTCTGGAAAATGATTTAGTGGATGGCACAAAGAAACTCTATCAGATTGCAGGGCAAAGACAGAAAGATAAAGAAGATAGGCAGACACCCTTTGTAAGGGATGTCAGCAGCAACCTGCACAACAGCCCACAGCAAATCAAAGGCAGATGAAAGGAATACTTTCAGCAGCCTCTGAATGAAGAAAACCCCAAAGAAGGTGTACTTCCCCAGACACAGCCTATGATGAAAGAAGAGGAGGAGCCAATCTTAGAAGAAGAAAGAACAACAGTAAGAAAAATGAAGTCGGGGAAAGCAGCAAGCTCAGGTGAGGTCACAGCAAATATGATCAAGAGGTTGGGGGAGATAGGGGAGAAATGGCTCCCGAGGATATTCATAGCAGTATGGAGAGAAAAGAGTAAACCAGAAGACTGCAGAGTATACATACTAGTGTCAGTGTACAACAAAGGGGACATCCACACTTGTGGGCAGTACAGAGTTATCAAACTCCATTCACACTGCATGAAAGCTCTGGAGAGAATGATCAATAAACTAATATGCAGAGTAGTAGAAAGTAAGATGGGAGTCAAGCAGTTTGCATTTAGATCAGGACGCAGCACAACCAACCCAATGTTTGCAGTGAGACAGATATTTGAGAACAAGCTAGAAATGAGGAAAGAAAAAAGGATGTGACAAGATCCCAAGAAAGTTGATATGGGCAGTCCTGCTGTGGTTTAGACTCCCAGAAATATTGATAGAATCAGAGCCAGTTCCAGCATTAGCCTACCTAGGCAGCCGTCTAGGGCCTGCTCGCTGTAAGGAAGCCCCACTGGCTGGGAGGGGACCCAATGGCCGGAGTGGGGGCTGACCCAACATTTAGTTTTTAATTAAAAAAAAATTATTTATTCTTTAAGGATTTTCTTTCTTCTTTAACATAACAAACATTCTTTGCATCTGCGCGTCTCTGCATGCATTGATGCACACACCTCCTCCTTCTGCTGTTGCCTCTTTTCTGCATCTATGCACCGAATTTAAATATAAATTTCTGAATTTAACTGCAGGATTAAGGCAAGAGTATGAATGAACTCTTACTTTAGAATTGGTGTGTGTGTGTGTGTGTGTGTGTGTGTGTGTGTGTGTGTGTGTGTGTGTGTGTGTGTGTAAAATGGCTTTCAGGCTCAAACCCTGTACCTTAGTTACAGGAGACAAGAGCCTGAATCCTCTACACCAACAACCAGAACACTCAAGAGTACATTTTCAAGGAAGTGAGTGTCAGTGTATTTTTAGGGAATAGTGAGCATCAGTGCATTTTCATGGAATTGTGAGCCTTAGTGCATTTTCAGAAATTGTAAGCTTCAAGGGAAGAGAACTTTATTGCTGCTCATGCTAAGTCTGTATTCAATGTGCAACTGTTTTATTAAGCAAATGGTCATCACTATTTGTGCTGTGGATTTTGAAAGCCATGGTAGTAGCACAATAGATAGCATACTTGCCTTTGATGAAGAATGCTGTGGGTTTTACTCATACACCATTTAGTTGGATTGTTGAAACTGTGTTGTGCTTTAGGGGGTGGGGTGCTGCAGTCTTGCATGTGTCTTCCTTTGTATGAGATCCCTAGTAACTACGAACCTGTTTGTGGTTTGCCATCTATTCCCTATTAAAATATAACCAGCTTAGCATTTTTTAATGTAACCTAGGCAATTTATTCTTCAAGGGCAGCAGGCACTGAATCTGTAAATAAAACACTGAAATATAAAGCTGCTTGCTAACAGCAGCCTCTTCATTAGTTACAGATCTCTTAAATATGGAATTATTCAGATGACTTTTACTTCTGCAGAGAGCATGCATATTGACTGAGTATATATATATATATATATATATATATATATATATATATATATATATATATATATATATATATATATATATATATACTGAGTGGCCTTTTATGGTTGAAATGTTCTGAAATGGGAAGTTTTGTCATTATTGGATCATACATTTTGTTTCATTGCTTTCTGGAAAAATGTTCAAAACTACAAATTTAAATCATACTTTAACAAGAAGTGCTGTATTATACAAAGAATATAATTTAACACAATCAGGAAGGCCTGCATGGTCCTAAAATGTATGTAAGAGGCCTATGGTTTGAAAATAGCCCAAAGATAAACTAACCTTCCACTGGGCATATTAATTTTCTTTGAATGTGGGTTTCAATGCTGTTTCATTGACTGTGAATTTTAAGGGCAGAGAAGCTTACTGTTAATGCTATGTCTGTTTTCCTTTTGAGACTGTATTGCTTTGTTTAGCAAATGTCCATCAGATTTTGTGCAATAAAATTTGAAATAAAAATTTTAAATCCAAATATCTGTAATCACTGTAGAAATAAAGAAGAAAATAGCATGTGCACTGACAGGTCTGAACAATGTTTATGGTAAGTGGGGAGAAATAGCCAAATAATGGGACAATGGAATGTCTGCTGGGGAAAGGTGGGGGGGCTGCTGTGTGTGTAGGGGCACCCAGATCCATTAGCCTGCCTAGGGCTCCATTTGACCAAGATCTGGCTCTGGGAAGAATTAGTGCTGTCTATGTACGAAGACCCAATGAATGAAGTACAAACAGTGTCTGGTCTTACAGAGGGGTTCACAGTGGGAGTGGGTGTGCATCAGTGCTCAGCTCTGAGCCCACTGCTGCTCATAGTGCTGATGGACTACATCAGAAAACAGGTTGGAGGAGACAGATTACCACATAAAAGTGATAAATGTAAAACCAACACCAGAATACCTTATGCTTGCAAATGCTGGGCATACTGTGCACCAAATATAGGCAACCCAAGCAACAATGTACAAAAGACAGAGCACAGTTATTATCATTTGCAAAGGTTGGGGAGGGAACATGTGTGGATGTCTTTCACAGGGAACAGTGCTGTTGTGTATATGGGCTTTCTTGGGGGGGTTTCATGTAAAAAACTTTGTGAAGTGTGTATGTTTATGTGTGTGTGTCTGTATATGCATGTGCATGTGTGTGTGTGATGTACTATAAACTGTGGTGGTGTGAGTGCATGTGCTTACTGGAACACAGACTCAGCAGTAGTTGCAGCACTATTGTTTGATGTACTGTATAGGTCCAGAGCATGCATGGTTGAGTTTTGAGCATCTCCCACATGCACCCATCTATGAGAGCTGGCTCTATCAAGAGTTGCACTGGTTGTGCCATGATACCTCTCAACTGTCCAGATTTTTACAGAATGTCCACAGTTTTGCCTCATATTTTTAGTCTATTCCTCATGAAGTTTGTGGATTTCTGGAACATCATTAAAGACATCCAATAATGACATACATTTGAGTTTTGGATGTCATACCTTTCAGAAAATACATGCTAACATAAATCCTGTTATTCTAGCAACTTTGTAAGTTTATAAGAGTGATATCTAAAATTCTGTTATTCAAGCAACTTTCTAAGTTTATAAGAACAATATTTAAAATATTTCCCTATTTCTGGGCCTTTAACTCTACATTATTTTAGTCTTTGTCCAGATTTCTTGCATTAAGAAGTTTGAGAGGTATGATGCCTTGGCTAGAGAATGGCATGCTGCATGACCACGAATGTCTTCTAAGAGAAGTGACACTGCTGTGATGGCCATGGCCACAGGGCTGGCGTTTCCTGGGTATAAACACCGCTACCTTAAAAACAGATGTAGCCATGGTAGTGCTAGTGCTACAGGTGTGTCTTACCATGAAAATGTGAGATTCTGGCAACTTCTTGTAAAAATGCCAGGAAGACAGATTTCCAATTTCCATTAAGTTTTGGAGAGAGACGTCTCCACAGCAATTTAAGATGGGCATACTTTGTATATAATATTAGATAGGGTAGTGAAAACCCTCCTGTATCCCTGGTAATGAAAGGAAGTCCCTGCTTCTGACCGGACCATAAGTAACCCTTCTCTTACTAGTTTTAAGATAATTTACCACGGGTTAATTGGGAAAATCTTGTGATGCCTATAGAATGAGAGGCAAAACATGCCATTTAATGGCTAGGACCCTTTGTTGAAAACCCAAGTTAAGAGCACTCCATAGCTGAAGACAGCATTACAGTGACTGAATTAAAGGTGTCAGAAACTGATTTCTCTAAATTGTTAGTAAGATTAACTCAGGAATGAAAAATACAATCTTGACTTTTAAGAATGACAGTTTTGCTTCTATATCCTTAGACGGTTTATAATTATTTTTCAATGATCTCAGTTTTAGAGCCTTTTATTTTATAACCTGAACCTGACAATTTTTTTCAGTTCATTTCATTAAATGCCCTTCCCAAGCTTTCATCTAGCTCTTTCAAGAAAAGTAGTTAAATCATCTGCATATAATGAGAAGATTGGGTGAGGACAATGTAGAGAACAACCAAGACAGAGCAGACTCCTTAACTTTACTGCCACCGGTTCTAAGTACAAGACAAACATTAATGCGGAGAGAAGACAGGGATGCTTTGCACCCCTTTGTAATTGCATACTGCAAGAGAGTCTTGAGCCTATTTTGAGTCTTTGAGACATGTCAGCATAAAGTGATCTCACTAAAGAATTTATACTTTGAGTGAAACCCATCTTATAAGGCACTATAAACAGAGCATTCTAACCAACGCTATTGAACGCTTTGTCAGCATCTACGCTGGCAGTAACAAGAAGATTGCCTTCCCTTTCTGCATCGTCTAATATTAATGAAATCTTTATTAAATTGTTAAAAGTGGTGTGTCCAATCATAGATCTTTTCTGGGCTGTTTGAGATTAACAAAGCAAAATATAATCCTATTTGCCAAAAGCAAAATGAATAATTTATAATCATTGTTTGGAAAAGAGATAGACCAATATGAACTTAACAACAACTGATCCTTATCAGGCTTGGGTAAGACCACCACCATAGTTTCTTTTCAATAAGCTGGTATTTGCTGGTTGACATAATGCTATTCGATAATATTCTATACTGATTGAGAAATGGACTCCACCCTTTGAATGTAATTCCAAGGGAAGCAGGAAAGTCCCAGGTTTTACCTTCAGTCAATTTACTTAGGATCAGGAAGATTCCTTCTACTCTGAGATATGAGTGTCAGATAGGTATCAATAGCATATAATTGATGATAGTAGTTTGCAAAGACTTGTAAAATTTCTTTTGGCAAGATAGTCACCCCATCATTTTCCATATAATGAATTTTACAAATGGTCTTTTTGAACTGCTGATGAGGTAATTTTGTGATCATGAACCTTTGATTTGAAGGAGTGACCTCAAAGGACCAGGTTTTAAATACTTGTTTGGGAAACTCAGTCTTGTACTGTAAATATTTATTAAGGGCATCTCTAGTCTTATCAAATTTAGACTTAACTTCTTGCGTATCACTAATCAGGTTGTGATGCATATGGATCTAACCACAGATGGTCAGGAGCTCTACATGCACTGTCTCTACTTGCTTTCTCCTTTCTTTGCAAAAGTGATGTTAAATTATTTTTCAACATTTCCTATAAAGAGTGAAAATACATATTTGTTGAGACAAAACAGTCATATATAGCCTTCTAACAAGAATAAATATTTTACTAGAGAGATTCACTCTCCAAAGTCAGCTCAAATGGGTACCATCGAGTTTCAGAGAACACACAATAGGTGAGTGGTCTCATATAGCCATTGGGAGAGTCTCCATTTGCACAAAAATATAGGTATACTCTACATAAACAAACATTTATCAATTCTGGAACATTATCTATATTTGAGGTAATAACAGGTATATAAGCAGGCAAGAAGCAACCAAGCTATCCAAACAAATTCACCATACCCATTTTTATGACAATTGTTTACCCAGACCTGGAATTAATCTTTTCTCTACACTGAAAGAGCTTCATCACCTGCTATCATTATATTCCAGTCAACCCTCCCAAATGACTATTCTCTCTTGGCTGAAGATACAGTCCTTTAATAGGGTAGCCAAGTCCAACATTAGAGTACCCTGAGGTATATACGTGTTAACTATGATAGTTAAAGAACCTTCTAACTGTCTTTTGAGTAAGATATAACTACCCTATTTATCCACCCTGTCAAAGATAAGGTTAACCCCCGACCCCCAACTAGTATAAGGACTGTGTGAGTACACTAATCACACTTCGAGATACAGGCATCAAATTCTTAATAGTCAGTACACCACTATATCTCTGATGAAGGCCAAAAGCATTTTGTCCCTCAAGGCTTTGCAGACTTGGGACTGAGGCCAATTACTTTTTTTTGTCTCCAGTAATAAGGCACATTTGCTAATGGTCATCAATGCAAAAAGGACCTGAAGTCAGTACTGGCCGCTGCCCAATTTTTAGCTGTGAATCAGCCTATCACAGAGGCTAGGGGTGATCAGATGTATGCAGGGGACATCCAAAAGTTTTAGAAATCAGCCTAGAAGAAGCTGGAAGTGCACTTGTGGGCTAATTCCTTATGACAATGAATCGTACTGCAGCAGTAACCTTACCTGAGCATCTAGAATTACAACATGTACACCCACACAATTGTACTATTATTGGTGAAAGGAAGTTTTTCTCAGTTGCTTTAGTCTGTGTCTCCAGGTGCAGAGTTTGTGATTTTGTTCATTGCAACATCTGTCCTTGGCTATGACCATAGCAATTATTATTCAAGTAAATTACATAAACTGCTTAAATCACTGCTCTTTGCTTATTATTAAGAACACTGTATTATATTTAGAATGTTATTTATCATAGGAAGCTTATTTTTACCATTTCACCAAAGTGTTTACTCAAAAATGCCAGTCTGAATTCTTCCATTAGCAAATGATATTTATTTAAATAGGCTTAGGAAGTAAACAAGCTAGATTAATCCTCATCTACTTTATAAATTATTTCATATTCCTCAACTAAATATAGGACAAAAGGTTGTACAGTGCTGTTTATATAACTGCCAGGATCCTTTTAATTAGTCTGTAGCACATTAATGTAAATTCAGGATGTAATTAGTGTGTGTGTGTGTGTGTGTGTGTGTGTGTGTGTGTGTGTGTCTGCATGCATGCACTGATGTCCCCAATCTAAATCAAAGAATGTTTGGCTATCCTTTGGGAGCTATAAGTAATCACTTTAAATCAAAATTAATTCTTCCTCACAATTAGTAATATATGTTAATCTGCCTTGTAGAATATTTATATATTCATTCTCTTAACTACAAATCCCTAATTAAGCAATTATTGTTTTGTCAGTTATGTGCTCACCATGCTTTTGCTGTGAGCCTTACATTGTATGACCAGAATCAAGCAACTAAATGAATTTCATTTAAATATTCTTATAAGCAGGAATCAGTGCCCAAGCTAATATAGTCAAAGAGCCAAAACAAACACATCTTGTAAATGCTAAGTGCTGGGTTATTTAGCTGCCTCTTGTATATATGTATCTACTGATTGAATTAAAAAAATGCCTTACAGCACTTTAAAATGTATGAAATCATTAATATATATGACAGCAACATTCATATTCAGTTAAAGCTGTTTGCTTATTTTTAACAGCTGCAGGCTTAAGTGATGAATTACAAACAAATGAAATAACTCAATAAGCACAAAACTGGTGTCTGTGTTATGCTAATGTTCAGGAAGAAAGTATCTTCTGCATTGTGAATAGTTTTTAGACAAAGCAAGAAGCCTGAAATAAATCTTTGTTTTTTTTTGCTATGTAACAGTGAAGCCATGAAGCTAATCTTTTCATAAAGTAATTTCAAAGTTTGAATAAAAGTATATGTTTTTATATCTCTTCATTGATGTAAAGTTCCATTTCAACTTTTTATTGTTGACTCAAACAAATAGCTTGATAAATAGACAGAGGGACTTAGCATACACTATGGAGGAAATTATGTAGACAAACACACAGTAAGAAAGTCTTGTAGAAGGATGAATGTACCATGTGTAAACATATGCATGCACAGTACTTGCCTTAATAACTGATTCATCATACATGCACACATAGCTGCCTTAATAATCGATGCATTATATAGAAATGTCATATGACAACCATGATAATTTAACAGTTAAGGCTGCTGTCCCACATTTTCATAGTGCAGGGTTCAGTCTTGGCCTGTGTTCACCATCTGTGTATAGAGTGCAAGTTGTTCATATGATTGCATGTATTTTTTTTTCTTGTGTATTCCAATTTCTTTCTACCCAAAAGCATTTTGGTTATTTAGTTGCTCAAAAATCTCTATATGTATTGCGATTTTTCCTTCCCATGTGACCATCGTCATGAATGAAAAAGAAATGAGAAGGACTAGTTGACTCTTGCAGTTAAGAAATACATTAAAAATAAACAGCATATTGCAAAGGAATTCGGAGTCGCTCATATTTATGAAGAAGAATAAGGTTTATGGGGAGTTACTTGTCTGTCCTGAATGGAGTTTCCACAAACATTGACAGGGTTTTGTAGTAATTCACTTCTATCTGGCCTATTGTTCTATTGCATAAACTGACCTTGCCATTAGAATCTCTTTCTTGGGTCTTGTAAGTGACAAGGCAGCATCAATAAAACCATACAGCTATTAACAGAAGTTAAAACAACTTCAGTGGCAGTGGTTTTGTCAGTAAGCTAGTACAAACTGGGTCGTCTTTCTCTCTATTTATTTAATTATTATTTATTGACATTTTTGACCAGGTTAGTCTGACTGGGCAACAGCCCTTTTTCAGCTGAGACCCGAGGAGAAAAGCTTCAATAGAAAACAGGAAACAAAAGTATAATACATGGATATATATACAAATGAGCAGATTGCATATAGTCTAAGCATTCATATTATAAAGTTCAAAAAATGTCATGGCAAGCATACGGAATAACATTTCAAAAATAATGTGCAATATATACAACATAAGTAGAGTACAATCAGTTTTGTACATAGAGTAGTATATAGAAAATAATTTGAGGGGTCATAAGTAAAAGAGAAAATGGAAGGTTTATAGGCACTTAGCATATGTAAGGGGTAGAAACCCCATCGGAAAGGTCAAAGGCTAGACAGCAGTTAAGGAAGCTGAGGGTGGAGAAAAAGCACCTGATTAACCACAGTAACAGGAAGCACAGAGGCAAAAGGCATAGCATAAAGAAACTGCATAGAAAAAAAGAGAGAGAATATGTGACAGAACTTGTAAATATAGAAAATACAGGGAGAAAAGAGAGAGAAATGGGTGACAGAAACTGTAAGGAGGGAGGGCAGATATCTTGGGATGACATGTAGAGGAAGAAGATTGTATAAGAATGGCAGTTATGTTATGAAGGGTCCTTTCATAGGCAGAAAAATGGAGGATTATGTTATGTAGGATCCTTACATAGGTAGAACCAGGAATTGTAAAGGTGTTCCTTAAGGGTAGTTTTAAAGAACTTAGGGTTTGTGATAGATCTGACACTTAATGGTAGTTTATTCCAGGTATTAGCTACTAAGTAACTATATAGGAGTTTGCTAATATTTTTGTTGGGCTTATGGACTTGCAATCCATGCTGTAGGGAGCTACAGAGAGGATGGTTTGGAGTCTCTACCATCTGCCTCCGATGGAAATTTTTTCTCTTTATGAGTTCATAGGTTAATAGGTAAATACTAAGAAATCAGTCTGGCTTAGCCAGTTAATCATATTCAAAAGCTCCCTCCAGCCTCAAAAAGGGTAATACAAGAAAGACATGGGAAAATTTGAGACTTCCCATCCAGTTATCTAGGTTTACATTGAAAATGGCAATGATGTTACTCTGCTTGGCATGCAGCTGAAGTTTCTTTTAGAGGTGGAGGATACATTGAGATATAAATCTATTATGCAAACATGTCTTATTTATCTGTTGATGAAGATTTATGTCTTTTAATTGGGTGTTTGAGGATCCATTTGTTCTACAAAGGAATAGGAAGTCAAGAACAGTTAGAGCTTTCATGACTCAAAATGTTAGACACAGACCATCACAGAGAAGTACAGAAAGTGGCCTGCAGTTCTGACATGATAATTAGTGGTCCTGAATCCACTGATCTTTGTCAAGAATCTCAGAGGATTTTCAAATTGAATCATTACATACCAAATACAGCATTATATTAAGTAATGTGTATGATAAGAGATAAGCAAAGTTGATTTGTAACTAGTTTGGGTGCAGAAGAGTTACAGCTGGAAACCAAATAACACAGATTAAAGGATTCTCAAACTATTGTGGAGGTGTGATTATCAAATGATAAGGAATTAACCACTTAGGTGCCTTAATCCCCAATGAGAGTGTTTGATAAGAGGAATGTTTTACATTTACAATATGATGCGGAAATGTTTTCTTTACCAAATCAAACGCTACTACATGCTTTCATATTCACTTTCAGACTGTTGCCCTTGTGCTATTTGTTAACATATTCATTAGAAGTAATTATGGATCAATGGAGGAATGAACAACAGCACCTTATTTCTAATGATCTGCAAACTTAGATAACCATAAGCCAGAAGATTTGGCCTAAAGCTCCTAGAAACTGATGCCAAATCACAGAAAGCCCAGAACAGAGACCAGTGATATACTACTGGTATTTTTGGATTGTTTGTTTTTGTTTGTTTCTTTGTTTTAGACATGCTTCCTGCAGCTGTATCCTGCAGCTGCAAACACATGGGTTGTGTCAGAACTAGTTAGCTATCTATCTTACAACCGTATCTCTCAACCTGTTAGTGCAATAATTCTGGGTAAAGCCTGACATAATGGGATGACAAAGGCCCAAAAATAGGGACACATTTTAAATATTGCTCTTAGAAACTTAGAAAGTTGCGAGAATAACAGGATTTGTGTTAGTATGCATTTTCTTGATGATATGAAATCTGAAAATCAAATGCATGTCATTATTTAGAGACGTTAATCCATAAATCATCCCAATGATTTGTCAAAGAAACATAATTTTTATGAGGAATAGCCTAAAAATATGAGGCAAAAATCTGGACATTCTGCAAAAATCTGTACAGCTGAGAGGTATGCTCACAATGTATGGATTTATATTCAGATTTACAAGTCTGTTAATAATGCCTACACGGAGAAGAGTGTCAAAAGCCTTGGCCAGGTACAGGTGTGTTGTATGCATGGCATACCTGTTACACACTGCTTCATTTACCCACTGTTTCACTTA
The DNA here is from genome assembly GCF_019279795.1 of Protopterus annectens. NCBI lineage: Eukaryota > Metazoa > Chordata > Ceratodontiformes > Protopteridae > Protopterus > Protopterus annectens. Next base: position 1,868,571,038 of record NC_056737.1, read on the forward strand.
CTTTGTAAAAGAAATTTACAAGGTTAACAAAGTAGAATCTGCCTTTGGCAATGCCAAATTCAAGAGCATCCAGAGTTTAAAGATCTTCATTGTTTATATTAATGAGGTCTGAGATTACAATGCTTGTTTTCTATACTTTAGGAAGATAAGCACTTGACAGACTTACTTTAAAGAAGTTAAGTAGGAGTTCAGATAGGGCATATTTGCTATTGATAATTAGGAAATCTGGTATGTTATCATGGCCCATGGGCGAGATGTTCTTAATATTTGAGATAGATGAGAGGATTTGTCCTATAACAATTATACCATGCAGTAGGGTCAGTAGAATATGTGGAATAGTTGTAACTATGAGTGGAATAAACTTTGCACTTAAGTTGTCAGCTAAGGTATTAGATATTTCCTTAGGTTAAGAGTGGGCAATATTATTGTTTATAGCTATAAACATTGCTGGGTGTTAGTTATTAACTTCCTGACATAGTTAATGAAATATTTGTGTTTTTCTTTTCCAATGACTTTTTAAGCTCATATTCAGTTTGGCTTTCTTAATTGTGTCCTTAAACTATTTGCTAGTTTGCTTAAATGTGATCTTAAAATAAAAAAAAAATGAATGATATCTCTTGAAAGCATTAAGTGATTCATTTCTCATGTTATATAGTTTATTTATATAGGGTTTTAGTTTTTTCATTTTATTTGGTGTAAGGGCTCTATTATCAATATATCTATTTAAGTGAGAGTAGATGTTAATGATATAGAGCATATTGGAGAAAGATTACAGCCAAATGTATTTAGGTCATCAAGTAATTGAAGGTTTGCCTGGAAAGGCTCACCCAGACTTTGCGACAGTTTGCTGTGAGGGAAAGGTTAGTTTGCTTTTTATTTGTTGTATTCTGTATTACTTTATTGCCTTTTTCTATTTTGTATACTGTGATCTGTTTTCCTTACACTGTGTTTTACTTGTATTCTGCTTTTAACTGCATATTAAAACTTGAAAGACACCACAGCTCTGTCTCTTGTGAGTCAGACAGAAATTTTCCCACCATCCCACTCGGTTACTGTTGTGTTCTTAAACACCACTGTCTTTCTAGTTGCCTGCCCCTTATGTTAATTTGACCATATATCTCATTTCCTTTTTGCTTTTAATGGTTGGTATGAGTAAGCACAAAATTATCATTTTGTGAAATCACTCCCCTACAACTATTTAAATGTACAGGTCATCCTTCTGTATTCCATAGTACCAGAATAAAAAAAGTGACCACCCCCTTTCAATCTGTCTTGCTGTTTTAAAAATAGTGACTCTCCACTAAAACTTAACTTTTTAGACAGGTAAAACTTAAGTTACCTACTTTCACATCTAACTCCTCTAGTGCACACTGCAGTGTTTAGGATAAACCCTTTTTTTCATCTTATCTTTAAGAATAAAATCCCGGTATATGTGAGGCAGAGCACCTCGCTGGCCTTGTTCAAGAGAAATCTTGACCAATGGATGGGAAGATATATATACCCCCAGGGGATTAGTCAATCAGTCACTGATCAACAGAGCACAGCAAAATAATGGGTATAGTTCCCCATACTAAAGGGAAGCCACAGCCATAAACCTACAGCTAAATGCCCTGGAAAGCAGAAAGGAAGCCATGAACCTATGAACCTAATCTATTGCAAGTTACTGGAGAGCCCATATTCTGCCTCTCAGTAGTCATCTTGGGATTAGTGTTTCTGTTTTCTCCTGGGGAGAGAAGGAGTGCAGTTACATTATTTCCTGGAAACTGCTGATCATCAGAAAGCTTAATAACTGTTTTATAGGTGACAGCTTGGAATCTGTGCTTATAGTCTGATCCTGGTGAGAGTAGGAGCAGAGTGCATTGATTCCCGACTCTTTCTGGTTGGAAAGTGGGTGTCTGTGCTTAACATACCTGATTGGTCTGGTTGCTATTCGAGGCATCTACCAGAAAAAGGCTACAAGGCTGCAGACCTTTGCATCATCTGAGACAAGACTGTGGATCACCAAACAGGCCATGGCCTGTTTCTCTTCTTGGGATTGGTGTTAACATTTTGCTTCTGGTGAGAGAAGAAGCAAAGGAGTATTGTATCCCAACACAGTGAAGCTGTGCTGAGACCAGCATAATTAGTAGCCAGGCAGTAGCCGTTCATGCAACTCCCCTCTTTTTATAATTCTTGACAAGCTAATTCTTTATTTTCAGTAAGTACTGCTTGATTTCTTTTTTACTGCAGAATATTTGCCTAAATACTTCATCTTTAAATTTTCAGGGTGTACGTATTAGTTTCCCCTCAAGTGCTTGGCAGTGCTCTGTACAGACTCAGACACTTTGAGTGACATTTTCCCTGTAAAAGGCTTCAGTACTTAAGATATTGAGCTCATATCCAGGCATGTCTAAAGGTCAGTTCCTTGTGCTTTCTCCTGTCAACCTCTTGAACCTGGGCATCCTGAGACAATGTAGCAACTGCCTCATGTTCCTCTTACCTCCCAACACTATGACTTGCGAGAGATGCACATACATAGCCAAATTGGAAGCCAAGCACTCTCCAGCCAAGACCTGATTAGCCAGTCAAGAGGAGAAGGTTAACACCTGCACCACACCACATAGCCCTCCAGAACATACACCACCACAACCCTTTGCAGAGTAACACAAAACACGCACCTACTTTTGTGGAGGCTCTCAATAAAAATCTGCCCAAACAACAGAGACCTCTGAGGCAGAAACACAAACAACCACCACATCCCAGCACAAACCATGAGACACATAGCTCACATAAACAGTGTGCCACTCAACCAAAGCCCATAAGGTAAAACAACTTACCCAATACACTAGTCATAGGTGACTCAATAGTAAGGCACACTGATGTCCCACTCACTAGGTTGAATAAGGAGAAAGTTACTGTCAGTTGCCTGTCGGGTGCCAGGATCCGCCACATAATGCACGCACTTAGGTCACTCCACAACAGGTACAAATATGACTCTGTCATTGTCCATGTTTGTGTGAATGACCTGAAATGTACCTTCCTGGATTACATGAAAAGAAACATAGAGGAGCTCTCGAATCTTGTAGCCCAGGCAGGTATGACCCTAGCTCTGAGTAGCATCCTACCGTCACCCAGAATGATACCACAGTACAAGCAGAAAATGATTGACATCAACAATTGGCTAAGTTTCTGGTGTCATTCTAAGGGGATCCATTATCTGTCTGCCTGGGATGACATGATCGACAGACCTCGATGCTTCACCAGAGATGGCCTGCACCTGTCACCCCAGGGCTTCCGGATACTGGCCAAGGCTCTTGCACCCCTATAGTGCCTTTTTTAGGCAATGTTCTGAAGACAAAATTACCACCATAACAGCTACAAGCAAACAAAATCTGGGGGTTATGCTACTCAATGCTAGAGGTCTAAATCTCAAAATGCACTTGCTCGAAGCACTCCTTAAAATGGAGAACATCGACATCTGTACAGTGACCGAAACCTGGTTCAAGGCTCCGGAGAGTACCCCAGCACTACCTGGCAATAATTCATACCACACCTTTTGGCCCCTAAACCTGGAAAGCACTAAAGGTGGTGGTGTCTCCATATTCATAAAGGATATGCATACCTCCAGACTAGTAGACCAACATAACACATCAGAGATACTTCAGGTACAACTAACACTGGGTAAAACTGCAATCCAGGTTGTAGCCTGCTATAGATCCCCCACCATGTCCCAAGACTCCTACTCCACATTCATAAACACACTGGAAAATATTAGGGCACAACCCGATACCCATATACTGGGAGACTTTAACTACCCCTCCATTAACTGGGAAAATTACTCATGTACCAACACACTTGCTCAACGTTTTCTGGAATTCATTAATTCCAACACCCTGGACCAACTCATTTTTATCCCCACCAGGGGTAGAAACATCCTTGACCTGGTTATTACTAACATGGGCGACAGTTGCTCCACACCAATAATCAACTCCTCCCTGGTCATATCTGACCACAAGCTAATCACCATGGATATCCACATCCCACCCTCACCCCCCCCTAAAGGAAACCATTGTAAAAAGCTTCTCCAAAGCCAATTTTTGACTTCTAAAAACAGAGGTGGCTAACTTTATGACACTCATGCAAATGGAAAATAGGTGCATGACTGAATCATACACCAATGCACTGTATGAGCACATACAAAAGTGCATGGAACGGGCCATACCAAACAGAACCAAGATGCCCCCCTCCATAAAAGGAAGCCAATCTGGTGGTCCCCCACCATAAACAAACTCTACAACAGAAAGAAAAAACTGTTGCAGAAAAGGATGAAGTCCCAAGATGGGAAAAACTTCTTTGTCAGCAGCAGCAAAAAAATGAGATCCATCATCAAATCCTCTAAAGCTAGCTACAAAAACAAAATTACTGCAGATTCTAAAGACAACCACAGGGCATTCTGTAGTTATGTCAAGAATCTACATGGCAATACTCAAATCTGCTCTGAGTTACAGCACCATGGCAATACATATAAAGAACCAACTGATATTGCCAACATATTGGCCGACATGTTCATTGTGAACTTTACCCTCCTTTCACCCCCTAAAGGGCCTATCACAATGCCTAAGGAATGCCAAGTTCCTATTATCATAGCTACACAGGTAAAAAACGCACTGTCCAAAGCCAAGAATAAAGCTTCCATGGGACCTGATAATAGCCCTGGCTGTGTTCTACATGAATTACATAGTGAACTGGCACCACACCTGAGTATCTTGTTCAATCACAGCCTCATTTCAGGCTATGGTAATTCCACTTTACAAAGGGGGAGCAACTACAGGCCCTTTAAACTATCGCCCCATTAGCCTGATGAGTTTGATATGTAAGGCTATGGAGCACATCATCATGGAACAGAAGGGCATAGGGAATCTCCAAACTCTGGACCCCACACAGTTTGGGTTTGTGAAAGGTAGATCATGCCTGTTCAACCTGGTAGACTTCTTTGAGTCTGTCAGCAGAGCTGTGGATGTGGGCAAGGTGGTTGACACAACCTACCTAGATCTTGCCAAGGCCTTCGACACCATCCCTCACTCAGGAATCATAGATAGACTCACTAAACTAGGAATAAACCCTAATGTCATAAGATGGGTTTCCAACTGGCTCAGTGATAGAACCCACACTGTGAAAGTAGCGAACTCTAAATCTGACTACTGACCAGTTACAAGTGGTGTCCCACAGGGATCGGTCCTAGGTCCTCTCCTGTTTGGCATCTACTTCTCTGAAGTTCAAGCCAACACAAAGGGATTCTGGCTGACCAAGTTCTGAGATGATTGCAAACTGGGAGCCATTATTGATTCTCCAACTGATGTAGACATTCTACAAAAAGGCCTCACTGACACCAATGACTGGTGCCATAACCATGGCCTTAAGCTCAATGCCAAAAAGTACATTGTTGTTCCCTTTGGGAAGAATTTGGTGCCCATGAACTACCACATAGGCGGTAGTCCACTAAACACCAAAAGTGTGATAAGAGACCTGGGTCACAGGTTGACAGCAACCTCTCCTTTGATAACCACATTGCCACTGTAGTCAGAAAGTCCTTCTATGTGGCACATCTCATTACAAAAGGTTTCTCATCCAGGAAGAAAGAGGTCATAAATCCTCTCTACTCATCCCTCCTTAGATCTATTATAGAATGCAACTCCTCATTTGGTATGTACCTCACTAGACACCTACAACAACTGGAAAGGACAGAAAAATACCTCACTAAGAGGATCTTAGGCCTTAGACACATGCGCTATAGGGACAGACTCAAAAAACTCCAGCTATACTCTTGTCTCTTATCGCCTACTTAGAGGTGATCTCTGCTTGACCTACAAAGCCATGTCTGACCCAGAGCTGCTAGATTTGCTACACCTAAAGAAATCCCAATCCCTCCATGCCACATGTTCCAGGGACCTAAACCTCATAACCACAATAAACAGAACATGCTGGAAGGACAGGTTCCTAACACAGAGACTTCCCATACACAGGAACAAACTTCCCATTCACGTCAAGCAGAGCACTTCACTGGCCCTCTTTAAGAGAAATCTTGATATGTGGATGTGCAATAGGAAGTTTACCCTGGGGATCACTTCAGTGGCCTTACTTGACAGGGGCACTGGGAACTCATTTTTGGTGGCATGATGCCAGGGAATCTTTTTGGGCTAGGCTTATATAGGCTGCAGGGCAGTTAGCCTAGTACACACCTATGAACCTATGAGAAGTGTCTAAACACTGCTGTATTTGCAGGGGAAGTCCCATCAATTTAAAAAGAAAAGATCAATGATTTTTGCCTTGATTGAGCAAAGGAGGATGATTCTTACAAATATGTGTAAGAAGTACTCATATTTGTAAGGGTATTGAAACCTTTATTAGGATGGTTAACTTTTTGTACAAGAGAATTAATATTTAGGCAAGCCAAACATTGGCAGTGTATGTCAGCCAGTCTGTAGACAAATACCAGTACATCAATAGAAAGGCATAGGAATTAAAGAGGATTTCAGCAAAGACATTAAGACAACTTTTGTGGTCACAAGGAGAGTCAGTATTCTATGAGAAGCTATGAAGTGGTAATCCTGTTAAATGTGGTTTGGATATTTAAAAGTTAAAATCATGGGTTCCAAGGAATCAGTTGTGAGGTAATAACATCCTTGACAAATAGTGATACCCCCCTGCAATGGAAAGTAGGTCTGAAGGCACAACTGATGCTAAACCCAGGAACAGAGGGAGGGTTTTCATTGGTTTGAAATCATGCTTCTGCAAGCACACATATATAGATGTGTTCACATTGCTGGAAGTTCTCAAGTTCAGGAACTGTTTTTTTTTTTTTTTAGATTCTGACATACTAATGCATTCTAAATTAGATTTTAGTAGGTTGGAATGTCCAGTAGATTGAATCTACATAAAGAAGGTGCTACTCCAGTAGTAGCAAAAGCTTTATCCAGAGTGTAAACATCATAGTAAGAAAGGTAGAGGCAGTCCCTGGCAAAGAAGAAATGCTTGCAAACTATCTTATCCTAAGCTGACCTATGCTGGATCTCCCTAAAATGCTACCAGCTACATAGCCAATTATTAAACCCAATTATCTTTGTCTTCAAGTCTTGGCATCATTCTGCATAGTTTCAAAATGCCACTCAGGACCAGTGCCTTTCTACCTTGGGTACATGCATAGCCAGATCAGTCATATTCTTCTGCATGTACCACTGATTAGAGTGCACAAGGTCATTGACTTCTATGCTGGCCATTACCAGGCCATAATTGTATTTGTCAGGGTGGAGTGATGTGAGACTCCTGTCGTAGACCTGATCATAGCTCTGGAAAGACTAATGGCTATTACCTTATTCTTATGTCAGCCCTGCTGAGGGTGGTGTTTGAATGCCTAACATTAGAGTCAACTATTACTAAACTATTATCATGAGTGGATGTAGTCTCAGTAGACCTTGGCTTGGAGTTTGCACACTTAAAAGTATGTGTACTGACTATGACTGGTGTGTGGACTTAAGGTGGGTGTTTTGCTCAGGGAAATAATAACTTTGCTTTCTTAGTCCTTAGTCTAGGAGGTGCTGGCAGTGTTCTTTTAACGACCTCACAGTAAGCTGGTGTAGTCAAGAGGATCGGTGACGTAGGTATGAGTTTTACCAAATACAATTTAAATTGAGAAGATAACTAACAAGATCAATTAATGGTTAGGCCTTTCACATATTGAATCATTTTGGAGGTATTGCTAAAATACTTTCAGTAAGAATGAATCATTTGTTACTCTGCCTCAAAATACATAGTGTTATCAAGCTGGCTACATAAAGGACAAAAGCTGACTGAGATTCCATAATGGTCAGTGCAGTCAAGGGGCTATGAGAAACCAGGATATCTTAATAACCTACTCTGGGTATAAGACAGGAGGGTATAATGGATTGGACAAGAATATGGTGATAATATGGGACATGGCTAAAGGATATAAGAATACTAGATGTGACTACTGTAGACTCTGGACACAATAATTAATAATTACACTATTTACAAGGTCAGAAATTGTAAAAGTGACAGCAAAATGTGGGAATAGCAATCAATAATAAGAGGCAAATTTAAATCAGGCAGTCCACCCCGGTATAGGTTCATGGGAGATTACTAGATTAACAGTTTAAGAGCCCTTACAAGCCTAGCCATTATTATCTGAATTTTACCTGATTTTTTGATCCCTTAAGGCTAGAGGATGGGATAGGTTTGTCCCTATACCTTTGAGTATTTTAGAAACTGCCCCTGCCCATAACAGACATGGACTCCACCCCAGCAGTGAATTTATGATTCCCCATTCAAACATCCAAGCTGTGTTTGAAGAGTGCCAGGGAAGAGCTTTGCTTTATGTGAACAGGAAGCCTGTTCTAGAGAAGGGGTAATCTCTGAGACACATATCTGTTTCTGCAGCATGTTTCGTTCATGTCACAGACCAGGTTTAGAGTCCTAGATCATGTGACCATTGTGATGTTTTCCTTGTGAATGTGCAACAATTCCAGTAGGTCTGGATTTCTGAGAACCTTGTAGGTTAGGCATAGATCCACCCCTTATTAGTTGGCAGGAGACAGATTAAAGGGATAGCGCTTTTATTTGATTGTATAAAATATGTTGTTTCCACCCTGTATTATTATTTTGTTTTTTGTAAGGAACCTTTGAGGCTGCTTCATCTGTTGCAAGTGCCTGGTCAAGTACATGCCAAGAGGTGCATTGCACTTTATTACTGGTCTGATGATGGCCAAGTACAGTGGGACTATAATTTCCTTGGATTTGGATGCCATGCCTTTACTTGTAAGCTATGCAATATAGAAGGACTTCCTCACCACTGTGGACACATGGTGGTCAAAGTTCAGGCTACTATCTATCTGTGTGCTTAGATCTCTTACTTCTGAGTCCATTCTTAGGGGTGTGCTATTAATGTTGTAATTTGCAGAGGTATTTGACTTTCCAAAGGATATAATTATGCATTTTTTTGCATTTAGTTTTAGGTCATGGCTCTGGCACCAATCATTTGTCTGAGTCAGACCCTTCTGAAGGATATCTACATTGCTGGATGAGTCAGTGATTGCCCCCAACTTGCAGTCATCAGCAAACTTAGTCAGCCAAAGGCCTTCTACATTAGTCTTAACGTCAAAGAAGTATATTCCGAAAAGCAGAGGTCCCAGTACTGAGCCCTGTGGCAAACCTCTAGTATATGGCCTCTTGCTGGATCTGGATTCTCCCATTCTAACAACATGTGTCTTGAACATGAGCCATTTGACTATCCATCAAGTAAGGATTTATGGCCAGTTTTGTGAGCTTATCTATAATACCTGAGTGAGACATTCTGTCAAATGCCTTAGCCAGGTCAAGGCAGGCAGTATGCACTAGTTTCAAGTGCAGTAACTGAGAGTAATAGATTTAGTTTCATTTACTAATATTCTGAGTGTGAACACCAAAAGACAAGTAGCTAGTGACTATAATAGGTAGATATTTGTACTGCTTTATGTATGAATTATTTTATCATCTAAGGCAATAAAGATATTACCCTTTTGATTATAAATGTACTTAATATACATGCTTTCATTTCATTAACAACAACAGACTATGGTATGCTGACAAAGGCCTTAGTTAGTTCTATAAAAAAATAGCATTGACAGGGAGGACCATATTTCATGCATCTACCTTTTTTCAAAGATTTAGCAAATCACACTTGTGATTTGCGGTACAAAGCCTGAATACAGGCAATTATGAAAAAGTATTGCCAAAATGTGATATGTTTATTTCGTGTCTTTTCAAATAATTCCATGTACCCCAGCAAGGGGTTCCTCCACAGGTGATCAAGGTGAAATTCCAGGAGCATCAGTAACCCAAAGAAAAACCTCAGTAACTCTTTTCCAGAGCCACAAAGAGGCCATTTACTAGTGGTGTGCCACAGGGCTCATTGATTCACTTCAACAATAACATTCCAGGTGCACAAAATGCTGTATTTGGATGAAATTGCCCAGTACTTTCAATGGGAATTTCTCTCCTTGTCTCATATTGCATCTCTCATCTCATTTAAGCTTTTTGCTGCAAAAACTGTTTGAATAGCAATATAACAGTAGCCCTTCATTTCTCTCTCCCACTGGAGTGATGAACCTGCTGAGTCTCTAGGGATTTATATATATATATTTGTTACTGTACATTTACAGCTGCCTTTTCTACCTGTTTCTCTCTGTAGCTATAATTTAATTAACTTTTTTGGATTCACAGCTCTTTACAATATCAGATAGAAAAAAAAATGAATTAAAAAAAAAGAAATAGATAATTAATGAAAGAGAGTCCTTACACCTAATCCTTTGCTTTTCAAAATATTTAATGTAAAAACTGTTATGTAGCTGGAGAAGAAAATACTTAGCATGATGCATTTAAAATGCGACAAAAATGCAAACCAGAAGTGTCAACGGACTACAGTTTCAGACACTTGGTCTAGAGGTCTCAGAGTAATTCATAACTCTGATTACTGCCATTTGGAGTAAATACCTAGATGATTCTGGATGAGACGGCAGGGTATGTAAGTCCTTAGTTTTAGGACACACAGTAGACTGTGAAAAAGAGAATGCTTAGCCAGTTTAATAAAATTATATCACCATGACTGTACTCATCAGGTTGTTTTGTGTTCAGATGAAAATAAAAAGTAATAATAACTACTAATAGATCTGCAGGAATGTTAGTATAACATAAGAACATCAAGATGAGACAAATCTATATATATATATATATATATATATATATATATATATATATATATATATATATATATATATATATCTATACACACATATATAGTATTCATTTTCTAACCATCACAATCTTTTAAGTAGTATTTCTTGGATACGTTTCATTAAAATTTCAAGTTGTGTACAAATTTTAGTTCAAAGATGTAGATAAGAACTCTTCCACCTCTGTTTTCTTACTGCCTCATGTTTAACAAGGATTTATACCAAGAAATGATTAAGCTATGTTTTTGTCTAGAAACCAGTGCTCATATACCATACCAATTCTAAACTTAACAGGGTTTTGTTCCTTTCTGCCTCATACTTTTATATTTTAAGCTACATCGGTTAGTATGTAGCACTGGAATATTCTTTCCAGAATTATTTTCTAGATATCTTAATCATATATCTCGGCCCACCCCCCAAAAAAATGCTAATACGTTTTTCATATATATTGTTTCAGGAGCCTAGACTTAAATCGTTCAGGTAGATTTCATCATTTTTGTAAATGAGTATCTAACTATCAAGAAAACGTAAGACTGACCTTTCTACATAAGAATTTACTAATTATATATTTTCATTACTTTATGTTCATAGCCATTTTTCTGAAACGTTGAAAAGAACTTTGCAATGCTGATCCATAGTGTTACATACTTTGTACTTTCTAACATTGTCCTGCAGATGTATTAGGTCACTGATGAAATTCTTTTAACTTTGTAAATCTACATTGCTTTTTCTCATAACTCAACCCCATCCTTTTACTTTTAGAATTTTATCTAGAACAATTCTGGTATCTTGTATTTCTTTCACACACCCCACACCCACATACAGACAGCAAAATAAGTGTCAGTCCGCATAAGTGATTTATCTACAAACATGTTATGTCCTGACAGATAAGCAATCCGTATTGGGAAATGTCACTGATACTTGTATACAGGATCCCTGGGTATGGATGGTAACTTTTAATTTCATTTCATTAGCACAGTGAGTGTCTTTGTTGGACAGTCATAGCACTGGTGGGTGTCACAGCATACAGTAGAGTAATTTTGTGTGCCCTACTTTTAGAATAGTGCTGACAGCAGTCAGTAATTATTGGTTTATTGTAATAAGTCCACAGCTTTGCAGAATGTGTGCCCATTTTCTTAACAAGGCACAGAAGGAATCTGTGGAGGGACCATATCAGGGAACACTGTAGAATGTTATACAACTTCGAATAGTCAATCACAAGTTGAGAATTATACATCTAAATTATGTGACTTTGAAATCAGAATGCAGCAGTTTAAGAAATTACAATGGCAAAGGCTATCATTTGATGTGTATATTAAGCATAAAATAGCACCTAGGGGACTTCGCATATTGAAAATGCCAACTTATAGAGATAAATATCCCCAACTACTGCAACACTGGCAAAGCATTAACTTAAACTGTTCCCTTCAATATATGTTACTTATGAACAAATGTTTTCATCCTATCAAATCTCAGTTAAAAACAGAACTTGTTGGACTGTATGATGAACTTCTAGCTGATATTGAAACACAGGTGTAAGTTAATAAATTTGTTCTACTATCGAGTGTCGTGGTGCTGGTTTACTTTGTGCTACTAATAGTGGCAGCTGTATACAGTGGAAATGATGTAATGTGTGTGTGTGTGTGTGTGTGTGTGTGTGTGTGTGTGTGTGTGTGTGTGTGTGTGTGTGTGTGTCTGTCTGTAGGTGTCTGTAGGCATGTGTTTGCATGTGCATCTATACACTGATGTATGTGTAGGTGCATGTATGTGCTTGCATATCAGTATGATGTGTGTGTGTGTGTGTGTGTGTGTGTGTGTGTGTGTGTGTGTGTGTGTGTGTGAATATTAGTGCCAAAGGGAGCATATAGAGTGCAGATGTGTTAATATAGTGGCTGCAATTTCAACAGCCCTAACTGGCTGCAGCTATTCTGACATTGGGAACATTCCTTTTTCTTCAAAATCGGAAGATATGGTGTTGTATGACTATATTGGACTTATGCAGTTCTTATACGTTTTTATGAGGGTTTGTTACTATATAAGGTACACTTTTTGACTTTGTTTCTACCTAATTGGAAATTGTTGGGATTAAAATATAATACCAAACTGTGTGCCTCAACCGCTAAGCTGGGAGCAACTTTTTCGGCCTATATATTGGAATATATAGCAGATTGTTACATTTAATTTTGGCCATACTTCATTAGGAATTCTATTCATGATGGGTCCACCCAGTCATTATCTGTTATCATAAATGGTGTTCCTAAATGTACTAGCAGCATAAGGATTATGGGTTCTTGTGCCATAACTATTTGTGCATAACCATCTTTGATACATTTTGGAATTATTACACATTTTCAGTTTCTGAATTTATTGAATTGTTATTTAACTTAAAAAGAGTTTATATATATATATATATATATATATATATGGTTCTACCTCACATAACCGAAACACCAAAACACCGACAACGCAATCACCGAAACCACATAACCGACAGTACAAAAACACGAAATTCCACATGCCCGACAACGAAATAACCGACGGTACACAAACACGAAACCTCATACACTTCACACACCACAATCAACAAACAAAACACATTCCCCATCCAAAAACCACATACGCAACACAAGCACACCAAAATCCCTACAAACCCACACTAAACCTCACATACACAACTACCTACAACCCTAACCCAAACCCTAACCCTAAGGTCCGTCACTACCGCACACTTACCTGGCCCGCCTCCCTAACCCTAACTCACTTATCCCCCTAACCCAAACACAATCACTACCGCACACTTACCTGACCCGCTCCCTAACCCTAACTCACTTATCCCGCCCCTAACCCAAACACAATCACTACCGCACACTCATCTGACCGCCCCTAACCCTAACTCACTTAACCCACCCCTATCCCCACAGACCATCAATATCCACACTTACCTTACTCGCACCCTAACGTCCGTCACTACCGCATACTTACACAGCCTTTCCCCATGTCGGCATCCTCGGCCGGTGCTTTCATCCGTCGGGTCGGTCTTCTCCACTGTCGATCTTCTGGGTCCCGTCGTGTCGGTCTTCTCAGCTTTCGATCTTCTGGTGCTCTCGGTTTTCGTGTCGTTGAAGTGAGGTAGAACCATATATATATATATATATATATATATATATATATATATATATATATATATATATATATGGTGTTGCCTAAGCATGGTTCTTCCAACAGCAGGGCTGATGTGATCCAGATATCTGGGACTTATCTATATTGGTGGACACTAATCCTGTTAAAGTAATTCAGATTGTGATACATATTTTTGTTACATCGGGTGAATTTAGTCACCTTCTTTACCCTATATATTTTACTATATTTTTGTTTTAAGGAATTAGGCTTACTCTCTAAACTTGATGATTTTTTTGGTCCTGATTCAACCATTTTCATGTTTATGTATTTTTAATAATATACATACATCATATTATTGAGTATTTCTTTGCATATAACACATCCAGAGCATTTTTGGGATATAGTATTTGAATAAGGGTTTATATGTATAAGATTTATATATGCTGTACATACTTGTTCTGGTAGTGACCTGTGATTCCATACCAGGTGTCTTTCCTTCTTTTTGATCTGGAACCATATTGAAACCTAGTCAACTATTATACAGATGTGGTGTATGGGACCATGCCCCAAATTGGAATGTATTGAGTGTAACAAGGCCTGTCACTATGGTCCGGTTGCTTCATATTTCTATAACATATAGAAATTGGGGCTTATGTATGACTATTATCAATATTTGATTTGGTTAATTATTTATAGCATGTACAGTTAAGCATGATATTGGCTGATATGCTTTCAACCAAATAATGTGCTAAACCCCAATCAGTCTGGATGACAGAGGCAGAGACGCAAGTCGGCCAAGATTTTTTCTTTTTGCTATATAATATGGTTTCACTATTGAAGGGTATTGAACAACTTTCATGATACAGCAGCTGAGACAAAGGTTGGCTGCGTACATTTGCTATTGTGGTGTTTTCATAACCTATTATATCCTTTACAATATATAGGATTAATTGTGGCCGGATGTGTTACACTCTGTACTACTAATGTGACTTTATACTTTGATTGAGGTGACTATAGCTTGGATATTGACACCTTCATGGTTATGAGATCATTGGCTTTTTAACCTTGAATTGGTATGCACAACAATTCTATTTTTTATTGAATATCAAAGCTTTGGATTTGTTATTATTTGATGCACCCTGATTACATTTGGGCTACTGACTTTGACACAAACATTATATAGTGTGGGTTCTCTCCTTTCTAAAAGTGTAGGTATGAGTGGTAAAATGGATCTTAAGGGGATTCTACAAGGATTATCTGTGGATAAGGACAATTTGGAAGCCTTTGGTTTGAGCATATCTGGTAATGATGATCCTAACACAAATAAGGGAGATGTCAAACACCTTTGTGGTATACTGTTCCAAAAAATAACTAGAAATATGAGAACTCTTAAGAGCCAATATTTGGCACTTAAAGTTGTTCAAAACATACAAGTTAAAAAATATAACACCCCGTGGATTAAGAATCTGCATTTAACCCCTGGTTGGTTTGATTGATGAACAGTTGTCCATGTTGTTCATTGACACCCTTATTTCCTATTATGAACGTATGATCGACTCACAGATTATAGATATTCAGAATAATTGTTCAGAGGGTCAAGTTTTTGAGGCTGAAGATTTTTTTTACACATGCCTTACAAATCTGGCTAAAGATTTAGCTATACTGGAAGAGCAATTAATCAAAAAGAAAACACAAAAATTCCAACATGACATAGCCGACTATGAAAAGGGTAAATCCTTTGTCACTCAAAAAAGTGTACGATTTTTTGACTCTGGTAATAAAACCACCAATAGGAGAAAAAGGCCCAGGTCGATCCTGAGGAAAAACACTCAGGTAACCAGTGACACCTCAGAAGACGACATATCCTCTGCCACAGATTATGACTGCCCTTCCAACTAGGGGTCCCCAGTGGCCAAACGCCAACCAACTATAGACCCTTTAGGCCCAGGAAACACAGAGGGGGTAGGAAGCATAGGAGGAGGTACACACAGTCTACAACAATTGTTACAAAGGATTGTGAGTTAACAAATAATGTGCATAACATTTCTTCCATTGAATTGTCACCGGTCCATAATAAACTTTTGAACAAGGGATTAAACATTGCGCTGACAACTTTTGTACCAGAACATATACTTGCCAATGAACTTAATGATTTTTGCAGATTGATTAATCTCAAAATATTTTTTGCAGATTCTGACAATTCTCAAAGATTTACTGGGTTCCAGATTGGGAAATCCGACTTTCAACACCCAATGGACAAACACGTTGCCATATTTAAAGTATGTGTCATGAAGGACTTACATTTCACTAGGGGTTTTCAGCTGATCAGACATAATTTAACCTCACTAGAACAACAGGCATTACAAGAACTCAGTTCAAATCGTAACATAGTTATTGCACCAGCAGACAAAGGGGGAGGTATTGTAGTAATGGATTGGAGTATGTATCAAAAGGAAGCCCTTAAACAATTATCGGATGCCAGGTTTTACATACACATGGTGGTTGTTCCAACACCCAATTTCAAAACACATATTGATTCTCTTTTGGATCTGGCCACGGAACATGGTATCATAGATAAACATACATGCAAACAACTTAAAGTTTCTGAGCCCATTCCACAGTACCTATATTTACTTCCAAAGATCCACAAGCATCCAACTTGCCCACCAGGAAGACCTATTGTCTCTGGGAGGGGTTCCCTTACGGAACCAATATCAGCATTCCTTACTTACTATCTAAAGCCATTATTACCCATGGTTAGATCTAGGCTACAAGACACTACCGAATTCCTAAATATTATTCAAGACACTCAACTGGAATCAGATTGGTAGTTATGTACCTTGGATGTCACTTCACTTTATACCAGCATACCACATGATGCTGGCCTATCAGCCATTACATATTGGCTTGATCGTTCACAACTATATACGAGGGGATTTAATAACTTTCTGATCAAACTGACTGAATATGTGTTGACCAAAAATATTTTTTATTTTGAAGGTCAAGCATACTGGCAAGTAAAAGGCACAGCTATGGGAGCATCCTTTGCTCCCATATATGCCGATTTATTCATGGGATTTTTTGAAGAACAATTCATATATGATTCTCAAAATCTTTTTGGCGGACTTGGACATATGGAGATGATACTTAGATGATTGTTGGATGGTGTGGCGGGGTGATTCTACTTCAGTACAAGAGTTTGTTAAATTCTTGAATAATAACACATGGGATATTCAGTTCACTCTGAATATGCAATACCAGGAAAATGTTTTTTTGGATGTGATTATTTCCCGACTGCCTGATCACACTTTGGCTACTCGGGTACACAGAAAATTTCCACAGTACAATACACTGTTGCATGCATCTAGTAATCATCCCCACCACATCATCAATAATATTCCCAAATCTCAATTCCTTGGTATGAAACGTATTTGTTCTTCTAAAGAATCTCACCTAGAATGTGAACAGGATATGAGCAACAGACTTATAAGCAGGGGATATAATCGATGTCGTATTACTCAAACTACTAATCAGGTCAAACATGTGGCTAGATCACAACTTTTACAATACAAACATGCCCATGAGAGACCAAACACATCCACACCTCAACCTATTAGATTTGTCACTACTTATGGCAGCAACACATCCTCATTTAGAGATACAATCAACAATCATTGGGACATTTTGCGTGCTCATGATCATTTAAATGATATATTACCAAACAGGTGTGCTTTTTCTTATCGTAGGGGTAGGACCATTAATTCTTATTTTACACACTACAAAAGATATAACCCTTCTACATCTATACAGACCACCTTATTTGGTGAACCTCTGATAGGCTGTGTTCCATGTGTCCACTGTAGTGCATGGTGACATATCATGAAGACTAAAGAATTTACCAGTTGTAATACTCCAAAGGTATATCAGATAAAAATTTTTGGAAACTGCAGTACGGATTGGGTGATTTATTTGGCAACTTGTACATGTTCGTCTTTTTATGTGGGCCAAACTTCCAGACCATTCAGACATCGGATAAGTGAACATCTTAGTGCTATCAGAACCCATAAAATCACAAATGCCTTGTACAAACATACCATGACTCATAAAAGTGCACAATTCAACTTTACCATTATTGACAAGATTGATATGCATGGCTGGCATGACAGATTAAATAATATGGAATCCTCATGGATTACCAGGTTAGGAGCTGTATTCAAACCTGCGTTAAATGAAATATGTTAGTCAATTGTAGCCAGTTTCTGAGCAAGTCTTAAGGTATTTTGGAGATTTCTTTGTTAATGATCTATGTTGTTATTATTAATATTTTCATTCCCATTTTATTTCTTATTTTCATTTAATATTTGTTTTATATGGATTTTGAAGTTTTTGAGATATCCTTTCCTCTGTATATGCATACACTTTTAAATTATTGACATAAAAGGAGATACCAGGATGTGCTATCTAAATTTTCATTTTGCACTGAGGAAGGCTGAATACATAGCCGAAACCAGTTTGCAGATTTAAATATTGCAGATTTATTTATACCACAATAAATTGATTTAGGCACTTTTTCTCCGTTGTGCTGGATAATTTTTGTTAGATTTCTACAATTTTTCTGATCCGTGCACTTGAGTCCACCTTGCGTATCATTTGGTTTGTTCTGCAATTTCAACAGAAGACATGGTGAAGCAGTGCTGTTCCTGTAAAATGTGATTGTTTTGGAGGAGTGGTCAAGGGATCTCAGATAGTGTTTCCAATAAGTCACACTGGACTCCTTTGTTAAATTGTTATCAGTAGGAGTGTCAAGAATTTTCTCTCTCAGAACTGAAATGTTATGAAAGGTAGTCACTGAAAATCAATTACAACACGATTCAAATATAAAAAATGACTGTTGCTGAAATTCCCCCTATCTTCCAAACTTAACTATATTAATTGCACAGTTTCTATGAATAAAGACTAGCTCAGTCTAGCACTTAAACTGAGACTCATATCTCTCCATCTCTACTGATACCAGTGACTATTCATTTAACAAACTGATGCTGCTGTGATTTACTTGCAGTTCAATAATGAACATTCATCAGAACATATTCCTACAACTGACTTATTATGATAGTACAACCTGGCAGCTGGGTTTTAACTGTATTGTACAATACTTTATTACACAAATTCCCTTTGAATGAAATGCAACAACAGACTTGCTCAAGATGTTTGCTTGGTGAGCAGTAATATATCACTTCAGCAAACCTAATATCTTCTAATCAGAAACTGGATTTTGCTTTGGATTTCACTATCTCAGTCTCTTCCAGTGATTCAAAGTGCCACAGGGAGCCTCAAATCATACATGCATGAATGTTTATTTATGTAAGAATGTTACAGAGTTAATATGCGATAACCTCATAATTAGAAAGTTATTTTCTTCCCATTTTTGTTAATATTTGGTTAATGCTTCTGCCTTACAGTGGCTTTAGTCATGACTATTTTACTGTCTGTACAGATTTTGCATGTTCTCTCTTTATCTTCATAGATTTTTCTCAATGAATTATAGTTTCTTTCCACCTCCAAAAACATGCTGTTTGAGAATGTACACTTAAACTGTCCATATATCTATATTGTGCATAAATGGCACCTGCTAAAAAATTGATAATAATTAGTTTATATTAATAGTTAACAAACAAAATGTGAACATTCAGTACAATTGTACTGGAAGATTTAAGCTACAGCATTTAGTTATCTGTTGTGGTTCTATGGAAGCAATGCCTGGGGTCCTCTTCTAGACATTACTTTATTGCAGTGAAGGGGCTTGTGTATCTTAGTGAAGCTATGAGCTATACCATGAAGGGCCACCCCAGATGGTTAGGTCATGGCAGAAAGATGGGTATAAATATGATCCATTGAAGAAGGTAACTGCAATCAACTCAAGCATTTTGCCAAGAAAATGCTATGGACAAAAACAACAAAAGACATGTCTGAATGACACTAGGAGGTAGGACCATCAGGTCAGAAGGTGTCCAGTATACTACTGGAGATGAGTATAGGACCATCAGGTCAAAAGGTGTCCAGTATACTATTGGGGATGAATAGAGGACCATCAGGTCAGAAGGGGTCCAGTATACTATTGCAGATGAGTATAGAGCCATTAGGTCAGAAGATGTCCAGTATACTATGGGAGATGAGTAGAAGGCAGCTGCAAGTAGTGCTAGAAGTTATCATGCAGATGTATGAAGTCTCCTTAGAGGGATGAAAGCGCTCAATAAACTTTGATTTATTATCCTTTGATGTACCTCTGTTAGTGTTAGTTCATCCTGGGAGCAGTAAACTAAAAAGGATAGGAAATAGTCATCTGACATATCATCAGATCTTTTTCTTTGATCATCAAACTTGCATATGAAATTGAAAAGCCCTCAGAGTTAATAAATGACTGTCAAAATCAGTGTTTGGTTTTAACCCAAAAATTATAAAAATAATCTCACTTAGACTCCAAGGCAAGCTATTCAGCATTACAGTAATAGATTATTGCTACAATTGCAGATGCTGAAGAGGAGGAAGTTAATCAGTTTTATAAGGATCTGCTGTACCTTCTGAAAATAACATCAAAAAATATATTCATTATAGGTGATTGGATTAGTAAAATGGTAGCTGGTAGTTAAACGTGCAACTGAAATAATGGACTAGTATGGCCTTGTATGAAATGAATCAGTCATACAGCTGGATTCAGTAAACCCTACACAGCTCTCTGATTTATATTCAGTAAGTGTCTCTACATAATGTGCAGAGCAGTGCAAACATGGTAAACATCATGGCATGCTAATTACATCATAAGCAACTGAACTGTATGCTAATCAACCAATCCAAAATGGTGGAGCTATTCAACAAGCTATAAAACAATTGTGTACACTAGTGGGTTTTTGCCACAAATTCCAAAATCTGTTGGAATGCAGCCCTGAAAACTACACTAGAGGGAAAGAATGTTAGGATAGGAATCCTGATATCTCTGTGGGAAACATACATACATTACTTATGTGCTATTCCTTGGTTTATACAAACTTTTATATTTGAGGGAGAGGTGGGACAACCACCTAACATTGTTGTACTAAATGAAAAATGTGTTTCAAGTGCTTAATATTGACAAATGGGTAAACATACTGATTATTTTTTTGTAAAAAATACATTAGTTATGTATATGTATATATTTATCTGTTTTAACCTTCTCTGTTTTATGTCACATAGGATTCTGGCACCCAAACCTACAGTTCCACAAAAACCTGATTTCAGTGATGCAGAAAATGAGGTCATAATACAGGCTCTGAGTCAGCAAGGAACCTTTCTGCTTGAGTGAGGCCTTGGGGATATGGCTGCCAGAAAGGAGATTTGGAACCAGTTAGTCAATGATGTCAATCCAGTCAGAGGTTGCAGACAAAATTATGATCAGGTACAACATTGGGCCACTGATATGATTTTATCAGCCTGGAGCAGGGCAGCTGCAATTGCCCAAGATCAGATGGTTATGGGAGGTGGTCCTGCTACCTAGTAACCACTGAAACCAAATGAAGAGTTCCTGTCCGCTGTCAAAGATCCAGAGAGCTCAGTGGAGACTGCACACTGTTTGCTTGATGTTGGTGCTGATGTGGCTAGGAGGACAAGAGTGTCCCAGGAGTAGATTCCAGGTAAGCTTACTTATGTTAACATTTATATTTGGTTGGAGAATAAAATATATCATTTGACTACTACTTCCTATGAAAAATATTTCTGTAGCTGTACCTACTGATAAGATATAGAGTTACACAAGAGAGTTGTTCAGAATACATGGATGTGGGTGGACATCTCAGCTAAGTTTCAGTTTCAGGTATTTCTTGCAGGACATATAGGTGATTGTGTATTCACTGTCCCCCTGTGTTATTCCCATTGTGATCCTTAACTGTCATCCTTTCTTTGCTTCATTTCTTCCAGTACCATCCTCCTGCAAAATGTGGAGATATCTGCACATGTTAAGCAAATGTTTATTTGCTTATTACTAAGCATTATTCAGATATATAAGTATTGTGTGGGAAAGAGGCAATGATTGTCTGCATTGCTGTACCATCTGCAACTGTGTTCCTAGCGTTACTATTTTGTCATCTATATTGGTTTAATATTTAGTTTAGTAGTAATTTCATTCCTGTGCTTGGTGCTTATTATCACAGATTATCTTGATAGTGGAAGTGTAGGACTCCGACCACCTAGCTGATGTCAGAGTATCAGTA
Organism: Protopterus annectens; assembly: GCF_019279795.1. NCBI lineage: Eukaryota > Metazoa > Chordata > Ceratodontiformes > Protopteridae > Protopterus > Protopterus annectens. The sequence continues at coordinate 1,868,593,161 of NC_056737.1, forward strand.
GGCTCTGATGATGATGGTGGCCAATCAGAGGCACAGTCTGGGGGTCCAGTGAGTGAATCTGAAACTGCGGTTGTGACTCACACATACCCTGGATTTCCTTCATATACAATCAGTATGCCTGCACATACCTATTCCAATGAATCCTCAGATAGTGGATGGGTTGAGGGTGATGTACTTGATCAGGGTACTGTGGCTACTGCAACTTCAGTGCCAGTTGGCTCTGGCTGAATCAGAAGTGTGGCAAGATGCCATGCAGAAGGGTTGGTAGAGGTGCTCAGAGGAGGCCTGTTGTACACCCTCCACCTGATCTTGGTGTGTCATTAAGTGTCACTCAACATATGTTTAGGGATGTCATGGAGGCACAGGCACATTCCACTAGGGTCTCCAATGACATACTTAGGGTTCTAGATGTGGCACAGGCTGATGTGCATGATTGCTTCCATCTTGTGGCCAATTCAATGGATCAGATGAATGACACAATGGAATGGGCAGTGTTTGTGATAGAAAATTTGCTGGGAGGGAGGCAGAATCCATGTAGCCATAGGTCTGTAACATCATCTGCTGTTAGCCAATGTGGCCATGCCCGATCCTGCTCCTGTAGTGACTCTACTTCCACTGCTCCATTAGTGGTTGAGGTGTCCTCACCCAGATGTGGTAGGCTATGGGATCATGGATCTTGGAATAGTCAGGAGGAGAGCTTGTCCAGCAAACATCACTCACATTCTGACTATGGACATGGACATGTCAGTGCAACTCCTGCCAAATCCAGTTCTCATAGTCAGGGGAGATGACAATGAATTAATACCCTTAGCATGGATGGCTCACACCTGTCTGACATGCCAGGATGTAGAGTTAACACAGAGTTTGACTGTGTTCATGCAAACAATCACACACACATTTCAGATTGAGTGCCTATACCAACACACATACATATAATGACTACTTTTGTGTCAGCCTTGGCCTCCTGCCCTCACCCCTCCCCATGCAAATGATGATAACTGTGCCATCATCTTGTTTCTATCGTTTGGATTCAAGGATATGTATGTATTATTTCTGATGCACAGGGTGTATAGCTGACTGAGTGATACTATATATATATATATATATATATATATATATATTAGTGATGCTATTTTGAAACGTTTACTGATTTCATGCAGACTATTTATTGTTGTGATTACTACCCTGAAATTGTGGATAAATCAGAGAGGCTTATTGCTCCACTTGTGAGAATGTAGGGATAATTAGACTTTGGACTGCATGTTCTATTGTATGTATTTTTAATGAATGAGGCATGTTAGCTGATAAACAGCAGAAGGCTATTGACATAAGTCAATCCTGTCACATATTGATGTCATTGCTGGGTAACTCACACACATTCTACTTAGGTACATTTTCAAGTAACAGTATGCTTGTATCTGTCATTTATTTGTGTTCTTATCAATTTATTTTCCTGTTCCAGGTTCAACACTTACCTTTATTATCCTGCAGTTACAACTGTTTGATGCTAGCAGTACACATCTATTACATGGGTAAGTAAAGGTTGTGAGCATTACCTGGCATCAATTTTACTGTTTGTATGTGCATAGGATGGAAGTTGTACCCCTTAGGGCGTCAGCATGTGTGCTACCCGTTGCCTCTTGGCCATGGTGAAGGCATATTGTGCATGTCTACATCTACCTACACACACACAGCTGATGGTGGTTCCCCCTCTGATTCCTCAACTGTGTGTGGCTTTGATGACCTTGCCAGTGGTGGAGGAATGTGCCCTCCTTCCCCTTGGTTTTCCTGTTGCATCTGTTTTGTCAGAATAATGACAGCACAGACAGTGATAATTTCAGCACAAGTGTTGGGATCATGCTGCAGGACCCCCCTGATGTATCTAGGCACTGAAACCATGACTTCAGCAGACCAAACACATCCTCTATGATATTTCTTGTTTGAGCATGTGCCTCATTATAACATTCCTCCTTGGGTGTGTGTGCATTTCTGACGGGCATCCCCAGTAAATGGCCTTGTGGGATATCCTCCCATTAAAACCTCCACAGTTGTGAATTTTGTTACATATGGGATTTGTGGTGACCACCAGGGTTTTCCCGCACACACATAGGTTCATAGGTAGGTACTAGGCTATTGGCCCAAGGGCCTAAGTAAGCCTAGCCAACAAGGTTCCCTGGCTTACGCCACCCAAGAAACTTATTTTCCTGTGCCGCTATCGAGCAGAGCCACAGAAGTGATCCCCGGGGTGTATTTTGTATTTCCCATCCAATCATCAAGATTTTTCTTGAAGAGTGCTAATGAGGAACTTTGCTTGACATAGGTGGGTAGCTTGTTCCAGAGTATAGAAGTCTCTGGGACAGGAATCTATCCCTCCAACATGTCCTGTTTATTGTGGTTACAAGGTTTAGGTCTCTAGAGTGTGTAGCTCAGAGGGATTGAGATTTCTTTAGATGTAGCATGTCTAACAGCTCTGGGTTTAACATAGCTTTATATGTTAGGCAGAGATCTTCTCGGAGTAGGTGATATGCTACAGAGTAAAGCTGGAGTCTTTTGAGACGGTCAGTGTAGGGCATTTGTTTGAGGCCAGTAATCCTCTTTGTGAGGTACTTCTGTGGTGTTTCCAGCTGCTGCAGATGTCTTGTGAGGTACATTCCAAAAGGGGTGTTGTACTCTATAATGGGTCAAATGAGCGCTGAGTAGAGGGGAACAATTACCTCTTTTTTCCTGGATGAGAACCCCTTTGTGATGAGGTGTGCCACATAGAAGGATTTCCTGATTACTGTGGCAGTGTGATTATCAAAGGATAGACTACTGTCCACCTGGGTCCCAAGGTCTCTTATCACACATTCGGCTTTAAGTAGACTGCCGCATATGTGGTAGTTCATGGGTACAGAGCTTTTACCAAAGGGGATGACAATGCACTTTTTGGCATTGAGCTTGAGTCCACGCCTCTGGCACCAGGCATCTGTCACAGTGAGGCCCTTCTGTAGGATGTCCACATAATTTGGGGACTCGACTATGGATCCTAGTTTACAGTCATCTGCAAACTTCATTAGCCAGAGGCCTTCTGTGTTAGTCTGAATTTCCGAGAAGTAGATACCAAACAGGAGAGGTCCCAGGACTGAACCCTGTGGTACTCAATTTGTCACTGGTTTGAAGTCAGATTTAGAGTCTGCAACTTTTACAGTGTGGGTTCTGTCAGTGAGCCAGTTGGCAACCCATCTTGTGACGTAGGGATTTATACCTAGCTTAGTGAGTTTAGCTATATTCCCAGAATGGGGGATGGTGTTGAAAGCCTTGGTGAGGTCAAAATAAGCTATGTGAACCACCTTACCCTCATTTACAGCTTTGGTGACTACCTCAAAGAAGTTGATCAGGTTCAGAAGGCATGATCTGCCTTTCACAAACCCGAACTTGGTGGGGTTCAGAGTTTGGAGGTTAACAATGTCTTTGTTTATGAGATCCATGACGATATGTTCCATGGCCTTGCAGACCAGGCTTGTCAGGCTAATAGGGTGATAGTTCCCAGAGCAGTGATGGCTCCCCTTTTGTGGAGTGGGATAACTGTTGCTGTACACCATTCAGTGGGCACAAAGCCTGATGTGAGACTATGATTGAACATGGTGCTTAGGTGGGGAGCCAGTTCATTCTGAAGTTCATGTAAAACGTAGCCTGGGATGTTGTCCGGTCCCATGGATGCTGTGTTTTTGGTTTTAGAGAGTGCAGCTTTTACCCACATAGATGTGATTACAGGGACTCTGCATTCTTCCTGTATAGATATGGGACCTTTAGGGGTTGAGAGGGGGTAAAGTTAGCACTGAACCTATCTGCCGGGATGTTGGCAATATCAGTTGTTTCTGTAATTTTCATGCCATTGTGCTGTAACTCAGAGCAGATCTGGGTATTGCCATTGAGATTCTTGACATAGCTATAGAATGCTTTGTGGTTGCCCTTAGAATCAGTGGCAATTTTGTTTTCGTAGTTAGCTTTGGAGGATCTTATAAGGGATCTCAACTTCTTACTGAGGCTGACCAGGGAGCTCCTCTACTCATGGGATTTTACTCTCTTTTGCAACAGTTTCTTCCTTCTGTTGTAGAGTTTGTTTATGGCAGGAGACCGCCAGATTGGCTTCCTTTTTTTGGAGGATAGCGTCTAGGTTCTGTTTGGGATTGCACAATCCTTGCACTCATGTAAGTGCTTATAGAGTGCATTTGTGTAAGATTCAGCAGTCGTAACTGTATTGCCCATCTGATTGGGTGTCATGAAGTTCGCCACTTATGTCTTAAGAAGCATGAAGTTGGCTTTGGATATATTTTTTACCATGGTTTCCTTAATGGTGGGTGGGGACGGGATGCGAATATCTAGGGTGATTAGCTTATGGTCAGATCTGACCAACTAGGAGTTGACTTTAGGTGTCACTCATGTTGGTAATAACTAGGTCTAGGATATTGCTGCCCCTGGTGGGGGGTGTGGATAAGTTGATCCAGGGCATTGGAACTTATGAATTCCAGAAAGCGTTGAGCAAAGGAGTTGGTACATGAGTAGTTTTCCCAGTTAATGGTGGGGTAGTTGAAATTACCCATTATTAGGGTGTTTGGTTGAACCCTAATATTTTCCAGTATATCAAGAAAAGAGGAGTGGGAATCCTGGGGCATGGTGGGGTATCTGTAGCAAGCTAGAATTTGGATTGCAGTTTTGCCCAGAGTTAGTTGCACTTGGATAACCTCGGATGCATTATGCTGCACAACTAGCCTGGAGGTGTGGATATCCTTAATAAATATGGACACACCTCTGCCTTTGGTGTTCTGGTCCAGGTTAGATGGCCAAAAAGTATGGTATGAGTTATAGCCTGATAATGCAGGGGTGCTCTCTAGAGTCTTGAACCAGGTCTCAGTCACTGCACAGATATCAATGTTCTCCATTTTAAGGAGTGTCTCGAGTGAGTGCATTTTGAGATTTAGACTGCTAGAACTGAGTAGCATTATCCTCAGTTTTTTTCTTGCTTGTTCCTGTTACGGTGATGAATTTGTCATTTGAACCTTGCCTAAAAAAGGCACTTTAGGGGCGGCAAGAGCCTTAACCAGTATCCAGAATTCCAGGGGTGACAGGTGCAGGCCTTCTCTGGCAAAGCATGGTGGTCTGTCGACCATGTCGTCCCAGGCAGACAGATACTAGATCCCCTTAGAATGACACCAAAAGCACAGCCAATTGTTGAAGTCAATCATTTTGTCCTTATACTGTGGTATAATTCTGGGTGATGTCAGGATGCTAGTCAGGGCTAGGGTCATGCCTGCCTGGGCTACAAGATTGGAGAGCTCTTCCATGTCTCTTTTCATGTAGTCCAGGGAGGTACATCTCAGGTCATTCACACCAACATGGACAATGACAGAGTCATATTTGTACTTGTTGTGGAGTGAACCGAGTGCATGGGTTATGTGGCAGATCCTGGCACCTGACAGGCAGCTGACAGTAACCTTCTCCTTGTTTAGCCTGGTGAGTGGGACATCAGTGTGCCTGACTATAGAGTCACCTATGATTAGGGTGTTGGGTACATTGGTTTGTCTTATGGGCTGTGGTTTATTGGCACACTGAGTCTGTGGGCTATGTGTCATTTGGGTTGTTTTGGGGGGTGGAGGTTGCTTGTGTTTCTGCTTTGGAGATCTCTGTTGCTTGAGCAGATTATTATTGAGAGCCTCTGCGAATGTTTTTGTGTTTCTATGGTTGGATTTTGGTGGTGTAGGTTTAGTGGGACTATTTCATGAGAGTGGTGTGGTGCAAGTGTTTACCTTCTCCTCTTGACTGTCAAGTTCAGTCTTGGTTGGAGAGAGCTTTACCTCCAGTTTGGCTAGAGAAGTGCATTTCTCACAGGTTGTGGTGTTGGGTGGTAGGAGGAGAGGGTTGTCTGTGTACATGAGGCAATTGCTACATTGCCTCAAGATGCCCAGATTCATCAGATAGACAGGAGAGAACACTGGGAGCCGACCCTTGGATATTCCTGAATAAAAAACTACTTTCCTCTAGACAAGTGAGGAAAGTGAATATAAGAGCTGTTTTTCTCTAAGCAAGTGCAGAAAGTAAGTACAAAAACTGTTTTCCTCTACGTAAAGAGGAAGGTTGAGTGCTGTAGTAATTTGTAGCTTATTTAGTGCTAACAACAAGTTCTGAACAAGTGCTGAGCACGAATAAGCAAATTCAAGTGCTAAAACTAAGAATCTGTACCTGGATCTTGTGGTAGATAGACTACCTAGTGCTTACCACTCACACTGATAAGCTGGAAGGCTTCCCTCCAACACAGAAAGACTTGGGGGGCTCAGAAGCTTACAAGCAGTCCTGGATACAGCAAATCTGTATCTGGACTAGACTAGACTAGTTACAGGAAAGGTGGGAAATGAGTGCAAACATGGGCTTTTAAACCAGAATGCTGAAAGAGATGGAAAAACTGCACAGACAGCCAATAAACTACAATTTCTGGGCCAGAAGCCACTCTTGTGGTAGATAGGCTACCTAGAGCTTACCACTCCCACTGATAAGCTAGAAGGCTTCCCTCCAACACAGAAAGGCTTGGAGGGCTCAGAAGCTTACAATCAGTCCTGGATACAGCAAATCTGTATCTGGACTAGATTAGTTACAGGAAAGATGGGAAACAAGTGCAAATGTGGGCTTTTAAGCTAGTAAGTTGAAAGAGATGGAAAAACTGCCAATTGGCCAACAAACTACAATTTCTGAGCCAGAAACCACTCTTGTGGTAGATAGGCTACCTAGTGCTTACCACTCCCACTGATAAGCTAGAAGGCTTCCCTCCAAAATAGAAAGGCTTGGGGGTCTCAGAAGCTTACAAACAGTCTTGGATACAGCAAATCTGTATCTGGACTAGAGTAGTTACAGGAAAGGTGGGAAACAAGTGCAAATGCGGGCTTTTAAACTAGAAAGTTGAAAGAGATGGAAAAACTGCCAAATGACCATTCAGGATGATTTCCTTAGTATTACACATGACCTGGCAGTTAATGGAAGGGAAGCCCTTTCTGTTTATGTAGACCCTTTTCTGTTCCTGGTGTGGTGCTTTGATTAAATGTGTGTGCAGTCTATGGCACACAAGACTTCAGGGAAGTGTGCTAAGGGATAGAAATCCTGCATAGTTGTAGCTCTGTCTTTGGGGGTACATACAAAATATATATATAGTCACTGGCATGCTGTAGCATAGATTCAGGAATTGATGTATGATCCTGGATACTGATACCTGTGACAACCCCAGCATGTCCGCTGTTGGTCTCTGGAAAGTTCTTGTAGCTAAAATTCTGAGTGCTACACATACCTTGGTCTCCACATGTATTGGTTCCTCTTGGTTTGCCCTTGCTCTCAGCTGAGGATGACAGAGGTTGCAGAGGTCAACAGAAAAGCACTTGAAACACATTTCTCTTCTTGAATCACAGAATGGTAGGTGGCTCCCACCCCCAAAACACCAAACAAAGGGAGGTTTGTACAAACCAGGGAATACCACAGAAGTGATGTATATATGCTTTTCACACAATTATCAGGATGTGTACACATTTCCAAAAGCAAAGTCAGTTTATGAATGCCTGCCACTTTTCACTGTGGCCACCACTACCAGTGACATGTACATTACATTTCTGCCCAATAACACAAAATATTGAAAAATCAAATTTTGAAAATACTAGTTGTGCTGAAATTATAATGTGTCTATCTCAGAAATGTAAATGCCTACCAAAATGCCTATGCCAACAGTGAAGCATAAGTGCATACAGATAAAAGTTCCATTTTCTCCTGGATATATAAATACATTTACAACATTTTACAAAATCTAGAATGTATTTGAATAATACAAAGCATACCTTAACAAAATGATAAGCCTTCTCGGCAGAGAACTCACCTGCAGAGTAATAACAATCTTCTGTTTTGTCTAAATACACAAGTCTCCTCACCATCAAGTTCCTTAGTTGCACAATTTCCTTTTTATAGTGTAGATTCAGCCTCTGAGCACTGTGAAGATGCAAATGAGGTGTGAGCTCATTAAAATTGCTGAATACCAAACTTTTGACTTTAGGTAGCAGATGGTAACAAAGTGTAGGCTTGTAACAGTGAATGATTAGAGTGAGAGAGAAGGAAAACACAACGATAATTCAGACAGTCTTCATTGCAGTGGGTGTGTCACTAAGGATAAACTTCCAAAGTGTGGAACTAACTTAAGTGACCTTATAAATGAAACACAACACCATGCATTTATCATTTTTGTTAATAGCACAAATCTCCTGCCTTTGTTGAAAACTGATGTTCATTGTCATGTATTGTTATCACACATTTAAAGGAAAATGATGCAAAACTCACTATAGACTGCACGGCTGAGATTACAACAGAGATAAGGGAAGAATGAACAGAATACAAAGAGAGGACAAGGCTGCATTTGTGCAAATATATGGTAGTGTGATCACTCATTGCACTAAAAATGTAACCCACATATGTACAACAATCTGAGAATATACGAGTGTATGCCTTGTTAATACTGAAGAGAAAATGTGAATTGCTTGTATGTACATGAGATGATTGTTGTTGCAAAGCTGCAATTGTAGCAAAGTGAGATACACTCCAACTGTGTTTTGCAATTTCCATTACTCTGATAGCTCAAATCCAGAAATGTGTAGTTGTTTAACATTTATTTAACTTTAATGTCTTTTTTGGTCTTTAAAATTTGTGCAACACATGTCTTAGCACAAGCATTGTGGAATGTATAAAACTTTAAAAATGAATGTCAGTTGCTTTAGGAAGTGTAAATATGCTTAGCAGCATTGCACAGTGGTCAGGATCTTGGATGATAATTGTAGAAGAAATTACCCATGTGACTCAAATGTATATGTAGCACAAGGTGTAAATGCATTGAGGTACAAAATACATAAGATAGGTTAACAGTGGTTTGATTTCCACAGTAGTTATTTTTACCGAGGAAGGATGATAATGAGTATTTACAGAAGGAATATATATTTGCTATTGCCTGTATCATTTGCGCATTGCTTACTGTGTAAACACAGTTCACTGCTTAAGGAAGAACCTGAAACAATGTTACTTGCTTCACCTTCCTTCATGCAAACAGGCTAAGCTGCGATGTGCGGCTGTCAGCAGTCTGGACAGTACTGAGTATAAAGAATAGAGCTGCTGCTTGGCTTTCCCTGTGGCATCAAGTATAAGTATATACCTAAAATCCAAATGAACTAGGGTTCAAATCCAGCAAACTCCAGTTTTTATTAGTGGTGTCCCACTGTAATTTTTCACAAAAAATATAATATAAATATAATTATAACAATAATAACTATGTATAGCAGGTTGATAGAGCATACACATGTATCATATCTACTAAAAATGTGTAACTGGTGTAGCATGACAATTATGATTCTCTAATTATAAATGTAGTTTTAGACCTGCGATGGACTTTATAATTTACTGACAGTCATCTACATAAAACAGAATGTATTGTGTGATCTGAACCAGAACATGAGGATCTAGTCTGAAAATAATACAAGTGTAGGCATTTCCAGTACATTGTCACTCCATTACTCCTGCATCAGACCTAATAATGCATAAGTCAGAACCTTGTCATGTCACTCACATACATGGTAAATTGAAATATTTCACCACTTACTCTTTAAGGTGTATATTAATAATTATCATGGCTGGCAAACACTTCTTCTGTGTCAATGAGGAAAAAACACCTATGTGGGAATATATGTATTCTTTTTTTACATAGGTTTGAATCTCACATTGTAAAAGTTACTGTAATCTGTGTGTAAAGCGCCACAAAATATGTGTCAGCTCATAAAATGATTCCCCCCAACTTCAGTTCTTAAAAGCCAAGTGATTTAACAAATCATTATTGACCATTGGACAAACTCTTGCCAGGTATAGCAGCACACATGACATACATTAATGCCAAATGCCACATTATCCTTCCTATTTCATAAACTTCCTTCCTCTTTGTTTGGCAATGTTTCTCTCCACTTAACATCGCACAAGGTTGGTAGTCATGGTTGTGTGGGTTTGTGCACTGGCTGTAAAATGGGATATCAAAAATTGGCGTGAAAATACTTTTCCTGTTGTTGGAGGGCCTGTGCAGACATGGCAATAGCTGAGAAGGATGGTGCCCAGTTCAGGGCTCAAAAGTGAGGTGGGGTCAAAAATATTTATTACACTCCTAGACAAGGCTGTCTCCAGTGCAATTGGCATACCACATAATGGGAAGCAATGCAAGCACCATTATAATGACCTGAAATGGAGCAAGCAGGCACAACTCAACCAGTAGCTAGATAAGTTCAGGGCTGCTGACATCTCACAGCTGAGTATGCATACAGGTAAAGCAACGTTAAATGATAGGAAAACTATCAATAACCAAGAGTGGCATGCATAATGCTTTTATGTCTCTTTTTCTCTCGTTCTTTATTTTCCAGCTGCTCAGGAAATTTCAGCAAAACTGAAGGTGCATGGTGAAAGATTAGAAATACTCTAAGCGGCAAGGGGTATATATGCAGCGCAAATGAATATGATTGTATTAAAATTATTTCTCTTCCATACATTACTAGCAATTTAAGCATGCAGATCTTAACTGTAAAAGCAAGCATGCATGCCTTCTTCTGTAGCTCTTGGTAATTGTATTAAGCAAGTGTAATAGTATATTCATATTTGGTGGGTTCAATTCCCACAAGTAACAAATACATTCAAATTACAAAATTATCATTTTTTTTTTATTTTAATTTCAGCAAAATGGGCTTTGATGCCAGGTTGTTAACTTAATCTATATTATCTTTAAAATTATATATGTAATATCTGCATAATGCAAGGATTAATCTCTCTTTATATATATATATATATATATATATATATATATATATATATATATATATATATATATAGGTCTACTTCATATGACCTAACTTTCATATGATCGACATTCATCTCACCGAGACCAAAACACATAAAGTCCAAAACACCTAAAACCCATGTGATCAAAAGTCATAACATCGACACATGAAATTAAAAGCATTATGCCCTTTTCCCCACTGTAGCGTGATTCTGGAGTTAGAATATATAGTTTGGGGGGTGAGGGGAGCATAGCACCCCCACATAGTTTAGATAACTATTGTCTGCAAAGAGTTAGTCATATCAGTTATAACTATCCATGTGTATCTTTGAAATGTATGAAGTATGTGGGGGGCTATGCCTCCCACACTCCCCAATGTGGAAGGCTGTGCCCCTGACACCCCCCTAACTATATATTTTAACTCCAGGATTGCTCTACAGTGGGGAAAAGGGCATAATGCTTTTAATTTCATGTGTCGATGTTATGAGTTTCGATGAAATGGGTTTTAGGTGTTTTGGACTTTAGGTGTTTTGGTCTCAGTGAAATGAATGTCGATCAAATGAACTGCTGATCATGTGAAGTAGACCCATATATATATATGTGAACACACCATTCTGATGTCATAATTTTCTGCCTCAAACAAAATGATTTTCAGAACAGGCTCAGCTGCCAACCCTATACCAGCTGCCACACCAGTCCCTAGCACATTTGGGACACAACTTGGTAGTACTGCCTCTGCAGCTCTGGCACTGCCTGGCCCATCCACATCAGGTGGCATTACCCTGGCTGCTGGATCATTGGTTCTCTCCAGGAATATTGGTAGAGGTGGGGATTACATCACCCACCAGGAGCTGCCAGGGATGGTGCATGACGTTTGCAATCTGGCATTTGTGCCCACCTCTGCTGTCTGCAGATGTTTCTTAGAATACAGAAAAGACCCCCACATCAAGAAATCTCACAGGGAGTGAGGAAGGGGACAGTGATGACTGTTTTGAGGGTGAGAACTAGATTCTCACGTTCCCATCCTTGACATACACATGCCTCTGATGAACCTATCTCCAACACATAGTGTCCCCCAACCTTATATGTCCATCACCATCCCTGTGTCAGTCTTGTTTGCCCTGATTGTCTGCACCTGCTTCCTCACCTACTCTATCTACCTGATCTTGACATTCCTATATTCCTTCCCCAACATTCCTCTTTTTGAAATCCCAAAAAATAAAAAAGGGGACACCTGTCCCACAAAAAAAAAAAAAAAAAAACTGTTGCATGCATATCTCTCCACTGTGCATATGTGTTATCTCGACACATTTGATTTGGTCCACTTGCCTAAACAACATGATTGCATTGTTGTCATCCATCTGTGTTGTAGTGACAATCAAATTCATCCAATTTTCTATCCATATTCACATTACTGTGCTAAAGAAGTGGATATCTGTTGCTCTTTCCTAATTCCCTCCTGCAAACTCCTTTATTGCTTCCCCTTTGTTCTTCCCTCTGCTTGCCTTCCATTTCACCACTTTCCTGTCCACCCCATTTTCACACCTTTAATCTGGGCAAAAAATAGAATCACACACCATACACATGGCCAGGCATGATACATAATAAAGTCTTCACCTTTTGTCCCCTGTATTTGCTTGGAGTTTAACATCGTGCACCAAAGCTAAGTGACAGTGAATGCCCCTTCATATTCTATAGCGAAACCTGGTAAGTTTTTGCCATTGACCGCACTAGTCCAGTTATCTGCATGAAATATTGCTTAAACTCGCTGCTCTAAAGGAACATAGAGTTAAAGCAGAGTAAAGGAAGTACTTTAAACATTTGCTATAACAGTTCTTTAGACTGCTGAATGTAACAAAATGAAAATTCCTCTTAAGAATGTTGACATAAATCACTTGGTGGAAGATTATTTTGACAATATCTTCAAGAGTTTGATTCCAGATGCATCTCTTATCATGTCTTAGTGTAATGATCTATGTGTACGATATATTTAATCACTTACATATTAAAATTTGCAAATATTATGATTTTTCATGGTGATATATTGATTACTGCCCAAAAATGAGTATCTGAAATGACATCCATCCCCACTGCTATCACACATTTAGCTAACTTTGTTCTGCTTGTGATGAACCTGTTGTCCTTCTCCTATGCCTTCTCTACTCCATGTCACTCACTTTATGGTACACTGAATGTAATGTTAATAATGACAACAGGCCAAAAAAATGCCATTAATGTGCCATTAAAAACACTGCTAGGTGTTATGTTCATCTCTCCTTGCATTCATCACATCACCCCAACTTCTCCATACGTGTGTGTATTTATTAGGTTGATGGATGGTGTCTGCAGACTGACTTGACTATGCTGATAGATATTAACATGTTACCTTAATTCAATAGTTTATCATTGCTCATATACTGTGGAATATTTAAAAATCATCTGTAGGATACATGTTCAGGTGATGATGGATAAAATCTTCATCTAATGTGATGTGGAAACTATCCTTCTCTGACAAAGTATATTGCACACACTTTTCAGGATATATGGCCACACACAGATAGTTAGCATATTTGCTGAGTCATAAGTAATCATCGCAAAATATGTACCACCCCTTTTCATTTCTAGAAATCTGTACACACAATTAAATTCTGATTTAAGTAATCATTGCAAAATATGTACCACCCCTTTTCATTTCTAGAAATCTGTACACACAATTAAATTCTGATTTAAGTAATCATTGCAAAATATGTACCACCCCTTTTCATTTCTAGAAATCTGTACACACAAATTCTGATTTGTAGTGAGGCATGCAAAGCAGCTAATAGTTGTACAACTGTATAGAGGTAGGCATTAATGATAAAAACTGTGGAACACACATATTTTACTGCAGTAATTGTTTATCACATTTGCAGTAATGATCAAAATTACTTAGCTAATGCCATCCTGACACCATCTGCAAAAGAGGGAATGATCTGGATTTGAACACTGTATTATCTGTACTCTCACCAGGAGCTGTTACACCTGGTGCCACAGGGAAATCAAGGCAGGAAGTGTATTTTTTATTGTCAGTACTATGCTGGCAGCCATGCATCACTGCTTAACCTGTTTGTGTGAAGGAAGGTGAACCAATAGTAATATTATTTTTTCCATTTAAGCAGAGAACCGCGTTTGCTTGTGGCTCAACTTAATGCAAATGGGGAAGGCAATAGCAACAGTTCTTACTGTCATAAAAGTTGTGATATAAATTACAATATGAACATTATAATATCTGTCAGCTCAATCTTCCATAACATCTATTCTGAATTACTTCTCAAGTTCAAGTTATATTCATGAAATGGGAATCTCACATGTGCTAACACTTTGCCATTATTCGTGTAAATTAGTTTCTCCCACAATGCGCTATGTAAACTGGTGTTTGGCATGTCTTGCTCTGGTTATTGTCCAGTTATCCTCCATGTCATCAAAGGGCATTCATAAACATAAAAGAAGGGAAGGGACATGTTCTTCACTGAAGACATACTTACTCAGGCTTGTGTGTCCTGCAGCAATGCATGTACAAATGATATCTCAGTAATTGGTCCACTGTCAAGTACACTACAGAAATAAAGGGCACATGTGCATTGTTACATTTATTTTGGGTTTATAGTGATACTGGGCATTTGTCATTGCTGATCAAAACAGATTTATATTGTCAGCAAAATCTAGTACTATGGACATCAATTCATCACAATATAAACACACATCCATCAACACTTGCAGTCCTGCTGTTTCCAAAGTATGTGTTTCTGTGTGTTTGTGTGTGTGTGTGTGTGTGTGTGTGTGTGTGTGTGTGTGTGTGTATGTGTGTGTGTGTATGTGTGTGTGTGTGTGTGTGTGTGTGTGTGTGTGTGTGTGTGTGTGTGTTATATAAACAACATACTGAGAAACAGGTACATGTATGTCTCGGTTCTGCAGCATGCATTCATAATGGCCTAGTTCACCTAGGTTAACAAGATTACTTTTAAAGTTTTTTTTGCATATTGCAATCACAAAAGCAAATCTGAAGTCCAGCCTCTGCACACAAGACTCATAGCAGTATATGTTACTTGCATGATTATAATGATGTTATCCTCTGCAAAGACCACTATGACAATAAAAATATCAGGTGTCTATGATGATGTGAATGTTAGATGCTGTGTTCTGCAGTTGGACTAAGTAGTTAGGTAGGGGTTCGAATTGCACAACAGTCAACTTGTGTCTGGGCCTCTATGTCTAATTGTTTGTGTGTGTGGTCAGAAGAATATAAGTCAATATCCTCATTCATGTCTCATTGAGAACAAAACTTTACAGTGATACATGACTACACAGCAATTTCATATAGCCCTCCTCAACATCATCTTCTTCTTACCATACACTGATAATGTCATCTACTATGAAGTATACTCTGACAATATGTCAGTCAAGTTTGTGCATTGGAGCTGGCTTTAAGTACTGTGTTCTCTAGCTCCTAGAACTAGGTAGGTAAAAGTTCTACTCTCACTGCAATCAACTTATGAATGTGTGTTGAGTTGAGACTAAATATGGAAACCATTTTACAGCAGCATGTGTGACACTCTTGCTAACATTTTCTTCTCAACATACACTGATTAGGTAATCTGCTATAAAGTGCTCTCTGACAATATGAAAGTCAGCCTTGTGCTGCATTGCTAGTGTTAAGTACTGCATTCTCTAGCTAGGTAGGGGTTCTAATCTCATAGCAGTCAACTTGAGTGTGTGTGTGTGTGTGTGTGTGTGTGTGTGTGTGTGTGTGTTCAGTCAGCTATAAGTTAGGAGACCATTTTAGTGCAGCATGTGAGACACTCCTACCAGCATCTTCTTCTTACCATACACTAGTGATGTCATCTGCTATAAAGTGTTCTCTGACAATATGAAAGTCAGACTTGTGCTGTGGCTCTAACATTAAATGCTGTGCTTTCTAGCCTGTGTAACTGGATACATAGTGGTTCTACTCTCACAGCAGTCAACTTGATTGTGTATGTGGATGCTCATTCAATTATCAGTCTGGAGACAATTTTAGAATGGCATGTGAGACCAGAGCTGTGTCAGTTACTCCATCCACCACCTTCTTCTCAACATACAATGATAATGTGATTCCTTATAAAATTACCAATGTCTGTGTTAGCACAAGCATTAACTACTGTGTTCTCTAGCTTGTATAGCTAAATAGTTTGTGGTTCTAATCTCATAGCAGCCAGCTTGTGCATGCTCATTCAAATATGAGTGTAGAGGCAATTTTGCAACAAGATGTGACTCCATATTTAGGTCACATACTTCTCCCAAAATTTTCTTCTCAGCATACTATAGTGCTGTCAGCCTCAATGAAGTGCACTGTGGCAATATTAAAGTCAAATATCAGTGGTGGTGCTAGTGCAATGTTGTATGGAATCCAATATGTATGCCTACACTGGCTTAATGTTCAAATCTGACTTCAGTCAACTGCTCTGTGCGTGGTGGCATATTATAGTCAGTATATGCAATTCTGAATCTCTTTTCATTTGACTCCCACTTAGGAGAAACTATAACATATCCCCATGAATCCAACACCCTCTTTTCCCTCTGCCTGCAAAACATCCTTTCTGCAGAGCACTGGAGGATGTCATCATCGAAAGATGTGTAAACATAATGAAGCACAATCCTTCCATGACCCTCTGCAATCCATCTGCAGACCACTGGATATGCGATTTCTTATTCTGTCATGGGGTGGTGCACATGTCACATATGGACAGTGGCAGTATGTAATACAAACACATACACACATATGCGCATACTGCTACTATCTTTTATTATACAGATATAGTGATTTTGGTTTAAAGGCTATAATAATGGCTATGATTTTATGTGATGTTGACTATTAGGCTAGTAATGTCCTATAACCCTATGAAGATTGCACATGCCAATATTGCTGTCATCCACAAGTGCTGTGTTGAGGTGTGGATGTATGGTAGCCCTACAACAGTGTATTCCAATCTGTGATTTGAGGTAATGTATTGGTGGCCACTGCTGCTATTTGATTGCATGTTCCTTCTGTAACAGCTACAGTAATATACCTCCTGAGGACTGTTGACATGGGATGATGTTATGTACATTGCTGTCATAGTAAGGCATGTGTAATTGTAGTGGAGTATATTAATATTCTACACAATTCTAATTAAACCATCACAGTGACACTTGCAGTATGGCACATGTGTGCATGTGTATACCTACCATCATGAAACGCTATGTGACATACAGTAATATTACATCATACTAATTACATGAGCACATATGCCTTGTTTCATCCACATGTAATGCTGGTATGTACAAAAACATATAACTAGTTCAGATTCATTTGCAACTTTGGGGAATTCATTGTATGCACAATTGTGCTGCTATTCACATGTATTATTCATCTGTTGCCCAGCAGCATTGTATAACTGTCAGCATTTGAGTCATTAACTGTTCTGTATGAACCATATCCACCTCATATGTAATGGGCCCATATATGATATTAGTGCCCTCATACACACCTTTCCAGTGATAAACATATGGACATATGATGTAAAAGTGATGTAATGACATAAAATAGGTAGAGTTGTATGACTATAGTAACAGTTCCACTGTGTGTCATGTGATGCATACCCAAGGTCGTATTTCGAGGTGTTATCACAAATCCTTTTTACGTAAGTACATAATCTTAAGGTGAATACACAGCTAGCAACACAGATGGTTGTGGACGGCACAACCAATATCCAACTAGAGGCAACAGTGGTTTGTGGTCAGAGTTCTTTTATATTGTGGAGAAGAGGAGAATTTGTGGTTCATAATTTAGAGGCAACAGATAGCCTGCTAGTTGACAGATTTGGATCAAACATCACCCCCTGTCCCCACTGATCATCACTCAATGTATACATGCAAAAATTATTCAACATGAAAGAAGCTCATCTGTGCACTCTCTAAGGCTAAACATGCAGCATCAATGAACCCTGACAACATCCCAGGGTGCCTTAGCAAAAAATGAAAACATGACCTAGCATACACAGCTGGATCCCTTCTTAACCACAGCCTCCAGACAGGCTGTTTTGTTGCAGAAAGGTGGACAGCAACAGTCATCTGTCTGAAAAAGGGGGGACCATCACCCGGCACAGGTAATTATAGACCCATAAGCCTGACTAGCCTCATCTGTAAGCCAATGGAAAGAATCATCATGGACCTTATCAACAAGAGCATAGGTAATCTCCCAAATGTGTAGCCAACCCATTTTTGATTTGCTAAGGCTAGATTATCTCTATTAAATCTGATAGACTTCTTCAAGAAGATCACAATGCCCATGGATTAGGGAAAATAATGTGCATCCCACATAACTTGACCTGGCCAAGGCATTTGATACAATTCCACACTTGGGTATTACAGAGAAACTGTTTCAACTGGCCATAAACCACTAGGCCACCAAGTATGTAGCCTAGTGGATCACCAACAGGACACATACTATCAAAGTGTTTGAATTTACCTATAGCATGAGGTCAGTGCATTACTACGGGGTTCTGTATTAGGCACTTTCCTGTTTGGTATTTAATTCAGGGAAGTCAAGGCAAACATAGACAGCCTTTGTCCAACCAACTTTGTGGATGTCTACAAATTGTGTCAATTTTTGAATCCAGTTACGGTATTGATATACTGCAGAAAGTATTAATGCACACAAATGAATGTTGCATGGGCTATGGGGACATGCTATATGTCCAAAAAGGCAGAATTATTGGGTAAAGAAAATACCCAAGCTAATTAGATAGACAGCACACCCCAATGAATAGACTCAGTGGTAAATAATCTGGGCATTCAGGTAGATAGTAACTGTAAGTTCGACCACCATGTGTCCACAGTGGTGACAATCCCTTCTATGTGTCACAATTCAAGTATGGGCATGACATCCATCTCAAACGACATAATGATTCTACTGTATTTGGCCCTCATCACAACAGTAATGGACATGGATCCACGCTTTTGTATGTAAATCACCACACATCTGCAACAGCTGGAGCAAGACCATAGATTTTGCACAAGGAAGATACGCAGCATAAAAGACAAGTCCTTCATGGAATGATTGAAACCCATATCACTGTATTCTGTCAGACTACTAAGGGCTGATTTATGTCTTGCCAACAGGACAGTCTGCAATCCAGCCCTGATGGAAATGTTACACATTGGCGAAGCAAACTGCATGATGGTCACTTGTTCCAAGGATGTTAACTTAGACTCTGACATAATAAATCATGCTGGAGAGATAGAAGTGTCTCTCAGACACTACCCCTTCTCTAGAACAAGCTTCCCATTCACTTAAAGCAGAGGCCTTTTCTGACCGTCTTCAAGTGAAGCCTGCATCGATGAATGGTTAATGGTAATTGTATTCTTGGTGTTGTGCCCATGTCCCTTATGGATAGAGGCAGTTGGTCTTAGACAACATAGCATAGGCTCATAACTGTGTGAACTTTGTTCATCTAGCTATTTAAAATTGTGAAACTTGTGTTAAGTATGTCCAACATTTTATGTCATTTTGCAGCATTAGCCTTGTACTCTCCTATGAACCTATGAGTCTATGAACTCCAATTGTATCCTAGGTACAGCTATACTGTGAATGTACAGCATCATTGATGTAACAGTACATCACATCAGTATTACCACTTGATAGTTTGCATGAACACATATACATTCATGTCAAGATTTCATGCTGGAATAGTATTTTCACTGGCAATGTCAGGAGGACAGTGATCATATGGCACATGTCTGGAGGCTTGATATGTGCTTATACAGTGTACTCCATGCATTATTTGGTAAGTAAACAAAATATCACAGTGGGAGCTTCCTTGCTCATAGATGGTAGACTTTGCACTGTTGTAATTTCTGTGCACATGGGCATTATTGATACATTACCATCATTCTCACATACTGCTGTACCATTCATTATAATGGATCATGTCTTAATTCACACATCACTTGTAGCAGGTGCATGCAATACACAGCTGTATGTAGGGTATCCACTCATAATAGTGTGTTGTTTGCAAGTATTGTTATCCTTATGTCCAATACTAATGCCAGCCAGGGATGTTTTAGTCAAGTATATTACATTTGGCACAGTGTGCTTGCACATATCATGTTGCCCATACAGAAATATTCTTTGGTAGGCATATCTATTAGGAATTGACAGTGCAGACTTCCCCTTAAGGTGTTGTACAAAATGCATGTCTGACATGTCTTTCTGTGTTGCACACAGTAAATACAGAGATCATTGCCAACACTGATGGCATGGGTTTGATTCCTGCACATGTGGCTTGTAGCTTATGTGTCATGCTAACCTTTCAAATGGCCAAGATTGCTCTGAATTCAACTCCAGGTTTAACACTGTCCTACTTAACCCCACCAAAGACAGTTTATTTTTGGAAAAAGGGGTGGTGAATTCTCCTTATAGAATATTGGCAATCATTATAGTATATTATCTGTTCCTACAGAACACGAATGATAACTTAAACTCACATATTCTGGCAATGACAGACTAACTTTGTTAATATTTTTAAACTGTTTCTAATTGTGCCTGCTTCTGTAAACAGTTTTCCATGGGTCTGTTGCTATGTCTCCATGACTGGTTGTGACTGAGGTACGCTGACATTTTAGTTCTGTTCAAGCAGCCATTTTGAAGATCTTCACAGCATACACATACTCCCCATTGTCTATACTATTCTTGCTAAATGTCCTCTCCAGTATGCATGTCAGTGATATTTATATCACAATCATTCATCTCCATTGAAATGTGATCTTGTGTGACAGTCACATATATACTGTGCTATCTACATATGTGCTTAATATTATGCTATTGACCAATCTTGACTTGGAAGTATATATAAATTGACATATACTGTCTTGGGTACTTTGCCATATTTTACATGCTGTCTTCTTTCTCTTTCTTCATTCCTATCATTCATGTCTGCGGCCATTTTAATCAGCACACTTTCCCTGTCTAGAATATTTATGTTTCATTGTATTTGCCCTTGCTGTTTCCTGCAACATCTATTATTTCAGTCTGCAAATACTTGTAGCGTACATTGCACTGAGTATACTTTTCTATAATGTGTTAATACTGCAGTTGTTGCAGTATTTTCACCCCTGGTAATCATTGCGGCTATCCGCGCAATCTTGCAGAGCAGGTTTGCCCATAGGTAAACTTGTGTGCATGCACTTTCTGTGTTTGTGCTGCTCTGCACAGTTTCCTGGCTGGCAGCACTGTTGCTGGCCACTAAATGTCACTTGTGTTCATGTAAGTGAGATGCTCAGCATGCGTATGCAATTAGTACTGCTGCTCATTTTGCAAACATAAACTCCATCTTATCTGTCTTAAACCAGGCACTGACATAGTAAGAACTATAGTGATTATGCAGAAACCTATTGATAAAACATGCCTTTTTTGTTTCTTAGGCAGGTTACAATATTAGTCAGAGCACATACTTCACTTGTCAGAACTCAGAGCAACTAAGAAAGCTGTTTAAGCATAGTGCACTGCAATGACTGTCAGCATATCAAAAGAGTCGAGTTGCTGAAGCATTTAGTGAATAGGCCACTAACTGTCAGACACTATGAAATGACACTAACTACAATAATGCAATTTGATGTTAGTAAACAAGGGCTAGGTACAATTTTGTTACAAGCTGGCAGGCATATAGATTATACACTAGCTATATTATTTATTTATTCGTTTACTTCTATTTGTTACCTGGGAAAGTGCTGTGATCCGATGATCATGTTTATCCATTACCCAAGTTCAGTAGAGGAACAATGGCATCAACAGTATGTAAATATATAAGGACATAATATGCATACTAATGCATTAGCTGTGCATACCTCTCAACTGTGCAGATTTTCACTGAATGTCCAGATCTTTGACTTATATTTTTGGTCACTTCCTCCTAAAATCTGTACTTTTCTGGCAAGTGGCTGAGGATTGAAGTGATTATATAATGACAAACGTATGAGTTTAAGACTCCACATCCTTCACAGAAAATTCATGCTAATGCAAAACCTATTATTCCATCATCTTTCTAAGTTTGCAAGAGCAATATTTAAAATCTATCCCTATTTTTGGGCCCTCGTTCTCCCATCATTATAGGCTTTGTTCAGATTTTGTGCTCTAAGAGTTTGAGAGGTATGCAGCTGTGTATACAATATGCCTGCATGTGCAAGTAGATTATCACTGGTAACAAATTGTTTTATGCATTTTACAGTGGCATAAATATGCATCTAAAATATGTGACTTATAATTGACATTTTGATGTGTACAGTGAAATATTCACCAACAAATTTATATTAACATATATTTCCATTCAATAGTGAAACATATTGGAAACAGAATCATCCTGTGACAAGACTTTGTGGGTCTACTTTGATTCACTGAAAACTAATTTCACTGACTTTTAATTCACCCTCAAAAAAATGCTGAAACTTCAAATCACTGAAAACTCATTTCATTGAATCATATCTCACTGAATGTAAGTAGTGTTGGGGAAATAAAATGTATATGCCCTTTTCTCCACTGTAGTGCGATCAATACATATAGTTGGAGGTGGGGTGGGGTGGGGGGCATCTAATGAAAATCCAGATGTAATAAGCAAACTGAATCTCAAATTGGACATCAAGGTAGCCCTTTTAAATGTTTGGGGTCTTAACAATAAACTGCCTAATTTGGAGGCACGTCTGCATTTAGAACATTTCATGTTTGTACTGTTGCTGAGACATGGTTCAAATACAAAGAGATTACTCCTCAGTTCATAGATTTTGTGCCTACCATGCCTTTAAATACAGTCATAAATGTGGCATAGTCTTGGTGTTTATGGGTGACAGCATCCTTTCAAAGGTGAAAACTAGTGAACTTCCCAGGACCTCATTTAACTCAAGGTCATCTTAGCGTTGTCAAGCTTCCTGTATATGGCTTGTTATTCATCCCCGTCCATGGTCTCACATGAACATGTAAACTTCCTAGCATTTCTTACAATCAATAGCTCATTAATTCCTGTTGACTTCAACTAACCTTTCATAGATTGGAGTGCCTACACTATCAACATAGGGTATGGTCACTACATCTTGGATTGGATTAACAAGAACTGCTTGAATCAATGTGCTCAGTCTCAGCTGGGCAGGAACATTGTTGACCTGGTTCTTATAACATACCTTCAGTCTGTTCATTCTCTTGATTAGTCCCTCATTAGTCAAACCAGACCATTTACTTGTTATCTTTACCCTCAAAGCATTCTCTCCTCTGGTAACCAGGTCTACCTTCTTCAGAAATTTTTACAATCATATGATGGACTCTATAAATTCATCCATGAAAACTCCGCCACTGACATGAGACATGCTGCCACCTACACTAAGAATCTATTTGCCCATTCAGACAAATGTATTGACCTGGAAGCCCCTACTAGAACCAAATATAGTAATAAATTCAAAAAACAAACTGCCCTGGTGGGTCAGGCAGTATAAAAAAACTTTATAGCAGGAGGAAAAAACTGCTTGAATTACGACTTAGGGTGACAACCTGCATATGTTAAAAACCTCACCATGAACCTGAAAGCAACCATGAACACCAGCAGAGAATTACATGAGCACAGGTTAAAAACTGAGGCAAGGGATAATTACAAGTCCTTATTTAGTTACATTAGAAAATAAGAACTAATTTGTAACACTTGTCGGAACTATTCCATAATGGTGCCTTTTACTCAAATAGGAAAGACATTGTACATACTAATAAACAAAGTTTGTGGTCAAATTCTCCCAAGAAAGCATCTCATCATCTCCAGTCATCCTTGAGTCACTTCTCCCCACCATCTCCAAGGATCATGTCCTTATTGTCAAAGACCAAAAACTCTTTTTCCATGAGCTCTGATAATATACTGAGCTGCTGTATAAACACTTTCAAACATGCAGTCATTGATCCCCTCCTTAAACTGTTGAATCTAAGCCTATTTGCAAGCTAAATCCCTGAATCTTGGTGCACTGAGACTCAACTGTAAAGCCATGGAGCAGATTACTACCAGTGTCATAACTCACAACATGGAAAATCTGATAAGGCACGACCCACAGCAATTCAGCTTTGCATAGTGGTGGTCATGCCTGCTAAATCTTGCAAGCTTCTTAGAAAAGGTCAAACAGGTGGTAGAGAGTGGACACACTACCCATGTTGCCTGTCTTGATTTAGCCAGGGCATTTGATATCATGCCACATGTTCAAAATAAACTTATTGCATTAAATATTGTTCCCTATATGATTGGATGGGTAGCAAACAGGTACAAGGACATAACATATATTAACATAGTTGGTGGCACCTCCTCAGTCAGAAAAAAGGTGACCAGTGGTGTACCCCTAGGGATCTGTGTTGGGCACTTTCCTGTTTGGCATTTATTTCTATGAACTCAGAACTGATAACACTGATCTCTGGTTAACCAAATTTGCCGATGACTGCAAGTTGAATGTAGTTGTAAAGTCAACCGAAAATGCATATTGCCTTCCAAATGAATTATATGACTCCACATCTGGTGAACCTAACAAGGGCTTAAACTACATGCCATGAAATGTAGTATCATATCTTTTGAGGAAGCAGAAAATTGCTTTAACCTACTGCTTTGATAATGTCCTGCTGTTAAGTGAGTCAGTGATTAGAGATCTGGGCACCAGTGCTGATACTTCCCTTTTCTTTGATCACCATATGGGCACTGCAGTTAGGAAACCTGTCTTCTATATCTCACAATTAATTGCCAAGGATATCTCTTCTAAACAAAGGAAGTTATTGTTCCCTTATAGACTGCCCCAAGTCAGACCCATTATAGACCATAAAATGCAGAATTTTCTAACAACAATGAATGACCTCTGGCCTCAAATATATTATCTACTCGGAGAGACTGGAATCCTTGTCCATGTATTTAGTCACTAATAGGCTTTTGAGGTGGTGAATCTGTACCTCACTTACTGTGTCCTTAGGGATCCTGCTATCCTTGAACTCCTTTTTCTCAATAAGTAAAACACTAGAACATGAGATCTCAATCTACATCAGGAAATAAACAAAAGTAGATGGATGTATAAGTTCTTCACCTAGATTTCCATCTGCTCTTGAATAGGCTTCCTCTACAGGTCAAGCAATGTCATTCAGATTCATCTTTCAAACATAGCTTGGGAAACTGGATGGGAACCCCTAAATTTCCTCTGGAACCTATAGGCCTTGTTCTCCTTGGAAGGGGTAGTAGAGATTGATTATTGGCAAGGAGCATAATGCCTCCTGTCAATTTACTTTACATAGCCTGTTATCCTATTGTATTGTTTGTAGGTAGGTCCATTATTTGGTCATTAACAAAGAGACTGAATAATAAAGGACCTAAAACTGAGGCTTGAAGTACTCCACAACTGAGTGTATTACTCTGTGAAAAAGTTGAGTCAGTGCAGAGCTGAAAAGCCCTAATTTTGAGGTACTTTCTCAGCCATGATGCAGCTATATTTATACAAATCTGTCCTTTTCCAATGTTTGTAACAAGAATGAAGATTTAAATTTTCAAAGGCCTTGGTAATGTCCACAAGACTCTTGGCTGTAAAGAGGTCATCATTCATGTTTCATTAAATAGAGTTTGTTACCGTATAAATATACAGCAGTCTGTATTAATTTATGTGGCTGAAAATAGCTTTTTTAAGATTCTGCACAACTACATGCAAATAGTAAATGCTAACAATAGTCTTTTGGCTATCAGACGTTTCATGATTCTATATATGGGAAGAGGATTATGGTAGAATCCGACAACAAACCACTTTAAAGATTTTTTTGAAAGTCCTTGCACAAAGCTTCAGTACAAATACGAAGGATGTTTTCTTTACATATGTAGGGCTTGCACGTACAGTACAAGCCAATGAAGTTTATCCACATTGTGGATACTCTAAGTAGGGCATACTCAAATGAGTGCAAAGTGGATCCATTAAAAAAAAAGATATGGCATTGCTGTGGATTGTATCACAGTTATCAGCAATGGTAAAGAAACTTTTACTACTGTATGGCTGCTACCTACTCATTTTTTTCTAGTCTGTTTAGAAACCATAATGATTATTTGATAGTCTGGAAAATGTCTGGCACAGCAAACAGAATGCTGGGGTTTGTGAAATCAGCTCTCGGTTACTTTTTTGCAGAAGCTTTGCTTTAACATGATGCAAACACGTGTGAGAATACCTAATAATATATTTAAAAAAATTGCAGCACCTACTGAAATGAGCATTTATGTCATAAAATTGGTATTGAGATTGGGGGAGTAGGTGGGGAAAGTTGGGGTAGGTGTGGTATAAGAGGTGTGGATTTTGTCTGTTTTTCTGTCTCCCAAAGGGATTAACCCTACACTAGAGATGACTCAGAGCTCTGCTTATACAGAGGTCTAATTATGGCAGAATAGCATGATTTCTGTATCTTTCTAGCAGCCTGTATTTCCCATTTTGAGGTGAAAATGATGCATCTAGGGGCCTATATTCAAATGTCTCAAAGTGACCATTCCTACACCACTACAAGGCATCATGTTTGCAAAAATACATGCTATCCACATTGGCATAATAAAATGCAAGTCAAAAGAATGTCATGTCATTTATTGGCCATATATGCCTCTTCAGATAATTCAAATAATAATAACAAAGTAATCTAGCCTTTGACCATCACATGTCTACAGTGGTGGGGAAATCATTCTATGTTGCACAACTTATAAACAAAGGTATGGCATCTAAGTCCAAAGAAGTCATTGTTCCACTGTATTCAGCATTCATCAGACCCATTATTGCGTATAATGCCACCTTTGGTATGTACCTAACGAGGCATATCCAGCAACTGGAACTTCCACAGAGGTTCCTCAGTAAAAGAATACAGGGCGTAAGTAAAATGTTCTATGCAGACTGCGTCAAGGCCCTAACCCTGTATTCTGTCTCCTACAGGCTTTTGAGGGGAGATCTATGCTTGACATACAGGGCACTGTTAACCCCACTCTGATGGACCTCCTGCATATCTACAAAACAAACAACACCAGAATTACCAATTCTAAAGATGTAAACCTTGCCTGTGATATAAATAGGACCTGCTGGAGAGATAAGCATGCATCCCAGAGACTACCCCATCTATGGAGTACGTTCCCCATCCATGTGAAGCAGAGTTCCTCCCTAACCCAACTCAAGTGTTACTTGGATATTTGGATGGGAAACCAGAAATTCATCTCTGGCTGGCACCTATGTCTCTAATGCAAACAGGTAACCTGTAAATGGTTCATCTCCCAGGCTCATGCTTACATTTATCAAGGGTAGCAGAACTTGTCAGAGATTTGTGATGCGTGGCTAGGCTTAAAAAGGCCCTTGTGGTAGTTAGCCTAGTAAATACCTATAAACCTATGAACCTATAAAGATGACGATAATAACAATAATACTAATAATACTAATATTACTACTACTACTACTACTAATAATAATAATAATACTCATAATAAACAGAAACAGGAATCAAAACCCATAATCATACTACATAATATTCCTTCACTGTCATACCACAAAATGCAAAGATGCAGTGTAGTAAACCACAGCTCCAAAGTGGAAGATGACAATACAAAAATCCCTAAACAAATAAAGGTAAAAAAAAACAAGTAAAATTTATTCAAATAAACCACACATCAGTTTTATTTAAGCACTTTCATCCTTTCAACATATATCACATATATTATATTTATATTATATAGCATATTTTATATACATTTTAATTTATTGTGTGTGCGTGTAGCTATATTTATCTATCTATCTATCTATATATATATATATATATATATATATATATATATATATATATATATATATATATATATATATATATATGTAATGCACTATTTTATAGACTGCATAATCAAGTTTAAATCATGTTGTTCATAGCTTGCATTTTAATAAAGCTTTTGACTGGGTGTCCCAAGTAATTAGGTACTTATTAGATAATTAACTGATGAGGCTAACTTATTTAAATGGTGCACATGCGATTTAACTTTAGTTGTGATGAAGTCCAGTTTTGAAATGATGAAAGCACTTAACTAAAATTATTGATGTATGGTTTCAATGAATAAAGTTTGCTTGTTTTGTATGAACTTTATTCGGCCTGGGGATTTTGGTACTGGCATCTTTCACTTTGGAGCTGTGGAGTACTATGCTTTGTGTTTGCAGGTTTTTGGGTGTTTAATAGTGATTTTGTCCTGCATATTTCTGCCTTGTTTTGAAACATGGAGTAGATTTATTTCAGTGCAGAAATTCAAATTTTAAGTATGTGCCAGTTATCATTCAATTTTATCCTGAAAATAGTGCTAGTGAAAGAAATTATCAATCAGTGATCAATGTTTTAAAGTACATTTTTTATAGGCATGGAGTGTTGGTTTACTTTGTGTCTGACCAAGTGTCAGTCAAGAATTTTTGTAATGTGAAACTTCTCCCAAATCCCATCAAGTCCAAGATATTTACAATCAAGTGGATGGGTGGAAAGCTTAGTGCAGAGAATAAAGAATATTCTAAAGAAATGTGAATGTTCATACAGACAGCCTGTTGCTTATTGAAAAAGAAACACTACAGTTTCTGGTACTATGCCAGCACAGCTTCATATGGAGCATAGATTTAAACTGAAACTTTCTACTTCATTTCGACATTGTTAGTTCTTGAAAGTACAGCAGTTGTAAGTCAGGCAATAGAAACTGAATTCTTTCTGTAACAAAACTGTAAGGACTCTCTCCAGCTTAAGGGGGAAGGAAATCAGAACAGACCTGAATAATTAATCTTGCTCTCAAGCTCCCAGTGTGAGCCACAGTGCTTGAATCCTATAGTATGATGTGATGACACGGATATATATCATGACAATAGGAAGTGTTTACAGATAATGCCAGAAACAGAGTGTCATCCAGACATATCACACACACACAAATATATACACACACACGCGTATATATATATATATATATATACACACACACACACACACACACACATATATATATATATATATATATATATATATATATATATATATATAGGTTTACTATCAATACGTTGAGTGTACCTTGTGTGAAACTGACAAGTGCAATATTCAGAATGCAGAGATACCTTTAGTAGAACATTGAAATGTCGACTCTGGAAGACGGACTGTTAATATGCAGTCAACCTTTACGCTGTCGGCTAAAGGTATACTTGCAGTCTAAATACATTGAGATCATGGGACAGTTACCCTTTTCTGCACTGTAGTGCAATCACAGAGTTGGAATATATAAGTGGCAGGGGGTGTGGGGAGCACAGCCCCCCACAGAGGGCCCCCCTGCAAAAACATGACTCTCAGCAATGTGCAGTATGGATCTGGTCTGTACTGCCTGCTGCTAAGGGATTTCGTACTGCAGAAGTTAAACTCAACTTTGGTTGCCTTAGTTACAATATTTCAGCCTATGTACTGTTGTAAACATTGAACATGTGAACTGCATTTTTGATAGGTTTACGTTCACGTTTGACGTTTTGATAGTGAACCATATTATATATATATATATATATATATATATATATATATATATATATACAGATATATATATATATATATATATATATATATATATATATATATAGATATATATATATATAGACTCAGAAAGTGACTCGATGAAGCCTACAGAGGATTCTTAATTGCAAATACCTAGACCTAAATCTATCAGTGATGTGTGCGATTCTTCAAAATCAAAAAGACAAGATACCACCACAGAGAAGTTTAATTGTTAAAACACTACAAAAAATAATGAAAGTTAAAATCCTGGATGAGCATTTCAGCCTTTTAAGGCCTTCTTCTGACCCTTAATAACAGGTTATCAGTTCCTCTTTTTCAAAATGGTAAGCACCCAATGAAATGTCATCTTTGCAGCTGTCGCTTCCACAGTATGGGCTTCAAAAGGATTATGCCATTCAATCCCAGGGGTTGATCGGCTTGCAAGTCAGCTATCCACCTTGTCTCTAATATTTCTGTCTTATTTACAATATCTCCACCTGTCAAGTCATCCAGTATTAATTCCATTGCCATGAAATAAAATTTGTGCCCTGGATTTGATATTATGTGTTGTGAGAGTGCACATAGTATAGTACATCTTATACAAATGTGATGTACAATAGTACAACTTCATGCTACACAGGGATAAATCCCTGATTGCACTTCAGATGATCTGTGTTAGATTAGTGACACAGGCACTGTAGAGACAATGCAAGGAGCTTGGGAATGAGCACCCATCTTTGGAGGAGGGAAGCAGTTCAACTCACTGCATTGGTGCCATCTAAAGGAGAGAAGGTATACTACCTGCAGCAATAAACCTAGCATGCCCACATTGCTCAGTGGTGCACCACTTTGCCAGAAGACTCAGAATGTGCAGTGGCATGCATGCTTCTTTTGAAAGTCATCATCTGTTGCTTAAATGAAGGGTGTTAGGATAGACTACAGGATCTGCAGATTGGCTTACTTCCTAGCACATGAATATTGTCTTCAAAGAGGAATGAATTAGCTAATTAGTATGACGAGTCAGGGAACTAATTGTTTAATTAGGCTCAGTGATAAGGGAACTAATGGTCTGATTAGTCTCACTGGTCAGGGAAATAATCAGCTGATTACGTTCACCAGTCAGGGAACTAATGGGCTGCTTAGACTCATGGGTCAGGAACAAATGGAATGATTAGGCTCACCAGTCATGATTAGGCTCACCGGTCTGGGAACTAATCAACTGATTAGGCTCACCAGTCAGGGAACTAATGGACTGATTAGGCACATAGGTCAGGGAATTAATCAGCTGATTAGGCTCAAGGTCTCACTAATCAGGGAACAAATGGACTGATTAGCCTCACTGATCAGGAACATATGGGCTGGTTAGGCTCAGCAGTCAGGTAACAAATCGGCTGATTAGGCTTACCAGTCAAGGAACTAAGTGAGCTGATCAGGCTCAACAGTCAGGGAACAAATGGACTGATTAGGATCACTGATCAGGGAACAAATGGGCTGATTAGGCTCACTAGTCAGGGAAGAACTGGGCTGGAGGGCTCAGTCTGTCTGGCAAAGCCTAGCACTTATCCTAGTGGAGTAACAAGTGGGCTAGTTCGATGTGGGAAGGGAAATCACTAGGCTGCTCCTGTGGGCATCCCTGAATGACCTATAATACTACCTTACATAAAAGTATCTTTTTTAAATAAGGAGATATCACATGTAAAACTATCTGTGAACTTAATAGTATCATATTATAATAATGTTCACAAAGTACCTAATTCTGGTCAGTAGAAGCATGTGCAATTAGTACAGCCTCCTGAATTCAATGGAGAACAATAATATAAAAATATGCACATGTTAGATAAGTGGAAGATGGCTTCTGGTTAGTATGATGTATGAAATATCTTGTACTGAAGGATTAAGGAACACAGTACTTTGTTCATATCTCCTAGCTTTATAACTGATTATTCAACTTGCATTATAGTGCCCCTGCTTTGTCCTGTGTTCATGTCACTCACACCCATCCATCTGTAACACCTTATAACCCAATGGGGTGTGATCTACCCTACCCACAGGGGAAAGGAGCATTATTTCATCTCAGCAGAAGTGACATTCAGCCTTTGACCATTCTAGCAGCACTCTTAAGCATCGGTTTACAGCAGTAGCTGGTGTTTCTTCTTGATGCCATTACTTGTTGAGACTGGGATCCCCTAGAATATGCTGGTGCTAAAACTCACATGGGCTATCCTCCAACACATTCTACCTAAAAATCATTCTAACTACTGAATTTTCAGGTCCCAATTTAATTGTACATATAGTTGATCTCTACTAGGGAACACCTCTCTGTGGGAAATCCCCACTCCTTCCACCAAGAAAAATAACATAGGAAGCCTATAGCTGCTCATTTCAGTTTACTCTGTCTAATGCTTTAATCCACTTGACAACAGTATATTACCATTAGTACAGCACAGAACATTGGCACTGTGCCCATGGGGCACCCCAATGACAATTTTAAGTCTATCATCATCCTGTTTATTGTTTTAGTGCTTCTGCTCACCTTGCTTTTCAGTCATGCCATTCTCTCTCTTCCTCCTCGTCTTGTTACTTATTTATAATCCTACCACTGCTTAATGGTTTTCTCCTCCCACACTGTCTTTTAGCATCAGTTATGGCTTTGTCTGTATACTATCCTGCTTTTAGCTCACCATATTTATTGTATGCATCCAGTGTTTCTTCACAGTGGTCTGAGTGCAACTTTAAGCAAGGCTGCCCTCTTAAAAATATTACGACCACTACAACTTACCCTTTGTCAGACTTACTGAGCCATACTACAACTGCTGGGCTCTAGACTAACACTAAGTTGTTACTTTCCTCTATTTCATTTTCTTCCGTTGTGTTCCTGTTTGCAATGTCTTTCATCCTCTTTTCACCATAAAATTGCACTTTTCCTTCAAGCAGTGGCTATAAAAAACACCAGGGACTATACTTATCTTCTCACTAGTTGGAAGCGCACTATCTAAGGCTTATATACCAGAGTCAGCAGGGCAAACTGCTGTAAAATAACACTTTGGTCAGAATAGGTAGGTATTTTCTGCTGAAAGGCTGTTTTAGGTTCTTGCAGACATGAGAACTGCATACCTTATATCAGCTATAGTCTTAGTAATTGTGTATACAGTGAAATACCGTTTTTATGTTTGGATGTGGGGTATCAATCTCCCTAATGGTCAAGAGGTCCTGGGTTTTTTAATTAAACCTATGAACCTGTGAAAAGAGATTGTAGCTCAATGCATAGTCTAGTATTCCCATGTCCGTCTCCATGGCGTACTTATTTTGTATGCTCATGTTTAGGTCTTCTGACAACAGCAATTCTGGTCTCTTTACAAATGTGCTGTTGATATCACATCCCCTCTGGGTACTTATCCCCTGGATTGTTTTCTCCCAAGTACACTGCCTTACAGTGGTTTGCATTTAGTTTAAAGAGCTTTATTTACAGCTACCTTTTCAGCCTTGTCAGACTTACTGTGACTGTTTTTTCTACCTTCTGTAAGATTGGCATTGTAGATGTCTTTATCATCCTCAGTGGCATGTCACTGTTTCAAAGCCAACTTCAGTGTTAGTATGAACATGTTATAGAAAATGGGTTTTAGTTCTGAGCTTTAAGTTTTCCAGCTAATAACTACCTCTTGGTTAAATGTATAATCTATTTGCCCTGTTGGACAGAGTCTGAAATTACCATCAGTGGACTGAACCTTCTCTAGGTCTGCTAACTAACATTTTGTTTAAGATGGGACAGAGCACACTATTTGCATAGTTCTGGCATACACATTTGATCACCGTCTAATAACATATACTGGATTTATTTGAAATGATCTGTTAATTTTACTTATTTTCTGATGGTGACCTACTAGTTTCTGTAGTGAGTATATATAATTTTTGAGGCAATTTGAAGACAATTCCACTTTTCAATAAGGAGAAAACACATAAAATCATATTTTTTCTTACATTGTCTATGTGCATGTTCCACATACAGGGCGTAGAACACATATGTTTAAATCTAGTTGGGCTGTCCAAAAATGTAATCCACTCAGTAATAAAGGGAGCACTGCCGGTTACCTTAGAAGGCTACAATTATTAGTGCGGCATGAAGGAACAAGCTCCTCAAGTGTTTTATCACTGCATTTGTTTTTTTAATTCTGTTTTGAAAGAATAGAAGCTACACCTCTGTAATGTCATATGACTGTTTTGATTGCTGTTATCTTTTCGGTGTTTGAATGTCTTTGTAATTTATATATGTAGTTACTGATAAAGATATTGTGTTAATTTCTGATAGTGTGCTGTAAAATGCTAACTTGTTAAAACTGTAACATCATTTTCTTATAGTGCTATTTGTTTTAGGTAATGAGACACATTTCAGTGTATTTCTAACATTGGGCCGGATTCACGATGGCTTGCACGGAGTCTACGAGTAGAGTAAGACTCCATGCAGCCATCATGTCCGAGCGATCCACGAACAGCCTGTAGGGGCGTGTAAGAGAGCTCCTAACACGTCTCCTACATGGAGAGGGCTGTGATATGCAAATTACTTCACTTGCAGCCGAAAGGCATGCAAATGAGATACATTTGCGATCCAGGAAGCAGAAACCTGTCTGAGTAGAAGACATGTTAGCTGCAGAAATGTACTCAGTTGACAACTGAGTACCGTTCTGCAAATAGCACAATGGAGCCTTGTCAGCTCCAAATAAAGGTTGCATATGGTTGAGGTAGCATGCCAATGGCCAAATATATGGCCATTGGAAAGTTTCCCTGATGCAAAATTAAAATAAAAATATATATTTTTTTCTGCGATTTCCGATGTTTAAGCGTAGCGCAGCGCCGCACAAACGGGGTGCACTATAAAATCATAAAATAAGGCAATAAAAGCCACAAACATGAAATTTATGAAAATTGTCAAATTTCAATGTAAGGGAATAGCAGGCTGAAGACAACATGGCCACTGAGTAGGGGTTGCTAAGGGGAGAAGCCCAGTCTAAGACATGTAACCAAGTATTAGTAGGCAATCCAATTAAATGAGTGTTAGGATAGTGAATCACACTTTTACATAGCAAATGAGCACAGTCAGTGGAGTGTAGGAGTAAGATATGGGGAGGAACAGAGTAGGAGATAGGTGACATCACAAGGGGGATATGTATGAAAGTAGTGCAGCTCATTGGAGGACAGTGGCATCTGTTAGGTGTCAGTTAGACATCATGGAAAGAGGTGTGTCAACAGGTAGGCCAGGGAAAGCCAAGAAATGGAAAGTGTATACTGTGGATAACACCAAAGTTTCTTTCAGAGTGGGTATGCACGCGTGTGCGCGCCTGTAAACTTGAGTAAGACAGAGTGCACGCGTGGAAGCGTGAGTGCGCGTGTTTAAGCCGGAGTAAGCATGTATAAGGCTGTTGGAAGACCTGTAACCTTGTTTGCGCTGGTGTGCATGCGTTTTAGCCCGAATAATAAAGTTTTAGTCCGTCTAAGCATGTATGCACGTGTGTGAGCTGCTAAGAGTGTGTTTGTGCTTGTATGCGCGTTGCTCCGCCTGCGGAAACAGAAAGGAAAAAGGAAGCACAACAAATAGCAGGAAGCTACCAGGTGATACTAGTAGAGCTAGCAGGTGAAAACAATCCAAATCAGGCAATAACACAGGCAGGCCACTAGCCTAGCCCAGCCCAGCACTTAAAACTCTGCAAACAACAGTGCAGTTTGTTTCTCACAAGAGACACTGAAACACTGGAGTATGCTACTAGAAGTGAAAACTGAAAAAGCTTCACTCAGACAAAAAATGCTAGGGGCTGCCATTGCTATTATAAGACAACATATGCAACATGCTGAGGGTGGTGACAATGCAAATGCTGCCGGACAACCCACAGTGAGGAGACAGAGAAGAGTGTACAGGCCCAGGGCCACCTACCAGGGGTTACATGAGCTGGAGATAGTGGAGCGCTATAGAGTGGACAGAGACCTCCTGCAGCAAATTGTGGAGCTGTGCAGGCCACGCCTCACACACAGAACCAACAGAGGGGAACCCATCCCAGTGGAAACCAAGGTATGGGTTGACCTAAGAATACTAGCAACAGGTACCTTTCAGAGACCAACTGGTGATATGATGGGGATATCACAGGCATCAGCATCCAGGGTACTGCACCAGTTCCTGGATGCCACGTCAGCACGTCGGTGATCATGTATATTTCCCCAATTCCCGTGAGGTATTAGCCAGCAATATGTGTCTCTTCCAGCAAATAGCAGAATACCCTGAGGTAGTGGGTGCAATAGACTGCACGCACATACGCATCAAAGCACCAGCCGGTGAGCGGGGTAGGGCCTACATTAACTGCAAGGGCTTCCCCTCCATCAACTGCCAGGTCTTGTGTGATGCCCAGGGCATAATAATGAATGTGTGTGCTGGCTGCCCTGGAAGCTACCATGATTCCCATATCTGGCATCTGACGCAGCTGTACCAGACATTTGCCAATGGGGACATCCCACATGGTCACTTAGTGGGGGATGCTGGCTATGCACTGGAGCCGTGGCTGATGACACCCATCAGAAATGCACACACACCTGAACAAGAACGCCATAATGAGGCACATGCACAAACATGAAATGTAAGAGAGTGTGTGTTTGGGTTGCTCAAGTCACAGTTCCGGTTCCTGGACACATCTAGTGGAGCCTTGCAATACTCACCAACTACATGTACCCAAATTGTCATGGTATGTGCTATGCTACATAATATGATGCTGCGAAAACAGCTGCAACAGAACCAGCATAGGCCTGGGCCAGACAGCCCCCCACCAGTGCCAAGGCCATCACAGGCAGAGCGTGACTCGGAGGAGGAACAACCTGAGCCTGCCCCAGTAGGCAGACGGAGGCATGCCCAGTATGCCTTGGCCTTGGCAAAAAGGCAACGCATAGCACATACACTGGCTCAGTAGGAACCCTGGAATTGATACCTCTCTCTGACTCGTACATATAGTAAAAGGGATGCCTAACTTGACACTACCTGTTACCAAACATGTATAGGGAGTGCAGTATGCGCATCCGACATAGGCAGCTCTGCAGCAACACCTGAGGCATGATTTCCATGTGTTAAGCAATGTAAGGTAGTGCTAAACTGCATTTACCACCATGTTGTATATGCAAACTTGATGAACTTCAGTAGCATCCTACCTTCACCAAACATGAGGCCACAATATGATGACAAGATGATCAATTACAACAATTGGCATTAAGTATTGGTGTCAGTGAAAGGGGATTCAATGCCTGTCAGCCTGGGATGAGATGCTCGACAAGACATGATGCTTTGCTAGGGATGGATTTTACCTATCACCTGTGGACTATTGGATATTGCCAAAGGCTCTTGTCACCCCCATAGTGCCTTTTCTAGGTAAGGCTCAAAACACAAACCCACCTCCATAGGTATCACAAGGGATAAGAAAGTATAAGTAATGCTGCTCAATGCCAGAAGTCTAAACTGCAAGATGCACACACTCCAAACACTCAAACCTGGTTCAAGGCTCCCACAAGCACCCTAGCATTCACAGGTACACCTCATACCATGCTTTACAGCTACAAAACATGGAACAAACTACAAAAGGAGGGTGAGTATCGATATTTGTCAAAGATACCCACACCCTCAGGTTGGTGGCACAGCATGAAGCATCAGAGACTACCCATGTGTAACCAACAGTGGGTAAAACCACCTTCCAGTTCATAGCCTGCTACAGACCACCCTCCTAAACCCAGGAACCACACTTGGCTGACTGGAGAATACATGAAAATATGAAGATCTCCCCAAACACAATTATATTGGGCGGATTCAACTACCCAAACATACACTGGGAGCATTACCCTAGCTCCAACACCCTAGGCCAAAGATTCCCAGAATTTATAAACCAAAATGCTATGGAACAACTTACTACCACTTCCACAAGAGGGGAAAACATACTGGACCTGATCATCGCCAACATGGGGACTCTATACCCAAGACCAGAAGTGTATCCCTCACTGGTACGATCACACCAGATAGTAATCTCACTGGATATTCACATCCCCACCCCAGCCCACGGCCAGAAAACCACAGTGAAAAATGTTCACTAAAGCATATGCCACACACCTCAAAACTGAGGTGGAATCCTTCACAGCCCCTGTGTCTGTGAAAAATATGGCCCAGACCTCATAACCCTTTATAAACGCATTCTATGAACACCATCAGGAATGCATGGATCATGCAATCCCAAATAAAACCAAGACCCAATCCTCCAAAGGCAGGCATCCTGTTTGGTGGACCCCAGCCATAAACAAACCATACAATACAAGGAGGAAGCTACTATATGATAGATCCAAATCACTAAAAGGGAAGCCATCTCTGACCAGTATTATTGAAAAACAACGTCCACACATAAAATTGTCTAAGGCCATCTGTGAGATAAAAATCTTACAGGACACCAAAGATAATCACAAGGCATTCTTTACTTATTGTAAGAACCTGTGTGGGAATCCCCAAATATGTTCAGAATTAGTCCAGAATGACAAACAATACAACAAACCCACAGACATTGCCAACATTCAAGCTGACAGGTTCAGTGCAAACCCCCCCCCCCACCAAAAGGGCAAATATCTATCCCAGCAGAGTGCTGGCCCCCTGACATCGCAGATGCTCAGGTAACAGCCAGCCTCTCCAAAGCAAAACACACAGCATCAATGGGACCAGACGGTGTCCTGGGCTGTGTCCAACATGAACCCCAAGAAGAATTGAACACACACATAAAACCACTGTTCAATGTCAGCCTTAACACACGATATGTACCCAAAGAGCAGTGTACAGCAACAGTGGACCCTCTCCACAAAGGTGGTGCCTCAACGGATACTGCAAACAATCGCTCCAGAAGCCTGACTAGGTTGGTCTGCAAAGCTATGGAAAGGATCATCATGGACCTCATAAATAAACATATTGGGGACACACAAACACTGGATCCTACCCATTTTGCCTTTGTTAAGGGCAGATCCTGCCTCTTAAACCTGGTTGAGTCATTTGAAACAGTCACCAAGGCCATTGACGAGGGGATGGTGGTCCACACAACCTATCTGGACCTTGCAAAAGCCTTCCATACAGTACCCCACTTGGTCATCATAGATAAGAGCACCAGCTTCAATAGAAACCCCTATGTCACTAGATGGGTTGCAAACTGGCTCAAGGACAGAACTCACATGGTCTGAAATGCTGGAGCCATGTCAGACCACAAACCAGCTACAAGTGGCATTCCATAAGGCTCAGTCCTGGGACCTCCCTTGTTTGGTATATATTTCTCAGAGGTACAGGCCAACACAGAAGGACTGTTGGTGAACAAGTTTGTAGATGACTGCAAACTGGGCGCCATAATCGACTCTCCAGCTGACACAAGCATCCTACAAAAGGGCCTCATAGAAACAGACAACTGGTGCCAGAGCCATGTCCTCAAGCTAAACACAAAACAGTGTATAGTCCTCCCCTTGTCAAAAACTAAGTGCCCACAAATTACTACATATGTGGTAACCCATTAAGTATGGAAGAAGTGATAAGGGACCTGGGGACCCAAGTCGATAGCAATCTCACATTCGACAACCATGTGGCCAAAGTGTTCAGAGAAACATTTCATATAGCCCAACTAATCATGAAGGTAATCACATGTACATCAGTGGAGGTCATTGTGCCTCTTAACTCATCCCTCATCAGGCCCATAATTGAGTACAATGCCCCTTGTGGGATGTACCTTTTCAGACACCTGCAGCAGCTGGAAAGACCACAAAAGTACCTCACCAGGAGGATTAAAGGGCTCAAACACATGCTAGTCACTGCCCGGTTAAAGAAACTGCAGCTCCACTCAGTGGCATACTGCCTGCCCAGAGGCGATCTGTGCCAGATGTATAAAGCCATGTCCAACCTGGAATCAATGGACATGCTGCACCTTGGAAAATCAGAATCCCATCAAGCTATGCGCTCAAGAGACCTGAACCTCAGGACTGAAATAAATAGGACATGCTGGAGTGACAGATCCATAACCCAGAGGCTCCCCCACTCTTGAGTAAACTCCCACTCCAGGTTAGCCAGAGTCCCTCATTGACTCTCTTCAAGAGGAATCCTGATGAGTGGATGGGAGATTGTAGGTTTACCCTGGGTATCACTTCTATGTCACTGTTAGCCAGAGGCACAGTATACTAACCATGAAAAATGTAATGGCAAACTCCACTTACAATGTGTGTTGAAAGCCAAACACACTCTGGCTAGGATTATAAATGCCTTAGTGCAGATAGCCTAGTATGAACCTATGAACAGAATCACACACACCAAGTAGTACAACTGTGGTCACTGTGGAGTAATGTTTGCCAATGTCCACCCAAGCTGGTGAATACATAGCAATGTCGGACAAGCCTGGTTTAAGTAGGCCATAGCTGAACAAAATGCAACATGCTCATAGTTGCCCAACTGTCCCTTAACTAGTCTGGTCAATATGAGCATTTACAGCAGTGATGGGACTCAAACCAATGATACTGTGCACCATAGTGAAAGTACTGAACCGCTACACCATGACAGTATTGCAGTGTTCAGCCAGTATGAGAGAATGTTGCCAAGTCTTTGCAAACTATCCCATGGAAACCCTGCAAGCACAGCATAATCCCTGTTGAGTTATAACACAAAGGAGTCTGGCAGTAAGAACACAACATGACTTCCAACACACACAGTATTAATGTCAATATTGGTCATGTTCACACACAACTGCAAATGTAGTGGACTTCAGATCACAACATATGGAAAGGTCACACTGGGCATGCTCACACACTTGGATAAATGAGACACATGTCAGGCAACAAACCATGGAAAGCCTGAACTGGGCATGCTCACACACTTAGGCCATGTCTGAGTATAGCAGTCAGTCACACATATCTGGCAGTTGTATGTGTTAAGCCAGGAACCTCCCACGATCTAGCAATCCACCCTGTGCACACAGTTAAATGACAACAGACACATATATTAATATACTGGAACCCTGTCATGATCAAACATGTTACGCAGATACACACGTTCTTCACAGAGACTGTGAAAGCTATGGCAATAAAGACCTGCAAACAGTAGCAGCAACAAATATTGTGCATCCCAAACATAAACATAGGTGCAGAGGTCAATACTAGGTTGTCTGCCCTGGAGAATTCATAAGCCTAGGCAGAGTATATTTGGTGTCTGCCTCCCCAGTAGAGTAGCCTACTGTGCCTCTGTAAAGTAGGTCACAGAAGGCACCCTTTAAGGCTACTTTGCTGTGCCTCTGTCAAGCAGGGACACAGTGGAGATCCCTGGGGTGAATTTGCAATTTCCCATCCATGCGGCTGTATTTTGCTGGAAGAGGGTTGGTGAGGGGCTATGTCTAACTTTAATTGGGATTCAATTCCAGAGTGAGGGGAGACTGTGAGTAATGAATCTGTCCCTGCAGCATGTCCTATTTATGTTTGTGCTGAGGTTTACATCCCTGGAGTGTGTAGCTGTAAGGGTCTTGGATGTTATGAGGTGGAGCATGTCCATTACTTCTGGGTTTGAAATGGCTGTGTATGTCAGGCATAGACTACCTCTGAGTAGGCATTAAGCAACTGAGTAGAGCTGGAGATCCTTTAGCTGAGCTGCATAGGACATCTGTGTGTAGCCCATGATTCTCTTGGGGAGGTACTGTTGTGTTCACTGTAGTTGCCACAGGTGTTGGGTAAGGTACAACCCAAAAGGGGCATTGTATTCAAACATGGTCCTGATGAGTGAGTAGTAGAGGGCCACAATGACCTCACATGATCTACATGCAAACACCCATGTGAGAAGGCGAGCTATACAAAGTTCTTAGCAATGACTCGCTGTCAATGTGATTAGCAAAGGAGAGGTTATGATCTATCTGGGTCTGTGGGATATTGCTCTGTTATGTAGTAGCTTCCTCCTTCTATTGTACAGCTTATATATGGCTGGGGTCAACCAGACAGGTCTCCTGTTTTGGAGCAGTCATGGTTTTATGTGGGATAGCATGATCAATGCATACCTGCAGCTGCTCATACAATGCGTTTGTAAAGAATTCTGCAGATTGGTCTGTATTAACCTCCAGCATGGGGCCTCTGAAGTATTCCACCCCAGTCTTCACAAGTGCAAAGTCTGCTTTTGAGAAATTCTTTACAGTGATTTCCTTGGCTGGGTGTGGGGACGGGATATGGATGTCCAGGGAAAGTTGATCATGGTCTGATCTTAACAATGACAGTTCTACCTCTGGTGTGGAACATAGAGTCCCCATGTCGGTGATGATCAGGTCCAATATGTATTCCCCCTAGTGGGTGTGGTGACTGGTTGTGCCATAGCACATGGATTCACAAATTGTAGTGGCTGTAGGGTGATGTTGAGGGCTTGAGTAGTATCCCCAGTCAATATTTGTGTACCTGATGTCAACCACTATAATGGTGTGTGTGAAGACTTTCATATCCGACACTGTTTCCAGGGGGGGGGGCAGGGGTGTGTGTATGTCTGCAATTCTTTGTGAAAGGAATGGCCATTTTGAAGACTGGGATAACACACTAAAAGATGTACATTCTTCTTTGGAAACACTGATGATGTCAGCACCCTATAAATACAGCAGGAGAAGGGAAATCATCCAGTAATGCGAATGGCGTGCTGTGCTAATGCATCTCTCTCAAGTGTCATAACCTAGTTACGTAGGGGTTAGGGGTGTGTGTATGTCTGCAATTCTTTGTGAAAGGAATGGCCATTCTGAAGACTGGGATAATACACTAAAAGATGTACATTCTTCTTTGGAAACACTGATGATGTCAGCACCCTATAAATACAGCAGGAGACGGGAAATCATCCAGTAATGCGAATGGCGTGCTGTGCTAATACATCTCCCTCAAGTGCCATAACTAGTTAGTTAGGGGTTTAAATCCTACAAATGCCATGTGTGCGTTTGTCACACAGTTTGTGAATGTGTTGTGTGTTTTGCTTTCATTATTGTATGACATATTATTATAACAATAATTGCCATGCACACATCAGGTATGTGTTTACCACATACAGATATGTACTGTGACCTATAATAGTTCCTATGTGTGAAGCCTGCCCCATATGAATACAGTTGTTACCTTTGCCGCCATGTGCCACAGCTTACCAGACCTTAGGCCATACATGTATGTTGGTGACAATGCAAGCTACTGCAGTGGTCTGTGTCCTAGGCCAACTATGTGACACACACCCATGAAAGCTTTGATAGATTAATGTGGGTGATGGTTCATGTCTGCAGTATATGTCAGACATGTTAAAACACAGCAAAGTCTGTAAGTGATGGCCATCCAGTGTAGGTGTATGGCAACTGTTGCCGATATGCATACAGACACCTTCTTGCTTAGGTGATACACAGAGGGACTGCAGAATACCTTTGGAAATGTGAATATCACAGGATAGACAAGATAGCACCTGTCCACATGTACACACCATTACCCGTTCTACATGATGGGTGCTATCACCTACATGGTACTGTTGGAATACTATGTTAACTACATGCCGATGACAATGCCACAGTAGAGTTACAGCAATATACCATGGCTTGGACAACAAGTATCTGTCCGTATGATACCCTTGTGGTGGTTAGGTGTGTCATGTGTAGAATGCATTGTAGGCCACTGTATATATTTGCAGTCATGGATGGACATATCCATAGTGTGTTGGCATGTATATGAGACTGCTATATGCCAAAGAGTATTGTTCCCAGGGATGTGTGGGGTTCAGTAACAATGGCTACTGGTATAGTGCAGGACTGCAGGGATATCACTGATACCAGGTTCCTATGTCTGTGTATCAGTTGAGGAGACACCATGTAATGACCACTGAATGTCAGGCTATGTAAGCTGTGTATACTACCAGAATGCAGACCATTGACATGTGGAAACCGTATCACCCACAGCATACTGTCAAACCATGTCATGTTCCATGCTGACCATGTTCACAAGTATACACCTGAAAATCGGTGATGCAAATGTCACACATGTACTGTCCACACCCCAACACATGCAGGCACAGGTACACACAACAGCCATGTGGCACATGTGCAGACAGTACACTTTGGGAATTAACACTGGTGTATACAAAACTGCAATGACAAACATAGTTAATGCATCATGCATGCTCGAATCTACCCACAACAATATCATTACACTGTACTGTTAACAACATGATAATATTACTAAAGTGCTATGTAGTCACCCTGTACATCAGTACCATGCTATCCTGAGTCTGCCATTGACACATCCAATCGACATGTATGTGTGTGTGTGTTAGTGAGGGACAACAGTACAAGATGGGGCAACATTGCTGCGATGTGTGTGTGTATGTGTTAGCCCTAGGTGTTAGCATTATGTGTGTGTGTGTATGCAAGCACACAGTTCAACTATGTGGCTGCCATATACAGGTGTTTGTGGACAGCCACAGACTGTACCTGCCAGGTCATACAGGTCACTGTTTCTGGCCACGGACACGGTACCTGTGCCTGGCAGGGGTGCTACGGACAGTATCAGGTACTAAGCCAGACTGGGTACTGTCATCAGAAGCAGTGGGTTGTTGACTGGACACATGTCCCTGTTGGGACTGTCCAGAGCCACGCGCATGTGGTCTTCTAGGATGTTGTAATGACAGCACAGACCCAGCATTGCTGGGGCTGGTACTGGCACTATGGGAGCGGCTGCGGGTTTGTTGTCATCTGCGATGACTGGCAGCTAATAATGTTGCTGGCAGGCATCCACATCGACGCCTCAACCATCCTGCACTGTCCTGGCTCCTGGACATGTAGTTGTGGAACAGATCTAATGTGTCCTCCCAATGTCTATCAATGACCTCGCTGATGTTACAGATGGCAGATGCAATGTCACGCATAGTGTCATTCATAGAGGTGCGATGTGCTCTAAGCTCCCTCAGACCCTGTCTGGTGTACCATTCCATACGTGCCTGTGCCTGCATTACAGCCCGGAACATAGCTGAGGTTGATAGACCTCTGTCGGCACGTCTGACAGGGGCAGTACGACCATAGATGCTCCCACGAAAACCCCTGGACATCTGCCTGTGTGGTACCATGTCAGGAATCTGGCCATGGCTGCTGTGAGGGGATGCATGTGCCAATGATACCACACTACCCTGGTCAATGCCCACTGTATGCTGTCCCACAGCTAAGGACTTTGGTGACAATGGATGTATCGGCAGGATGACTGTGCGCATTGATGGGGTTGACTGCTGTGTACTGTCAATTGGATGACCAACGACAGACCCTGTCACACCTCCCAGTGCCATTACACATGTATCATCATTAGCACTATCCCCAGCAGTGG
The DNA here is from genome assembly GCF_019279795.1 of Protopterus annectens. NCBI lineage: Eukaryota > Metazoa > Chordata > Ceratodontiformes > Protopteridae > Protopterus > Protopterus annectens. The sequence continues at coordinate 1,868,637,998 of NC_056737.1, forward strand.
CTTCAAGTTCCCTGCTGCACTCCACCAGAGCAACATCAGAACCTGTGAGAGGAAGATAGGAAACACAGTTTACAAATGTGTACACGATATTAGCACACAGGCACACATGCACACATGCACACAGGCACACATGCACACAGGTGCACATGCACACATGCATACATGCATACATGCACACAGGCGCACATGCACACATGCACACATGCACACAGGCGCACATGCACACAGGCACACATGAACACAGGTGCACATGCACACATGCACACAAGCACACATGCACACAGGCGCACATGCACACATGCACACATGCACACATGCACACAGGCGCACATGCACACATGCACACAGGTACACAAGCACACAGGCACACAAGCACACAGGCACACTCTTTAGTACAGCAGATACAAACACAGACACACCTGCAATCCAACACATACACAATACTGTTTTAGGGTGGGTGACCGTTTCACAAGGAAAAACATCACTGCACATGTGTCAGCATGCAGGTTATGTGTTGCACAGGAACATGCAGTGCAAGTGTAGACAGCCCTTGTTAATAACAGTATACATGTACTTGATGCTTGTGTGTAGTTGTTCAGTGATTGCCTCCACCCTGGGACACAATGTGTATAAGGACATAACAATGTTGTGCAAGTGCTACAAGCTGTGGGTGCATAGATTTGTGCACACACACACACACACACACACACACACACACACACACACACACACACACACACACACACACACACACAACACATGACGGTGCTACACAATAACAGCTATGTGTACTTTTGTGGTCAGTGGAACTGGATGTGGTGTAGTAATGTGAGTCATGATCAACATGCTTCTTGTGGTCAGTCAACAATAATAATGTGTGCCAGACAGGCAGCTAGCATGCTGTACCTGAAGTGCAGTAACATGACTACATCCACAATTACACAGCCACTTGTTACATGAGTGTGTAAGGTGGCCAATAGTGAGCATTGCCTAACATTAATGTATTATTTGTTCCAGACTGTTGCACAAAGGCATGATAGGCCTCTACCCCTCAGGTATATTATGTGTGCTGCGTAGATAAGTGGGATGCTGAAGGCTGGCCATACAGTAGATGTCATAATTGGACATGTGTAGCAGGCTAAGGTGTAGTGTGTATGCCAAACATGTGTGTGTTGTGTACATGTGTATCTGGTGTGCCTAAACAATGTCCAGTACTGTGTTGCCACACGTGTGTCATGCTCCGTGTATTGCATGTGAGTGAGGCATCTACTGAGAATAATGGGATATGCATAGTCTCACAGCAAACATGCACAGCATGCATTATGTGTAGGTGTGTTACATGTGCACACACTACACCTCCATATGACATGCACGTCATTAGCAATAGTATTGTTATTACACACTCACCAGCATGGATTAGCTGCCTTGCTGTCACTCCAGAGGGACCTGCAAACATATGAGAGTGATTACCAGTGGCCACAACTGTGCCTTTGATACTGTGAGTATGATAAAGTACAGTAGTACAACAGGTGGCTTTCACAGGTGTACAGATTATGCTCAGAATATCAATCTTGCAGAAGATTGGGCAGGTTAACAGCTACACAAACAGTACACATCTCACACACGCATAGACTACCAGTACAGAGAACAGTCAACTACAGATATGGGATGTTACCTGCACACTCCATTTCAACATGCTGGGTGGCTCCAGCCTCCATGATGACACGTGTTTGTGGATGTTCTTGTTGTTGGCCTGGAGCCACAACATTTAGGAGGTGCTCCTCCACATTGGTGAGGGGGGGTGGATAGGTACCCCACCACCTGTGGCAAGCTGTTGTCTGTGGATATCAGATGCACGCTGCCGGACATGTCTAATTACATCACTGCAGTGATGACGTACCTGCTCATATGTCCAGTTATGCTTGCCTATGTCATTTACCCGACAGACAAGTTCTTGCCATAGTGCAGCCCTCTCATGCTGGTTCTGGCTGGTCCTGGAAAACAGCACAGAGTAATTATGTACCAGGCTCTGGTGAATCTCCTGATCCTCTGCTGCTGTATATGGTGGGTTTCTCTGATGTACCATCACCCTGGAAAGAAGGAAAAGAAAAATATGTGAGCAAGCCATGTGGCACACTTAATATTCAAATGTACTGATATCACTTCACTGCCATATATAGCATCTGTCTGTCTATTAGGGGATACACATGTTCGATACCACATATCAGTGTTCAGCCCACAACTGTCTGACAGTGCCTGCCACACTCCATACAACAAACTAGTATACACCAGCACTCGGCACACTGTTTGGGATACAATGCACAACCTCACACTGGGGTATGTATCAAGCTATTGGATGGAGAATATTGTCATCCCATGCAATGATTGCAATACACATGTACAGTTTTAGTGGTAATCCATCCTAGTCTTTGATGCCATACCCCTACCTGACATACGTGCACAGTTGTTACTAAAGCCAGCATACTGCTGTCACAGAGTATACATGCTGCCAGGTACACACACATACCCTGTAACACACACGTGATTGCGGCCATGGTACAGGCATCATTACACACACATTACACATACATACAACACACAAATGTATGACGACACAGATGAGCATTAACTGTGTACCTTATAGTACTGTGTGCCACTACTTATAGATACCTATGCATGAGGTATGTAATCTGTGCAGATTACAGGTAACACACCAAACAGTGTTACCACAGCATGTGAACATACACCATACTGTTGTGTTTAGGCCTACAACATCAGGTAGTACAACAGTTCATATGTGAGCTGGATTCAACAGCAGAACCACTTACTAAGCATTCATGTATTGCTTCTGCCTATGATGGGACACCGCAGGGAACTACGGCACAACATATGCCAATCTATGTTTGCATCCCAATAACTGACACATCTTTCTCTGGCCTCACACCAAGGACACCAACTACCATGACAGACACAAGCTCACGCTAAGCTATCACACCTTTACAGACCTTGCACACAGTCAGTGTCACATTCATTCAATGTCACACAGCTGGTATTGCACTGAGTACATGTGTGTGTGCATTGTGTCATAGGTAGGTGCTATGCTATTGGCCCTGGGCCTAAGGCAGCCTAGCCATATGCTACCCTGCCCTTTGGTACACATGTACTGTGATTTTACTTGCTCCTGTGAAATGGTTACACACAAGTGACTCACAGGGCATATTACCTATCTCCATGACATTCATCAGGGGTATGTATGACATCTACTAATGAGGAGCCTTGTTTGTTAGTGCTGGGTGGTTTAGTCCAGGGTATAGCATATTTGTGTACAGGAACCTGTACCTCCAGCATGTGCTGTTTAGTGCGGTGACAGGGATTAGGGCCCTAGGTCATGTAGGCTGGACGGATTGCGAGGTGTTGCCATGGTGGTTGGCCAACTGGTATGGGTGTGATATAACTCTGTATGTCCAGCACTGGTAACCTCTGTGTAGGCAGTATGCAAGGCACTCTAGCTGTGGTTTTGTGAGTCAGTCTGCATAGGGAATGTGTTTGTGGCCATTATTAGTCTTTGTTAGGTATGTCTGTGGCCTTTCCATTTGCTGTAGTTCTCATGGGAGGTACATACTGCATAGGACATTGTGAGGTGTACAGGGGTACACTGACTTACATTTCCCTAGCTGACACACCTTTTGTGATGACAAGTACCATGTACAGGGATTACAAGACTAGTGTGCCACTGTGGATATCAAAGGGGAGGCTATTGTACACCTGTATCCCATGTTCCCTTCTGACACCTCCTGTGGTAGGCAGGCAACCACCTATGTGGTAGTTAGTGGGTAACATGTTTTGGAATGGGGTATGGTACTGCAGTATCAACATTGGTGTTCTGTCCTTGCCTTGGTCACCAGGCACCTGTTGCAGTACATCTGCCCCCATGCCCCCCTCTCTCACTCTCTCTCTTTATATATATATATCTATATATATTTGTGTATATATATATATATATATATATACATATAAATATATATATCAATATATACATATATATATATATATATATATATATATATATATGTAAATATATATACATATCCACATATATGTATATATATCTATATACACACAACTATATATAACCATATATATATATATATATATATATATATACATATCTATAGACATTCATGTCTGTCTGTATACATGTATGTATCTAAATTTATATCTATATATGTATTTGTCTATTATATCTATATGTATATACATATTCTCTATCTATCCATCCATATATCTCTATGTATCTATACAGACCTCTCTGTCTATGTACACACACACATATATATATATATATATATATATATATATATATATATATATAGATATGTAGACATATATATATATATATATATATATATATATATATATATATATATATATCGATATATAGATATATATATATATATATATATATATATATATATATATATATATATATATATGTATATATATATATATATATATATATATATATATATATATATATATATATATATATGTACACCGACTTCTTAACATCCATTGCTGCACATATACATGCACATGTACGTAAATGGACTGCCCACTTTTCATGGTGGGAATATCACTTCTGCAACAGTTGTGAGACATACCATTCTGTAATGATATTGCACACTGTTGTGCATAATGCATTATGCTGTCCTCAAGCCATATAGCTGTAGCAGGCCTCACTGGCTCAGTCCCACAGAAGTTCACCACCACATGACATATACCTGCACTGCATGCTGTTTTCAATGCCACACACTACAACCTACATTGATATGTGCACATAGGAACCTTCAACTACATATGCATGTCCAGCCTTCACTAACAGTTGCAGTATGTCCCTTGCCCTATGCACATCTTCATATACATATAGATACAGACTGCTAACACATATGGACAGTTCACAGTATGTAGATTATTAGATTATGTACTTTACATTACCTTTGTCTCTGACAGCTTTTTTTTTGGATTGCTGGCTTGCTAGCTTGATGGCTGGCTGGATGACTGGCTGCCTGGATGGCTGGCTGGCTGCCTGGATGGCTGGATGGCTGGCTGCCTGGATGCCTGGATGGCTGGCTGGATGGCTGCCTGGATGGCTGGCTGGCTGCCTGGATGGCTGGTTGGCTGGATGTCTGGCTGCTTGGATGCCTGGATGGCTGGCTGCATGGTTGGCTGGCTTGGTTTTTCTTTTTTTTTTCTTTTGGTCTGTCTCTCTGTCTGTCTGTCTGTCTCTCTCTCTCTCCCTCCAGTTGCTGCAATGATATTATTGCATGTGTGGACTGGCAGTACAGGCTGCTTTTGTAGGTATCTGCACATGTGCATGTGATGGCCTCTGCACCAATTGGTGGCCAGCATTTACTAATTGCATGCAGCCTGCTGTGTGGTAATTGCAGTTCTCACTGTGATTTCAGGACACTGCTATAAAATGTTAGGTTAGGTAGGCATAGGCCTTTCAGTTTTGCAAGGTGGGGACCATGCTGGTTTGCTGTGGACACTGTTGTGTCAGTCAGAAGGTTGGTATGTCTCTCATATCTAAGGCTGTGTTGTAGCCACTGAAATGCATGTTGTACTGAAACCTGACTGTTGCTTTTTCCATTTCACTCTTCTCAGTGTGTATGTTAACTCACACCTGCTAATGCTAGCACTGTTTACATGGGAGTATGTACTTTCCTATGGAGGTTGTGGATTAACTGGTATATAACAGTAGTTCTTGCAATGTGTTGCTATGGCTTCACTATTTTCCCTTTACATTCACTCCTTGAAGGCCTGATATTTGTCTTTACTGGAATGTGTTGCTATGGCTTTCCTATTTTCCATTTACATTCACTCCTTGTAATGCATGATATATTTCTTTCAGCAGTAAGTTCTTATATGTTTGCTGTGGCTTGGTGGCACTGCATGCAGTCTGGTGAGCCCAAGTTCTGGAGTTTGACACTTACAAGGATATTTTATTTTTCTGCTGAGCAGTACTAGGGCCTTGTATTTTGTACTAACAATTATGAATATCAGGCACATGCAGTGTTTGTAAACTGCTATACTGTCATTAGTTTGTTAGATGGCTATATCCTTTGATATTTCTGTGTTGTACTCCTACATGAGGGTGTGCTTGTGGGGGTAATTCTACAGCTATTCGCAGAGTGTGTAACAGCAGACACGCTGATATGCTTGTGCATTTCTGACACTTGCAGGCCTCAGATACTCTCAGGTATATATTTGACCAGCCTTAGGGAAAGGTACATATCAGTGGGATACACCCTTGATATATTGCAGATATTCTGCAGTTGTGACTGTGGGGTATTTTGAGCATATGTATTACTACACCATTTCTGACATGCAAGTAGTGTCTACTTTAACTTATTGACAGTCACCATTACGTGGGATACCCCACCTTTCTGCCTACTGTTAGTACATTTCACAGGGAGTCAGTGGGGCACAGGTAACATTTTTTTGCAAATCAGGGACATCCCTGTAAATCAGTCATAGTTGGGAAGTCTGGCCTCATACCTATTCAAATGTGATGGTGTTTATCCTGCTCTGATACTGTGTGGCATTGGTAAGGTGCTACTGTAACATTATTACCTCCTAGCATGACTGCTTCTCTTATCACACTAATGTAATGCAATTCCACAAGAATTGCCAGTAAGTATTCAGGGAACAAGATTTGTGTAATGACCTTCCTATATTCCCTTTACATTCATTCCTTGTATTTCATGATATATTTCTTTCAGCATCAAGTTCTTGTATATCTGCCATGGCTCAGTGGTAATTCATGCAGACTAGAGTTTCCAGGGTCCAGGGTTCAAGACTGACATGGGTATTTTAGTTTGCTGATGAGCAGACTACAGGCCTTGTCATACAGAGTGACTAAGGCACTTTTAAGCAGTTGTAAGCGGGTTTACGCTGGTTTGCGATGTTTACACATGCACACACTCGCTTAGCTAAGCGCACACTTGCTTTGTTAAGAGCACACAAGCGCACACCTGCTGACCACTGCTTAAAAGTGCTTACTCCCGCTAACACCCATGCTAATTTCTTTTAAATTAAAGAAAATGGGGAGATAGGAAAGTGGTGAAAAAGGGGACACAAAGAGGGTAGGACAGTAGGAAAACAAGCTTGGGATGTGCAGGAAGGATGTAGGGAAGGCCCATAGCTGCCCATTTCTTTATCAGCAACAGCTCTGCATATGTGTGAAATTTGGTGTGAAATTTGAAACCTTCCACCCCTGAGAGAGGGGTGAGGACAACAAAATATGTTGTACTGCCAATTAGAATTATCAGTTTACATGTCCAGTGGACATGTGTGCGAATTGGGCAGCTATGTATGGAGCGTAATTTTTTTGTGGGAACAGAGTGCCCTTTTTTATTTTTTTTCAGGTGAGAGTGGAATATGAGGTACAGGAAGTAGGTATATCTGGGGAGGTAGGTTGGGGAGGTTAACAGACAAGACAAACAAGATGCATACAGGGGCGGAGTATGACACAATTGGGGGTAAACACAAATGACGGGGATGGATGTTTGGATATCGCAAGCCCATGAGCCCACAGATGGCAACAGTGAAACTGAAATCCCCACCCATAGGCAGTTACCACTGCGCATTCACAGCCCAGGCCAGGCTGGGAGCTGCTCCAATTAAGTAATCCTACAAGTTAGCACTATTAAACCATAAGCACTACTTACTCTTATACTCTCTATGATTACCCTGTCCTCTATTGGTCCATCTTAAATTCAGTTTCCCTATTACTCTAGCATGTCCAAAGGTCAGTCAATGGTTTCCTCTCCAGTCCAGCTGGTGAATCTGGGAATTTTGAGGCAATTTTACAACTGTCTCATGTACACGGACAACCCTCTCCTGCTCCAAACAGGTTCAAATATATGTGAGAGATGCAACTATTTAGCCAAACTGGAGGCTGAGCTCTCTCATCTCAAAACTGGTGTAACCAGTCAGGAGGAAAAGGTAACTTCACACAACACAATTCCAGTATCACATAGTCCCACCACATCAGCGAACCAAACACATAAATACACAAAAACATACTCGGAGGCTCTAAATAAAAATCTACCTAAGCAACAGAGACCTCCAAAGCAGACATCCAAGCAAACGCTACCTCAAAACAAAACACACACAACACATAATCCACAAAGTCAGTGTGCCAAGCAGCCACAGCCCTTAAGGCTGAATAACACACCTGATACTCTTGTTATAGGTGACTCTATTGTCAGAAACACTGACGTCCCGCTCACCAGGCTGAATAAAGAGAAGGTCACGATGAGCTGCCTGTTGGGTGCTAGGATCAGACACATAACGCAAGCACTCAGGTCACTCCAAAGCAAATACAAATATGACTCAGTCATTGTACATGCTGGTGTGAATGACCTGAGACGTACCTCTCTGGACTACACGAAAAAAGACATAGAGTAGCTCTCTGATCATGTAGCCCAGGCTGGTATGAACCTGACCTTGAGCAGCTTCTTACCCTCACCTAGAATGATGCCACAGTACAAAGACAAAATGATTGCTTTTAACAATTGGGTAAAATTTTGGTGTCATTCAAAGGGGATCCAGTGTCTGTCAGCCTGGGATGACATGCTCGACAAGCCACGTTGCTTCGCTAGGGACGGCTTGCACCTGTCACCACTGGGCTTTCAGATATTGGCAAAGGCTCTTGCCACCCCCATAGTGCCTTTTTTAGGCAAGGCTCAAAAGTCAAACCCACCCTCATAGACAGCACAAGGAACAAGAAACTAAGGGTAATGCTGCTAAACGCCAGAAGTCTTAACCTCAAGATGCATGCACTCGAAGCTCTCCTCAGTATGGAGAACATCAATATCTGTGCAGTGACAGAAACCTGGTTCAAGGCTCCAGAGAGCACCCCAGCACTACCAGGCTATACCTCAGATCATGCTTTTCGCCCCAAAACCCGGACCGAACCACAAAAGGAGGGGGAGTTTCCATATTTATCAAGGATATCCACACCTCCAGGTTAGTGGCATTACACAAAGTATTGGAGACCATCCATGTGCAACTAACAGTGGGCAAGACTGCTTTTCAGTTTATAGCATCCTACAGACCACCCTCACAAAGTCAGGAATCCCATTCGCTTTCCTGAAAACATTGGAGAACATGAAGATCTCTCCGAACACCATTATATTGGGCTACTTCAACTACCCAAACATTGACTGGGAGCACTACTCAAGCCCCAGAACCTTAGCCCAAAGATTCCTGGAAATTATAAACTCAAATGCTATGGAACAACTAGTCACCACTCCCACAAGAGGGGACAACATACTAGACCTGATCATTACCAACATGGGGACTCTATGCTCCACACCAGAAGTATATCCCTCATTGGTAAGATCAGACCATAAATTAATTTCACTGGATGTCCACATCTCGACCCCACCCCCAGCCAAGAAAACCACAGTGAAAAACTTCTCAAAATTGAACTTCTCACTTCTCAAAACCGAAGTGGAATCCTTCAAGGCCCCAGGGCCAGTGGAAACTACAGCCCAAACTGCAGAATCCTATATAAATGCATTCTACGGACATCTCCAGGAATGCATGGATCATGCTATCCCAAACAAAACCAAGACCCAATCATCCAAAGGCAGGCGTCCAGTCTGGTGGAACCCTGCCATAAATAAACTGTACAACAGAAGGAGGAAGCTACTACATGATAGAGCAAAACCCTAATAGGGAAGGCATGTCTGATCAGTACTAGCAAAAAATTACGATCCCTCATAAAATCCTCCAAGGCCAGCTTCGAGAGAAAAATTGCACAGGACACCAAAGACAATCATAAGGCTTTTTTCAGTTATGTTAGAAACCTGGGATGCAACTCCTAGACTTGTTCTGAGTTGATTCTAAACAACAAAAAATACACTGAACCCACAGACATCGCCAATATCCTGGCAGACAGGTTCAGTGCAAACTTCTCAACCCCCCCCCAAAAGAGCAAGTATCTATCCCGGCAGAGGGCTGCCTCCCAAACATCTCAGATGCTCAGGTGAAGGCTGCCCTCTCCAAAGCAAAAAACACTGCTTCCATGGGACCAGATGGCGTCCCAGGTTGCGTCCTACATGAACTACAAGAGGAACTAATCCCTCAAATAAAGCAGCTATACAATCTCAGCCTCACTACAGGATATCTGCCCACAGAATGGCGTACAGCAACAGTGGTCCCACTCCACAAAGGTGGAGCCTCTATGGACCCTGGAAACTATCGCCCCATAAGCCTGACTAGCTTAGTCTGCAAGGCTATGGAGAGGATCATCATGGAGCTCATAAACAAAGACATTGGGGACCTACAGATACTAGATCCTACCCAGTTCGGCTTTGTCAAGGGCAGATCCTGCCTTTTGAACCTGGTTGACTTCTTTGAAACAGTCACCAAAGCCATAGATGAAGGAAAGGTAGTCCACACAGCCTATCTGGACCTTGCAAAGGCATTTGACACAATACCCCACTCGGGCATCATAGATAAGCTATCCAGCTTAAATATAAACCCCTATGTCACAAGATGGGTCGCAAACTGGCTCAAAGACAGAACCCACAGAGTGAGAGTTGCTGGAGCCATGTCAGACTCAAAACCGGTCACAAGTGGTGTCCCACAGGGTTCTGTCCTGGGACCACTCTTGTTCGGTATATACTTTTCCAAGGTACAGGCAAATGTGAGAGGACTATGGCTCACCAAGTTCGCAGACGACTGCAAACTGGGCGCCATAATCAACTCTCCAGCTGACACAAACATCCTTCAAAAAGGTCTCACAGAGACAGATAACTGGTGCCAGTGCCATGGTTTAAAGCTAAATGCCAAAAATGATGTAGTCATACCCTTTGGCAAAAACAATGTGCCCACAAATTACCACATAGGTGGAAACCCATTAAGTACAGAGAAAGTTATTAGGGACCTGGGGACCCAAGCTGATAGCAATCTCTCCTTTGAAAACCACATTGCCAAAGTGGTTAGAAAGACCTTCTACATAGCCCACCTCATCACGAAGGGTTTCACATCTAGATCAAGAGAGGTAATCGTGCTCTTTTATTCATCCCTCATCAGGCCCATCATAGAATACAATGCCCCTTTTGGGATGTACCTTACCCGACACCTGCAGCAATTAGAAAGACCCCAAAAGTATCTCACCAAGAGGATCAAGGGTCTCAAACAGATGCCATATGCTGCTCAGTTAAAAAAAACTCCAGCTCTACTCAGTTGCATACCGCCTACTTCGAGGCGATCTATGCCTGACATACAAAGCTATGTCAAATCCAGAATTAATGGACATGCTCCACCTCAGTAAATCTAAATCCCTTAGAGCCACATGCTCGAGGGACTTGAACCTCAGCACAGAAATAAATAGAACTTGCTGGAGGGACAGGTTCATAACCCAGAGGCTTCTTTCACTCTGGAATAGAATTACAGTTCATGTGAGGCAGAGCACCTCACTGAATCTCTTCAAGAAGAATCTCGATAAGTGGATGGGGGATCATAGGTTTGTCCCAGGGATTACTCCCGTGTCACTATTAGACAGAGGCACAGTAAACTAAACCTTAAAAAGGGCACAGCATACTCAAATCAAGGGGTGGCGTAAGCCATACAGAATCAGGCTAGGCTTATAATTGCCCCAGGGCAGATAGCCTAGTATGAACCTATGAACCTATGAACCTATGGATAGGACGGGCAGGCACACCCATGAGTTGCGCCACCCTCACCTCAAGCTGGCATAGGGGATCAGTCACAGAACTCCTGATCTCACTACGCACCACAGACCGGACCCTATGGAGGGTGAGTGGAGGCTCTCCTCTGGCCATGCTTGCAGAGGGGGGACGAGTCCCATCTAATGCAGCACTTCCACCCAAAGGTGGCACAGGGCCAGGTGCACTCGCCAGCTGAGGTGGGAGAGGTGGGTCCGCTGGAACCCGCCTTCCCTGTTGTCCTATGTTTAGCAGTATTTTATGGCATTTTGGGTTAGTAACAAACAACATCATTCAAAATTAGTTGTAATAGCATGCATCAGTATTCCCATTAACCAAACACCCATGAATTCCGAACACTGAGCAGCAAGCATAACACGTGCATATTTAGAACAACAGTGCACATTCCAACAGCATGCAGGCTTGATTGGTGGCAACAGGCCATCAGGTTTGGAAATATGAACAGGGCACATGCATCAATATACATGCAGATATGTATGAATGAACAGGACAAATATCCATGGGAATTAATTGTGAATACACATACCCGGTTTGGTGTGGAATGGCATCATTTGTGAAAATAGGGTAAGGTGGAGAAATTTTACATTAACAACTTAAACTACCTATACATATACTGTACATTCCTAGTAGATGCAGATATATATATATCCCCTACATGTATTAGTACAGTTTCCTGTATGTAACCTTAGGAATGTTGGTGATGGGGATGTTACTGCTACATTAATATACATTCCATTTTTATTCATATATGTTCATATCTGGCTGTGTTCAGGTACAGCATCCTGCTACATTTGATTTATATGGGTCTAGACAACTGTGGATGTTCAGCATTTTATACAACCATACTATTTCCATAATGCAAGGGTACAGCAACATATCCAATTTGTGGGACGGACACAGTCTATGTTCTGTATTTTATTTAACACATTACACTCTTTGGTTGTGGCTGTCTCATTCATTTCATAATGTAGTGACTGCAGTATACCTTTATTCCAGACTTATTACAGCTTTCTTGGTAGCTTCAAACTGTCTTTCTCACACTCTCTCAATTGTTTTATATTTACATTTCAGACTGGTACTTAATTCTAGGCTTTATTAACATTTATTACTGGTTTACAACAACCCTTTCCAGCTGACTCACTTATTTCATATGGCAGAATTTACAAGGATGTATTTGACACTTGTCTATCCTTTGTTGATTGATTATCACTCATTTTCTGACTGCAGCAGTTATCTGATATTACAGTACAGGTAGAAACTTCTATTTGAGACTTGTTTAATCTTTATTACTGGATTGCATTACACTATTTTCCAGGCTGCATCACTTATATAATCTTACAATACTAGCAGAATCTTTCTTCTAGGCTTATTTGACCTTTATTAGTGGGTTACAACACTGAACTCTTTTACAGTCTGTCTCACTTATATTCTATGACAATACCAGATAAATAATTACTAACCTGCCTGGTGGCACAACCTCAGCAGCCTATCAGCATAGGCTCGCTGATTCATGGAACGAACACCTGCAGCTGTAATATAAAGGAAGTAATATTGGAACATACGTCTCCATACTATAGGCTAGGATAGCATTTCTTACATACTTAATTACATGGATACTTAGTAGTGGGGCGTTGGGCATTTGGCGGGCCTCCTGTATCCAACAGTTCAGTTGGTCCTCCTTCCGTCGCTTCAGGTCCGCATGGTGGTGACAGACCTGTTCACCAGTCCTTGGAATGCCTGTGGCACTGGTGAGATCATGTGCCAACCGGTTCCACGCCTCTGCCTTGTACGCACCCCAGTGAACCTGGCCCTGCATGAGTTGTACTTCATGATGATGGACTAGGAGCCAAACCATATATTTTGACTCCTCAACACCCCACCTTAGTGCTCTAAAGCAACTTCCCTCTCCTGCACCTGCCATCCTGACTGCAAATGGGTACCACAATCAGTTATGCTGTGTATTCCCACCTATGGGGCTTATATATGCCGGTTTTCCTGCACTTATCTGTGATTGGCCATTTTGGATATTTATCAGCTTAAAAAAACCTGCTTTGTCATGCTTCTATTTCCATTCATTCCTATATATATGCTAATACTGCATTTCTCAGTACAACTGTCATGGCTTAGTGGTTCAGTACTTTGACTATGGTGCACAGTATCCCAGGTTTGACCCTGGGCATTGCTTTTTTATTTTACTACTGTCTAGACAGGCTAAGAGGTGTGTCTGTGTAAAGGCGGCTTTGATACAGCTTGCCCAATGTTGCCCGCCGGTAAGCTGGTTGGCACGCTGCGCAGCTCCACGCAAACGGCTTACGCTGGGTAACGCATTATTTAGCTATGAGCACTCATATTATGCTGGGTGAAGCACTGCTGAACTACAGGCACTCATTTTAAGTGTGGTAAAGCGCTGCTCAACTCCAGGCACTCATATTAAACCTGTTAAACTGCTGCTCACCTGTGGGCACTCATATTAAGCTTGTTAAAGCGCTGCTCACCTATGGGCATCCATATTCAGCTTGCTAAAGCCTTGCTAAGCTATGGGCAATACTTATCCTTTTTTTATATTTTATTATGTCGGATTTCTTCAAAAATACATGGCCCATTTTATTACATTTTACTTAAATTATAGTTTTATATATATATATATATATATATATATATATATATATATATATATATGTCAGGGGATTGTTTCATGCTTATTTAAATAAAAATGGAAAATGATGTTATGGGGGCTCGAACCGTGACTACCTCCTCTTTGGCCAACGTCTCTACTGCTACGCTATCGCTACTTGGCTTACTTTGCATATTTAGATTTTATATGCTTTTCAATGTCTGCTAACTGTGGCTGAGCGGAGGGCATACCTGCACAAACGAGCGCAACTATGGGCAAACATTTTGGAAATTATAAAAAAAAAATTAAACTGCTATTTTTACGTTTTACATTACAGTTGGGTTTATAGTCTGTGAGGGCATATGGTGTTGTGTTCCTTGACATTTCCGCGGACTCGCTCGTGGGTGCTTACTTTCAGGACTCTGACTCTTCTGGGGGCGTGTCCCTTTGCAGAACTCGGCATTCAGACACGCCCCCTACTTTCCTACACGGACCGTGTTAGCCTAGGGTATGATTCAGCATGCCCTCATGAATATGCATGGCATGCTGACGTCATACCGTTAGACTGCAGCCTCCGTGTAAGACATATTAACTCTTACATGGAGGTTTCATGAATCCGGCCCATAGTATATATCTGCAAAAATATGGAATCTGCTTATGGTGTGGGTCAGTGATGCAGACTTCTATATAAGTGGGTAACATTAGATAAAAATCAAGCAAAAACAAAGAATTGTCTGAAAAAATTAAATTACATGCAGTCTTAGCGAACAAAGTTTCAGTGAGGTCTACTCAGCTTGGAAGTAGTTCAATGAAAACAGTATTTTACAATTTACTTTCCACACAGAGACTACATTTTTTAAAGTGTTTCCTCAGTGTAGTCCACTTTTACAAGTTCCTCGTGTAGTACTCAGGTAGGAAATCTCAAGGTAATCTGTTGAGACTTTCCTGGTAAAACAGCAAGCCTGTTGGTACTAGACATTGCCATGTAACTGCTAAATGTGAACTGGATCAGCCACTTTACTTAGTTGTATAGAACATTTTGCCAAGTTAAAAGTTGTTGCCAGGAGGTGTTTAAATGCAGCTTACTGACGTACCTTGGAAGTGGAGCACTGCAACTTTTGTGTAAAAGAATAATAATGTGTTTATAATAAAAGTTAAGTGAAAGCAAGACAAGGGTTACATTCAGCTCCTTCTAATGGATCAAATATATATACTTTAAACTACTAACAGCAAGAAAGATTGAAGGAATAAAACTATAATTTATATCAATTACATAAGCTTTTCAGCTGAATGAAATGTATTTGAAAGCAAACAAGTCATACCTTTGACATGAAGCATACCTGACAATGCCTGTCAAAGCACAAATAAATATACAATCCTATCAATTTTGTTTTGCAATGAAAGCAGAAATCTAATTCTAAAAACGCAATTTATGAAAATAAACAAAGCTACGGTTTTACTCCATTAGAGTCTGCCAAAGCATATGTTACCTACTCGTCATATACGTCATGCTGAAATTCTCATCTGCAGTCTCCCTGGCAACCTTGCCATTTGCTTTAATGCTTCATCCCTTTAATTTTACTCTCCTAGGGACTCATTTTCAAGCTTCTTTCTTATTTCACATCATAACTTCTTTGGTAATCATACCTCTGAAGCTCTATAATAATGTTCCTTCCTTCGTTTTTATAGTGTCCCTTCTTATCTTATACATTTCTCTTTTCTGTTATGTTATAATGAATAGTCAGTGACACATTACATGATCTCTGACATCATGTCTAGTGCAGGAATTGTCATGACCGTTTTCCTTTTCATTTCATATTTTGAATACTGTACTCTGTACCTACTATTTCTGTTATACTGTGCAACTGCCTTTATCATTTCATTTGTGATTTACAGTTGTCATTGTCTGCTTTTCTTCCATGCATAGTCATTCATAGTCATTTCTTGATGCTATGAGTTTTGCCTAGTAACACTTACACTTCTGTTTTGCTGGTTCTCTTGCTGGGTGGTTTGGTATTTGTCAATTCTATCTAAATTTATTTCAGTTAAATAAGGGTTTATGACTCATTCCTTCTTTCACAATCTGATTACTAGATATATTTTTAGCTCAAAAATCTTGTGACTGCTTCTTGCTTCTGCTGCAGTCTGACACTGAATGCTTTTTTACTGTTTTCAGTATCTACATACTGGGATATTCATTCATTATATGTGAATTTTCTTTGTGGCAAAATCCAAGTGCTCAAAACTATATTCCACATTTAAGGAATCTTTCTCTGAATGAGCTGTTTATCAATAGGAGCAGTTTTTCAATTTAACTTATCTACATAAAACATAAAGAACAGAATATTTTTAAGTTTTGTTTTATGCATACTGTCTACATCAGTAGCCTCCCTAGTGACTACAAATATTTTCTTGTTAGAAAAAAAAAATTGCCTTAGAACTTCTGCAATAAATGAATACCTTCAATTATTACTTTTTAATAAATGAATACCTTCAATTATTACTTTTTAATAAATGAATACCTTCAATTATTACTTTTTTGTAAAGGTATACACAGTTTGTTTCAGTTTTCATATATTTGTTATCTTCCAATGTCCAATGCCGGCAGAATAAATAATTTTGATAAAAAAATAAACAGGTATTTAAGCAATACATGATATGTGCTCTCTGAGTTGTACAGTAGCTATCCACAAGTAATGTGGGTAGATCATTTCACTTTTGTATAGATATGTTAAATTGTTAAACATACAGGGTAGCTAAGCAATGGCAGCCACATTTTAAAAGAAGTCTTAGTTTTCTTCTTTTAATAAAACCTATTTCAAATAACTGTATAAATGGTAACTCAGATTTTTAATGGAAATCAACTTGCATGATCACCATTTCAGGAAACAAGTTATTTGTAGCTTTAGATATTGTGTCATTGTCCTGCAATACCCAGCATCCCTGACCCAATGAATAATACACCTTTGCCAGTCAACCAGAGTGACTTTTTTAGCAGTTCAACAAATATGTACAGTGGAAGCCAGAAAGTCCAACTTTGATAATTCAGTGTTTCCTAATGTTTTAGATATTCTTCTAGCTTTTAGTCACTAACTGTTTTCTGCTTCTCAAACTTAGTGAGAGAGAACTTTCTCATTATATATTGTAGTGATTTCAAATCTATCTGTCCAATTGTACCTTCTTTCTCCCGGACCTGACAATACTTATATGATAAGGTCATTAAACAAGGATGTTCAACAAGGCTGTGTTCTGGGCTCACTACTGTTTTCCATCTTCCTGAATGATATAACTTTAGATCTCCTTTACACCAAATGCTTGTTCTGCGCTAACAATATAGTTCTCCTTAGAGGCAATAGGTCTGGCTCCTGTCTACAGAACAAAAAAAATAAATCTGATTTTATTTCTATATGTAACTGGCTTCACAAAAATAACTTGATTGTAATAGTACCTTCTATAGTGGAAGCATGACAGCATCACCTCCTCCAAGTTATTGTAGAGATGTCCTTTTGTCTGCTACACCAAACAGCCCAATGGAGCTATCTTATCTATTGCCAGTGTCAGGTAAAGAATTAATTTTCCTTTCAGTATTCCTTATTATTTTCCATCATGATTTTTTGACTTATACCTTAGAGCATCTTAAGCTTGGAATGTTTAGGAGATGCTGGTAACTCCCAGGACCCAGAAATAGAAGCCTGCAGCCTACTCCACTACTGTTCTGCGCTTCAGTCTGTATTCTATTAGAAGGTAACCAAATGAAACAAACCAAATAAAAGTACAAGAACGTATCCACAAGTAACCAAGGACACACTGGAGCAGTATGAACTCAGTTTATTAATAGTACTGCCAAATAGACACAAAATAAAGGCAAGCAAACATGACTAACTGCTTTCACCCCACATGAGCATCATCAGAGTCGCATTATATTTCTAATAAGATCCTTTCCTAATGGCCAACCTTACACATAACTTCCTGTCAATAAAAATCATAAAAAAACAGCAGTAAAAACACCTCTTCACAGGCAAATAATTAAACTAAAAAACATCAAATAATTACCATCCTTAAAAACCAATATATACAACCAAATTTTTCACACAAAAAAGTTTTTTATATATTCAATATTTAGTTTAAAATCTTAATATCCTTTGGTAAGCTTTGTAATAACAATGACTAAGGATGCATAACATATATACTCAGCCATTCTTAAACATATAAACAAACTCAATTAATAGCATTCAAAGTCAAACTAAATGACATTCTTTCCTCTTTTATTTTATACATCAGAAATGGAAATATTCTCCTTGATGCCTGGTTCTACTTTGGTGTTAGGTCTTAGCTGCCATTTTGTTTCTTTAATTATAATGTCCAACTTGAGGTGATCTCTTTTCTCGTTGATAAAAACATGATCTATTATAAAAAATATAAACTTCCTAAAATTGGGGCAAGTAGTACTGTGCCCGTATAAGGCACTGGTTGCCTTCCTGTTCCTAATATCTCTGGTGTGCTTGACAATCCTATCTCTCAGTCTTCCCATGGTTTTACCCACATAAAATCATGGACAGGCTGTGCATATTGCTACATAAATTATTTGTAGCTGTGGTGGTGCAGCGGTAGCATTGTTGCCTCACAGCAAGAGTTTCTCCTGTTCCATTCTCGGCTGGAGTGCCTTCTGTGTGGAGTCTGCATGTTCTCCCTGCGGTTGAGTGGCATTCGAAAGACATGTGTGAATGGGCGTGCCTTTGCTGAAGGTTGGGTATTGGGCTGGCAACTTGGCACCATAAAAATCTACCGCCAATCATTAGCAGACTGAAGTTCTGCTGTGGTGACCCCTAACTGGGAAAAGCCGAAAAGACAAACAAACAAACAATCCATATTGCAGTTACACAGACCTGGGCACTGTATACTCTTGTGATATCTGGCAAAGGACACATATGGTCCATCGTTAGTACATTTGCAATAATTACAGGATCCTCATTTACTCATTTGGGACTTATAGTTCCTGACTAGTCTCCTATCCTGAGTTTCTAATAACTCTTTGATGTTCTTTCCTTTACTGTAGGCTATCTTAGACACTGAGCCCAATTTTGACTTAAGGTCTGCATTAAAAACACCATCCCATGTTGTGTACAATTTGGTAACTAATTGGGGTGCCACTTGATTGTACTGTAAGACCATTACGTCATTCCCAAGGGGTTTCTAGTTGTTATCCCTGGCCACAGAGTCTGTTGTTTTCAAAACAGGAAACCACAACCCCCTTCTGGTAAAATGGGAAAAACAGAAACAGGAAGCAAAATTCAGAGAAGGAGAGAGACAGAGAGAGAGAGAGAGAGAGAGAGAGAGAGAGGTAGAAACCTAAAAGTTCACTGAGGCTTTGATCTAGGATAAAAAGATTCAGGATAGACAACAAATCTAGGTGAAGTTCATTTTGAAATGCTAGAGTAGAACCTAACAGAATGTAAAAGAGTTTTACTACATTCTTTATGTAATGCAAAAATTGATGAACTGCACCCAGGGGAAGTGCTGAGTTTTTCCTAATGAAAATTCTCATTTGCTATAACAGGAGATCTTGAAGAACACAATACGATAATTCAGTCTTCTGGATTGAAAGTTGGGACTTATTGCTACCAATTAAAAAGGTGGAGTAAAGCATTTATAAGTAAAATATTTGTGTTATATAAAAAACAGATTGTTTTGCTGATGAAAACTTGTTAATGTTTAGCAAACATTTTTTTCAAACTCTAAACACTATGTCTGTAGTGTATATTTAATGGACTGGGTAGACTACTGGAGTAGGGATCGAGCTACAATTTTCTGAAAAAAATACTACAGTGGAGTGGTGAAGAGTATGTGCAATAATTTGATTATGTGCTGTTAAAATATAAGCAGCTTGCTTCTGAGTTACTGTGAAATTAGTAAAACTGAACTTCAGAGTAAGCATAACCTTCCATCAAAATGTAAACTAATCATTCCTTCAATGATCGACTCCTACTCATTGAAAACTTAAACATTGATCAGTCCATATTTCTGTGTCATACAGAAGCACAAGTTAAGTTTTGGTCTAAGTAATTAACTAAAGTCAGGCATATTTTTATTTAAAATTACACTGAAAATAAGTTTTTCCCATGTAATGATATTTAATTCTCAGTATGGAAATATATGTATTCAAACATTTCTTAACAGTGACTGTGTATTTTGAAATGACAAAAATAATATAGTTGTAGAGTTTGGATTCTGATGATTATGTTGATAAAGGGTACAAAGATATGCATACTGTTTTAATAACAAATGACAGAGTGACATTAAGGCAAATAGGCTGTCCATTTTAACAAAATTCTCTCATGCTTGATGCCTTTTTGCCCTCTTAGACCCCAATAATACTATTATTTGATCTATTTTACAGTTATCTAACTAGTACACAAATGTTGATTTTAATTAAACGCATTGTGTTTCAGCCTTTTTTATTTTGCTATCAATGTCTTTTGGAGAAGATTCCAAGTCTTACAACTTTGTGTGAGGTTGTACAAGGACTTCTGGTTGACTTCACTTTCCTACATCCTCTTGTCTGCAATATTTGTGTCAGAGCCCTTTCCTTTCTTTGTCTGGTGTCACAGTATTTTAACATCTTTTTGCAGACTGGTAATATTAGTATTCTGGTGGCCTGGTAGTATTACTATTCTGGTGGCCTGGCAGTATTAGTATTCTAGTGGCCTGGTAGTATTAGTATTCTGGTGGCCTGGTAATATTACTATTCTGATGTGCTGTCATTCTACCTTTTGGTGGAATGAAAGCAAACTTGTATTAAGATGTAGTTCAGGCCATTAACTTCTACAATGTTATCTAGGTAAACTTTTTTGCAGCTCAGTTAGTATGGAAATGTGACGGTATATATCCAGCTTTTGCAAACATCATCAAACTGATCCATATCTGCAGGATGTTACTTGCAGAGTTATTTTGCATCTGGATCATACTGGTTGGAGGCAAGATGAAAAGGAAGTGGAATTGGAGTGCAGAACTTTGAAACAGATAATTGTGGAGTAGAGTCACTGTTTAAGTCATACACTATAATGACTAGGTTAACGCCTTTCACCATTTATTTAGGTACTCATATTTAAACTCTGTGTTAGGATAAGTGGTCACTTGTTCATAGACACCTTTTTGTTTATCCCTAAATATGAGCACTGAAATGGTAACAAATTCATGCAGTCTGTTTCTGCCAGGCAATGTCTGCTCTTTGGGGAAGAACAGTGCCTTTCCCATTCTATATGGGACCATTTGTCACTAGGAAGCTACAGCACACAATAATAAATATAATAGTTGCTGACTCAATATATATTGTTCGTGTGACCGTGTAAGGTGTCTTAGCAGTATTTCAGGTTGTTACAGTACAGTTAGATTTTTGGGCAGCAGAAACTATTGTATTGTATCAATAAGTGTTGTAGAGAGAAGTGGAAATGCCACACAAGCAGTGGGAATTACAAATATGAATTTGGGATTATGACAGCAGTAATGTACTGCTGCTTGCCTTTCTTCCTGTACAGAAGAGGCAGGTCTCTGGCTGCAGCAAAACCATCTCTGCTATAAGGTGCTTTCTGTAATAGAATTCCTCTTATGCAATGTGCAAAAGTCGTGTTATAGTCCAGCAATTGTCCTTTTCCCTGCAGAAAGCAAAAACTTTTTTTTTTGTTGAAATCCTGTTTTCTGTGTCTCTGCTGCTGTCTGTAGCTGTAGAATAAGAAGGGTCTGTTAGTGGGATAAAGGTACTTTGGACTTCTGTGTTTGGCAAACTTGTCACGTACAAATTGTGAGCACACCAATTTGCCCTGAAGATTTCATATGGCAGCAATATTATACATCCTTTGGCACTTTCAGCAGAAGAGAATGAAGCCTATGCATACTTTAAGCGCAGCAAAGAGAAAAGTATAGATTGCTTGCTTCTGAATGATGGACATGTTATATCATCTCAATCATTATATTCAAATGTGGGCAGTTTTGTATGGCAAAATACAAAGCTGATTTGTAACTCATCTGGTCTACAATTCTTTAAATTTCTAAATCAAATATACAGATGTTCTGAGAAAAGAAAAGATGACCCACAATAATGTATGTGGAATTATGAGAAAACAAAACAAACAAAAAAATACTATGTCAAGATATTTTAAGCACCATACATTTGTTAAGTTTCCTTTTTTTCTTATACTACAAGATACAAATCCTCCCACAGAAAATGTCAAACACATCTGTAATAAGGGTTTCCAAAAAGAATATAAGAGTCAAAGTCTGTACTACAACTAGGGTGTACGTACTACAATAATGCATTATATGATGAGTACAAAATGAAATATAATGTTTAACTTTTTTTTTAACTCTTGCATGATCCACTCTCAAATTTACCCTATTTAAGTGCTCACAGGAGTTGTTTGGTCACATAATTCAATGTTACGCAACAAACAAGCATTGTCTCTTATTTCCTGACACAAAATATGAAGCTTTCCAGGAAATAATTCCCTAAACCTAAAGTTAAAATGCCTAGTATCAGCAGGTTATCACAGTCCAATTAGGAAAAATTAATTAATTTTGAATTATTAAATGACAGTCTGCATACACATCATGCAAAGTTTTGTACACTAGTTATGTGCCCAGGAAGTCTAATTTATCAGTTTGTATCAGTTTTGTTGTCTTATGACAAATACAAATACAGACTAGGTACAACGAAATGCCTTGGTGTATAGTGTTCCACATATTTAGAATACTGAATGTGTAAGGCAAATGTACCATTCCAGTCTTCCATTATTTAAGTGCGTACTGGTTATTTTAAATATGTCTGAGTGAAGTATGAAATCCCTTGGTGTTATGATGCTACTTTGACCCAATGAATCATTCTACATAGACAAATGATTCTTGTTCTGATTGCTGTTTCATGTGATACATAAGTCTGGATCATTTTCTTTAGAATAGTGAGCTAATAGAATGACGTGTAAGGAGGATGGAAGACTGGAATGGTACGTTTGCATCAAATACTTAAAAGACAAAGTACAAATTAGAATAAAGTGTATTTTATTCACAATGGTATGCAGCAGGAGCTGATGTGAAGTGATTGATTCAAATATAAAGGAGATCTGAGGTGTGGATCACTCAGAAGATTTTCTTTTAATTTCATCAACAAGTCTGCAACAGAAAGCATTCAGCTACAGAAATAGGCCTGACAGGTACAACATATTCTGACAGAAACAAGCAGCTTGTCAAATAATCTTTTTTTAAGAACTAGTGAGTGTAATTTTCTGTTCTATTTTTAACTGGGTATTGTAAAGGATGGTGAACGCTGATATAAGCGCATATTCTTTATGTCTGTATAGTTTTCAGAAACATAACTGAAGATGCACTAAAGTGCTATGAAAAACAAATTGATAGAATGGTATGTAAGAATTCCTAAGACTATGAATCTTATTTCATTTTCATGTTAATGTCTTCAGCATTTGTACTCGTTTCATCATGCATCCAGGGATGGCACATTACACATTCTTATGCACCAAAGAAAGACACAAAGCACATGTTTATAGGTAATAGCTGCAGGCTACAGCTCTGCATTCACTGCTTTCACCTATTACTTCACACTGAATCAAATACGTCAGTGCTATTTTCATTCAGCTCACTTCAGGTGTCTCTACTTACATATATAACGATGTGTACAAGACGCAGGGCCGAGATAAACTATCTCAGTAGCTGATACTGAACTTCATACTAGGCAATCTGCATACCATTAGAAATGATGGGGCCAAGTTTAGTGAGTCCTAAAACATGGAGACTGAAAGGCTTAAAACAAGGACTTGCATATACAAACTCTGAGATGGCCTTTTCTTTGAATATTCTATTTTCTCTGAGATACGGTGATCCCAGAGTTGTTATGTATAAGTTGGGGGTGTGAGTGTGTGTGTGTGTGTGTGTGTGTGTGTGTGTGTGTGTGTGTGTGTGTGTGTGTGTGTGTGTGTGTGTGTATGGGGGAGGGGGTTGCACCCTGCAAGAAACAAGTTTCAAGAAGAAGAGTACTGTAATGTTCGATATTTGCTCTTCTCCTGCATGTTCAGTCTTTTTGGCGTGTTGACACTCTGTGTTATGAGTGCCAAAATGTCAACAGGGTGCCGCTTACATTCTTTGCTTAATGCCCCACCTGAATGGGTGTATTGTCTAACTTTCCTTGTCAAAAGCTTTGTAGCTCCTATCTCTAAAATAATGCAATACATGCATCCGCCAGTAGAATTTGGGGCTATGCTTGGTCAGGCTGTGTCAGTGGGGCACTCTCCCAGCCTTATCCCCCTTGAATACTGTAATTCTCTATTTTCTTTGTAACTTTGTTCTTCTGTCTTGCTTGACTTCTGCAAATAACCTTTTTAACTCTGACAAAGTTGCTGGAGAAGATAAATAAAAAGTAACAACAAAAACACAAAACTCTCTTGCTAAAACAGGAAGCTGTCAATCCACAGTTGATGCAGTTCCCATTACGGGCAAGCAGGTGTCTTCAAATTCATTTGTCTTTGTCTGCGCTTTTACAATGGACATGTTAGATGGGCTTTTGTGTGAACATTTCCAGTCAGACAGGCTCCTTTCCTACATGCTTGTCATTACAAAACCTGACATGGGCTAGCTGTGTGGAATACTGTCCCCTTAATGATAGATCTATTAACTACCTGCCTATCATTCTTGGATGTGTCATTTCATAGCTTTACCTACCCACCTCATGTCTTCTGCCTTCCTCTTCAATTTCACTTTCCCCATCCCTCATGTAATGTGTGGCTGGCATACCTAGACAGTAGTGTTGAGTTCCCATTTTTTTAAACTACAAGCCTGTCAAAGGATGGGGTGTAGCCTAGATTCTTATAAAAGTCTGGAAGAAAATGCCAAAACTATGCTTTGCTTTTTACACAAATTAGGGCTTGGTGAATTTACTGAATCAAACCTTAAGACATCATGATTCTTTCCATTTCAAAATACTAATACTTAACATATGATGATTTTCACATTTTGCAGCTTTTGAGGATAGTAATTAAATAGCTGATGTTACATTTTTGAATGTTAGCATGCCATCTATATGTCATAAATCACTTGTGGGGTCCAAAAGATGATGACATGAATGACTAACTGCTTTGTAGCTTTTGACGTGTACCACAGCATAGAAGTTGCACAGAACTAGCTTTTGGTCTATTTTTTTGACAAGTCTGGGCAAGGAGATAAGCTGTCGTAGGCCTGCACTTTGCCCAGTTTACCATATTTTTCATTCATTCCAGTTTTGCCCTTCTGCAAATATGGGTAACCAGGTCATTTAACCTCCAGACTTGTCACTGGACCACCTCCACCTGCACCATGTTCAGGCTACTTAAGAATTCATCTGGCCTCATTACTGTAGGACACACCATGCATTTACAACTCTACACTTTTGTTTTTTATTCTGTGCTTACAAATCATCTCTTTTTGCAAGCAAAGTTCCATTGTCTTCATAAAAATGTCATGATGTCTCATTCCCCTTTTAGCTGCTAGAGCATTACAGGCATCTGTATATAACTCAGTCCATATAAGCCTTTCTTGAGGTCTGCTATTAATCAGTGCTATTAATTATTTTTTGTAATCTGCCTGTACATCATACAAAACGTTTTATTATAGCTGTATATCCAAGTACACTATTTTATTAATTTTCTGTCTTACAATAAATGTACATAGAGAGTAGGCTTGTTTTTCTATGTGTAAAATATCATATTTTTAAATGCAGACTACTGAATTTAAATTTGCTTTTCATTTAAAGAAGAAAGTGAAGTTCCATGTTGCTCAGACTTGTATCATACACACAATGCATTCAGATTGTTTTCTCGTGTGATGGATCAGTCCGATTCATTTTTGTTTTCCAACAACAAGCTAATGTTATAGCAACAGAGTGGAGGAGCTCCAACAATACAGGGAAGACTGGACAAGACACAGAATAAGCGGAAGATGTTTTAATATGGGGTACTTTTATTTCTCAATGTCATGCAATACCATGCAATAGATAAAGCAAAGTGAAAGAAGAAAATGCAAAGAAGGTGAGAAATGTGAATCAATATAAGGTACTTTTGTCAGCAATAAATGTGCAGAAAAAAACATGCCTATAGAAATAGACCTGACAGATGCAGTACAGACTGACAGAAGAAAGACAGCTTACCTGTCATAACATTTTGAAGAGAGCAATAAGCGTAATTTTCAACTTTATTTTTAACTGTGCAATTTAAAAGAAAAGCCCACTCTGACATAAAATTGAATTCTTCATGACTGCATATTTTTTTTCAGATTTGCACTGAACTAAAATTTTAATGAAGTTTCTTAAAGATGTTATG